>NC_135319.1:10170542-10488042 GCF_048772815.1 Callospermophilus lateralis
CTTCATTCTTGAAAAATGGATAGATAAATACCATGATATTTTTGAAATTCCCAATGACCAAGTGGCACTGGAGAACCATTGGATGTTCTGTTGCAGACAGTGGCTTGATTGTTGTGTTACAGACAGTACCTTGATTGATTGGGTTTCATGAAAATGGTGCAGAACAGAGATGCCAGTAAGTTGGAGACTGCTGAGTAGTGGGCCTAGAGCAGTGGTGGGCAGGTGTGTGATAATACAACTGTGGTGTGGCCATGTGGATCTGCCATTGGCTTCCAAATAGCTTGTGACTGACTTGGTACAGCCAGCAGACCATTATATGAAAAGGCATCTTGTTATATGGAGAGGTTTCAGGGCAATGTTCAGAATCAAGTTGCTATGGTCAAGGGGGCAAGCTATGTGGGATAGAACCCTGGTTGGTGAATTCTCCTGCAGACCTTGACCCAACACACGTGACAGAACTGCCTCCAGCCCTATATCCTAGTTGAACTCTTTGTATTTCATGAAGCAAATACCAACCTCCCATTGCAGCATCAAGAAACACCACAAAAATTGCAGGATGACCAAATGGCTTCACAGTCCACTCAGGGAGACAATAAGCTTCCAGTGGCCACAGTTTACCAACAAAGAGAGAAATCAACACTGGTACCACATGTTCAATGGAAAATAAGAAACGATGTCCTCCAGGTCACATAGATGCAGATCCAGCTTTGATGGTCTCACCAGAAATGAAGCTAAAGCTCCAGACAACAAGATATATTTCAAGTGTCCAAACTCAGAGGCAGTTTTTCAAGAAGGCTATTGGCCAGCAGAGTTCCATGTTTGTGGAGTGTTTACACAGTCACTTACTTTTGGAAACTCCTCTACCACCTCCAAGGTTGTAAACTCCTGTGCATTTTCCATTCCAGATATGTATTCACAGATTTTCTAACTCTTCTCTTCGAATTGCATCTTACATGGGGTGAAGGTAATGTCAAAGGATTTATCTGGATGAGAGTGGGAAGACTTTTGTGTAGGACATATTTGCATACATATTGGATTCATTTTCCAATTTTCCATTTCAAAAACTTTATCCCTGACACTAAACCATACCCTACTAGTCTCTGACTACTAATCCTAATATGAGGCAGAAAAAATAAACCAAACATAATAGAAATACAAGCAGTTCAGAGGAGGCATGGTGTATAGTTGGACTTGCCTTTTGCATTTTAAAGGTTAGGGGTTATAAATCTAGACAATTTTTTGTTGCAATAGTTGTCCATGTGGTTTTAAAGATAACAAATATGTGAATTCTTGTCTCTCTTTCTCTGTCGCCTACTCAGCACATATATTTTTATATACACATGGAGAATCCTACCTGATACTACACGTACATTCTTGTGAGGTGGCTAACTTGGCAGATACAAATTGAGAGAAAAGATCACTCCTTCTAAATGTCGTTGGAACTGAAAATTCAACCTATGGGTGAGCTTCCTAGTTTAACAAAATTATACACAAATCCATGTTCAGTAAAATGAATATTTTTGGATCTGTGGATGATATATATTTCATGGTGAATTTTGATTGGCATATATTGCTATTTTTAATGTCTCTGGGTGTGTATGTGTGTGTGTCTGTGTGTGTGTGTATATATATATATATATATATATATATATATATATATATATATATATATACACTCTCTCCTTCTATTTTTCAAAATATGAAATATATGTGTCTTATATACACTCCCTAATTTTATTCATGTTCATGAATGTGGATTTATAATCAACTTTTCACAAGATTATTCTCAAAAAATTTCATCCACCTGAAATACATATTTGTTTCCTAGTACTGAAAACTAACTTCAGTGAATGGTGCATACAAATCCTAATATTTCTATAGTAACTGACACAGTTTATCATCAATGCAAGTAGATGCCTATGGGACATGATGTGTATATCGATGTTCATTTTTATTCAACACTGGGACATTACAATTTCTTCAGTTTATGCACATCATAGGATATATATTTCCTCCACAGGTTAGCAAATTTATACGCATTTGTTTCACTTTCAATCACTTCCTGCTTTAGAACACATGGATTCCTCCATTTTTCTTGACAGATCTTTTCATGAGATTTCTTTCCAAACACATTATTTTCGAATTCCTTTATCACTTTTGAAGCAAAACAGACACACACTGCATGATAAACCATAACTATAATATCAATATTAGATGTATAACTGGTTGGAATGAATGATTTTATATCATTATAAGATTTCTTATATATTTTCTAATATCAATTCCATACATTTTGTAAAGTGGAACCAGTTATATTATTTATTCACAGTATGGTCTATTCATGCATTATCTCTATATTCATAGACACAGGATACACCTCTTTGTACCCCCAATACTAATTTATACATCTTCAAAATATTGCTCCCAGAAATGGTGGAAGAAATACTCATGTCCCCTGATCTACATATGCATGTTATCACAGTAGTATTTTGGACACAAAATGCAAAAGTCACACGTATGACTGTAACAAAGCCTAAACGGAAACTGAACATGGATTACTAAAAACATCCATGTCTAGGTTCCCTAATGCTCTCAAATGATCATTCTATTGGTGACTACATATTTGTTTCTTCCTAAGATTATATATTCAACCTCAATACCATGGAAAATGTCTAATTTTTTCACTCACTTTGTACTTTGCCTGATTTCCTAATGTCTCTATTGATATCTAACTTCCTACATATTTTCTCCAGTTCAACATTGTGACTGACCCTTCCCATGTGCTGACATTGACATTCAGTCTCTAACCGAAACCCTATTGCCTATGAACTTTGGTCCAAATCCAATACTCACTCTTCTTCCGAAACATACTGACTATGTTCCTGATCCTATTGACTATCCCTTTTTGACTAGATGTTCTCTACTACATTCAATCATCCAAGGTACAAGGTCCTATGCCATTGTATATCAATTTTTCTGAAACATGTATGCAGAACGTAATTCAAAGCTACGTATCGCAATCAGTTGCCCAGTGCACTTCTGAGCTTCAAATCTTACCTAGATTTCTGTTTTCATACTTATATTTCATCTCTATATTCCTATGAATATTGCAGGTTCCCAAGACCATTATTCATCCCGCATAATGATTCCTAACCCAAATCGAACCTGTTATTAACCCTAACCATACACTGTTGCTTCAATCTAAAATTACAAAAGAGCAGGGACAGAGTTTGCCTTACAATACAGGAATGTAGGGTATCTTCCAACTGCTGAGAACCTCAAAGTTCGATGCAGAAATGATCCCTGGAGAAGATGTAGGCAGCTATGAAGGATCTGAGAGAGCAAAATCCATCTTCCATGGCAAACAACCTGAACAGGACGAAGGGATGTGTATGCATCAGCCTTTCTCTTCTTAATGTAGAGAAGATGGACCTAACCAGGCCTGCGTGGAGAACTGTTCCCAGGTGCCTATTTTGATATACCATTGTAACAAGTCAAATTGTCACACAAAGTAGGAGCAGCCTCCATCTCATGGAACCCTTGGAAGCAACGGTTAGGACAAAGTTCTTGCCAAGGCAGTGACCTCTTTCAGTTCCTGAAGGAAGTGACCTAGCTAACTTCCTTGGAGATGGAACTCTCTGAAATTGTGATGCAAGAAGCCAGGCACCGAGAGCCAGTCCCAGTCCCAGTCCCAGTGGGCTCACTTGTTTGTATTTACCAAGTACAGATTCAGACCTTCTTGGTACCTACTGATTTGAGGATGGCCAAATGCCAGTTGAGCTCTGAAGAGAGGCCTTTCCTGAGATAGCAGGTAGTGGCTAACTGCAGGCTCCTCAAAGCATCACAGAGTTGGCCAAGGAGACAAAATCTGAGAGAGGAAAGGCCATTTCGAGAGGAACATAGTATGGCCCACCAGTCAGAGGACACTCCAGATAGTCACAGATCCACTTTTGGGAAGGAGGTGACTTTATGTGTGTGGGTGTGAGTTTGTGGTTTTGTCTCATATTCTGAGAATAGGTAAAAAAGGTGGTTGGTTTGCTTTGGAGTCTACTGTTTATAGTAACTCTTTTGACAAGGCGAGTGTTTCTATGTCTGTGTATCCACTGTGTCCGTGGTTTTAGACATTAGAAAAGAGAATGCATCAATGGAGTTGTCCTGTCTAGTAGAAAGCTTCCCAGCATTCATCGTTCATAAGTGATGAATGGACTGTGGCTTGTCTTATGGATAGGAAACAACTACTAACTTCCTAAGTTCTGGTTTTCTTCCTGAATTCTGGCCACTCTCCAGAATGAGCTCATGATTTATTGTCCAAGATATGTACAACCTACATGCTCTGGGACATGGCCATGTTCTTGATAGCTGAAGGGAATGGGAACATCTCAGATATTAGTGTGAGCAGTAAAGTCTCAGTGGAGAAACCCTGCTTTGGGCCATTTGCTTACCTATGGTTCTGTTGCCTTGAATGTCAGGAAGGTCTTTGTTTCAGGCCACCCCTTTTTGAAGCCTGAAGAAACAGTTTTCAAATGGAAATGAATGGGCATCACCTGTGGCTCTTTGCTTAATTTCTTTGGAAAGGGATGTGTCTTAATCAGACACTAGGCCCTGATTGAGGCTGTGGCTAAGATTCTCAGCTCCTGATAAATCTAAAGAAGATCCCATGTGTGCATCCAAAACCAAAATGGCAAAAGGATCAGTCATTGTGGATGAAGTCTCTTGCCTTCCTCTGTTAGGTTCCTGACGTCCATCAAGTGAGAATAGGATTCCTATAGGTGAAATGAGTTATTCAAAGTCCTGCATAAGTGCTTGGTTTCTCTCATGATGCCAAATCACATAAGCAATCTATACCTGACAGTCAGTAGGCCTCAAATTGGAGAAGCAGAGCAGTATTAACGGCAGGCCTATTTGATCACTCTTGGTTCACAGAAAGTTTTCCAGACCACCCTAAATTTAGACAAATGAGGGGCAAGGGTGGATATTTTGGACACTGTCTTGGGCTGCGTCCCTCATGGAAACCTCCAGCCAGAGTTTATGATGAGTGTCTATATGGATGAAGATGAGGGCCATGTGGGAATGTTTTGGTTTTAATTGTGGTCATTTGTGTGGCGGTTGGAAGAGATGACAGGGTCCACATGGGCTTGAACTCTGGTGTGATTCTCCTTAGAGACTGACTTCTGGAACTGACCTCAGAGAAGCATTGCAATTAATTGTGTTGGGATTGTAGGAGGCCACACATGAGAGTTGCCCTTGAAACCTGAGATCTAGGCCCAGGATGGCTTTCCACAGAGAGCTGAAAATCTCAGCAAGGATATCACATGATTTTATTCTGAAAAACTTGGCAGCCATAGTTAGAATCAAAAGACACATGGACCTCACGTTGTAGACCTCAATGGGCCTGGCTTCATGTGACCTTTTGGCCAGTGTTTGGGAAGCCTTGACTGTGAGAGTTCCTCAGAGCTTTCATTGAAATGAGCTTCCTCCCCATGTAATGGTTCCTGGATGAATGGAAACCCCAAAGTGCCTCCAACTTCATTCTTGGAAAATGGAAAGATAAACACCATGAAATTTTTGAAATTCCCAATGACCAAGTGGCACTGGAGAACTATTGGATGTCCTGTTGCTGATCATGAGTGTAACAGACTGTGCCTTGATTGACTGGGTTTCATGAAAATGGTGTAGAACAGAGAGAGATGCCAGTAAGTTGGAGCCTGCTGAGTAGTGGGCCTAGAGCAGTGGTGGGCAGCTGTGTGATAATACATCTGTGATGTGGCCATGTGGATCTGCCATTGGCTTCCAAATGGCTTGTGACTGACTTTGTGCAGCCAGGAGACCATTATATGAAAAGGCATCTTGTTATATGCAGAGGTTTCAGGGCAATGTTCAGAATTAGGTTGCTATGGTCAAGGCGGCAAGCAATGTGGGATAGAAGCCTAGTTGGTGCATTCTCCTGCAGAGCCTGACCCACCACACGTTACAAGACTCCCTCATGCACTGTGTCCCAGTTGAACTCCTTGTATGTCATAAAGCAAATACCAAACTCCCAGTGCAGCAGCGAGAAACACCACAAAAATTGGAGGATGACCAAATGGCTTCAAAGTCCACACGGGGAGTCACTTTGCCCGAAGAGGCCACAGTTTACCTACAAAGAGACTTCAGCCCTGCTGCCTCATGTTCATTGGAAAATAACAAACCATGTCCTCCAGGTCACAATTGATGCTGACCCAGGTTTGATGGTCTCACTTCAAAGGAAGCTAAAGCTCCTGACAACAACATATATTTTAAGTGCCCAAACTCAGAGGCAGTTTCTCAAGAAGTCTTTAGGCCATCATAGCTCCATGATTGTGGAGTGTTTACACTGTCCCTTACTTTTGGAAACTCCTCTACCACCTCCAAGGTTGTGAACTCCTGAGCATTTTCCATTCCACATATGTATTCACAGATTTTCTAACTCTTCTTTTCTAATTGTGTTTTACCTGGGGCGAAGATAATTTCAAGGCATTTTTCTGGATGAGAGTGAGAATATTTTCTGTGGCACATATTTGCATACACATTGGATTTATTTTCCTATTTTCCATTTGAAATACTGAATCCGTGACACTAAACCATACCCTACTTGTCTCTGACTACTAATCCTAATAAGATGGAGAAAAATAACCCAAACAGAATATAAATACAAGCAGTTCAGAGGAGGCATGGTGTATAGTTGGACATGGCTTTTGCATGACAAAATGTAGGTGCAATAAATCTAGTCAATTTAAATTGAAATAGTTCTCCATGTATTTTTAAATTTAACAAATATGTGAATTCCTCTCTCCCATTTTATGTAACCTATTGAGCACATCTATTTTTATATGCACATATAGAATACTACCTGGTATCACACGTACGTTCTTGTGAGGTGTCTGACTTGACAGATACAAATGATGAGAAGTGATCACTCCACCTAAAGGCTATGGGATTTGAAAATTCATCCTATGTGTGAGCCTCCTAGTTGAACAATATTATACATAAATCCATGTTCAGTAAATTGAATATTTTTCGATCTGTGTAAGATATATATATCATGGTGAATTTCGATTGGCATATATATTGCTACTTTTTAAAGTCTCTCTCTCTCTCTCTGTGTATATATACACACTCCAGATTTTTTAAAATATAAAATATATGTGCCTTATTATACACTCCCTAAATTTTTTCATATTCATGTATATGGATTTATAGTCAACATTTCAAAAGATTATTCTCGGAAATATTCATCCACCTGAAATACATATTTGCTTCCTAGTAATGAAAACTAACTTCAGTGAATGGTGCATACATATCCTAATATTTCTACAATAATTGACCTAGTTTCTCATTAATGCAAGTAGATTCATATGGGACATGATGTGTATTTTCATGTTCATTCTTATTCGCCACTGGTACGTTACTATTTCTTCAGGTAATGCACATAATAGAGTATATATTTCATCAACAAGTTAGCAAAATTATGGGTATGTGTTTCACTTTCAATAATTTTCTGTTTCAGAACACATGTATTCCTCCATGTTTCTTGACTGGTCTTTTCATGAGACTTCTTACCAAACCCATTATTTTCGATTTCCATAATCCCTTTTGAAGCAAAACTCACACACCGTTCATGATAAACCATAACCCTAATATTACCATTAGATGTATAACTGGATGGAATGAATGATTGTATATCAATATAAGATTTCTTATATATTTTCAGATATCAAATCAATCCATTATTTAAAGTGGAACCAGTTATATTATTTATTCACAGTATAGTCTATTCATGCATTATCTCTATATTCATAGACACAGGGTACACCTCATTGTAAACCCAATACTAATTTATACGTATTCAAATTATGGCTCCCAGAAATGGTGGAAGAAATATTCATGTCACCTGATCTACATATACAATTTAATGCAGTAATATTCTGGACACAAAAAGAAAAGGTCACACTTAAGTTTGTACCAAAGCCTAAATGTAAAGTGAACATGGATTACTAAAAACATCCATGCCCAGATTGGCTAATGCTCTCAAAAGTCAATCCTATTTGTGACAATATATTTGTTTCTTCCTAAGATAATATATCCAAAATCAACCCTGTTGAAAATGCCTAATTCTATCACACACTTTATACTTTGCCTGATTTCGTAATGTCTCTATTGATATCTGCTTTCCTACATATTTTCCCCAGTTCATCATTGTGATGGTTCATATGTGCTCACATTTACATTCACTCTCTAACCAAAACCCTATTGCTAAAGAACTTTTGTTCCAAATCCTATACTCACTCTCCTTCCTAAACATACCGACTATCTTCCTAATCCTACCGACTATCCCTTTTTGACTGGATGTTCTCTTCTACATTCAATCATCAAAGTAATGTTCGGGCGAGCGTCGGAGGAAGAGACCACCAAGAGACTGTCTCATGGAACAACAAAGGGTTTATTGGGGGTCCAGCATGCTGGGGCTCAGAGCTCCCTTGAATCGAGAAGAGAGCCCTGAGGACATCTTAAGCAGAGCTTATGTATTTTCCTTGTAGAGGGCAGGGAGGGAAGTTTATTGATGGGTCAGGGCGAGTGGGCAGTTTGCATGCCACCGGGAGAGGGAGTATATTATATGTTTTGGAAGTAGGAGACAGCACATTCTGGGAACAAGATTAGCAAACTGTTCTCAAGATTTCAACAGTGTTTTGTTAAGCATACAGAAAAAGAGGAAGTGACAAGTACCATTTTATTAACCTTTCATTCCCCACGTCTTCTTCTGGCTACTTTTAATCATAAAAGTGATCATTGGAGTGGTGTCACATTCTATGTCTGCTAGTGGGGTATTACCATAAGTTTAACTTGTCTAATTTGAGCTTGGAGAAATGAAAATACATGGTTGAGCAAACAGGGTTTTATAGTTAGCAAGAATGTGAGGATTATTATTGGACTGGCCAAGGTTGATAAACGTATAGTTAACCAGGGGGACTGTGTGAACCAAGACTCAAACCACCCTTTTTGGGCCTCTCTCTTTCGTTGACACTCTTCAAGGCATCCTTTTATTTTACTCATAAATTTTTTACAACTCCAGTATTGTTGGCATAAAAATAACATTCTTCCCTCAATGCAGCACAAAACCACCCTTCTCTCATGAAGAGGAGGTCCAACCCTCGATTGTTGTATAAAACAACATCAGAGAGAGAGGTTAAAGATTCCCACAAAGCTGTGATGGAGGATTCTAATATCTTTAAGTTTTGGTCTATTGCTGCTTCTAATTGGGTATTTCGTTGTGTACCATGGACCAAGGCAGTGATTCCTGTGACCTCCCCTGCAGCAACTCGTATTCCTAATAGGATGGCTGAAGTGAGGGATATATGTTCCCTGTGGAACCGGGTTGTATATCCCCCTGTTTGATCTTCAAATGAACCTGCATCATGATAGAGCACTCTGGGTAACCTCTGCACCATTACACATATAATCACCGCTGTTGACCATTTAATGAAAACATAAAAATGTTTAAGTATATAGAATTATACTGTTGTAGGAACGGTCAAGACAAGGCACCTAAGATAGCACCAAAGCTAGGGAAACAGTCCTATTTGGTTGCAAACGGATTCAGAGGGCATTGCTTCTGTTGTAATCAATTAATCCCATGAACCCCAAGTTTAGGAAGTTTCAGAATTTTGTACCCAACATGTAAGGGAATCTGCTCAGAAGTTCACAGTCAGCAGAAATTCACAAAAAGCAGTTTTTGTTTATGTTTTTTTTCCTCTGTTCTGAGCAAATTAACTTTTCAAGGACACCTGGGAGGGGGAGAGATATTTCATCCCTTTCTTTTTTCCGCTTGCCAGCTATTACCATGGAGCCAGTTGGCAACTTCTTTATTATAGAAATGTAGCCATCTCTTTGAAGCCCCAGCTCAAAGTCAGAGGCCTTGTTCACATATTTTGTGAAAAACTAGTAAGGGGGTGTCTAGCTTACAAGTACTGATTGTTTTAGCCAGTGGCCAAGTAGAACAGGGCCACATGAAAACAGGAAGTTTGTCTACACTGAACTCTTTTATAGGGACTCTTTTGCTGAACGTCCTAAAGTCAGCCATGGTGAAGACATCTGGAGAAGATCAGTTAAGACTTTTCTGTGGGTGTGGAACAGAGGGGAAAGACAGGGAAGGCGGGACTTAGAGCAGTTCCGAGGATCTGAGAATAAGTACGGAGAGATGTAAAAGAATAATGGGAAAGGGGTTTGAGATTTTCTAGCAACAAAAACTTGAGCAGTAGAACAGGTAGAAAAGAGGGGAAGATGGGAGTGTGTATCCAAAAAGCCTGTGAGGGACTTTAAATTCTTAGTAACCTGTTTTCAGTGATGACAAAGCAACTTTAAAGGCCATTTTTATTACATCTTGGATAGGGGTCTTCTCAGCTGTTTTGAGCTTTAGGTTAGCTGGTAAAAGGACCTGGTGAAACCCCATATAGGTGCTGACAGGAGAAGAGAGGAGTGAGTGGGTAGAGTGGTAACTAAGTACCTTCTACCTCAGCAAGGAGGCAATGGTCTGAGAACCGGTGGATGTTTGGGTTGTTGATCTAGTAATGGGATGGGAGAAATCAGGTTGTTGAGGTGGGAGTGACAGCAGAGAGACTAGAGCAGAAGGCTGAGGGTGAGGATCTATTGGAGAAGCATAGTTCAGGATGTGAGCGAAGGACGGAAAAGGCCTCCACATAGGGGAATCTCTTTTCACGCCTTTGAGCCCTTGCCAAAGTTAAAAACGTTCCACAGAATTTGAGGATCTAGAGACCCCTCTGGGGGCCATCGATTTAGGTTATCTTATTGGTAATATGGTCAATGCTGTGTACTGAATTTGATTAGGAGTTTGGGTTCCATCGCGCAGCCCCTGTATGCTCACATCCCCTTGATTACAGAAGAAGTCGGCTTTTCCCCCACACAGCCATGGCTGTTTGTGGCTTTGATAGTTCACCGGGCAAACATAGTAATCTAGGCTAGCCAACCTGCATCTGGCTCGTGTGTCCCTACATCCATAATGTTTGTTTCCATTACATATGATACGGAAGGGATTTAATGGAATTTTAGTGGGATCCTCTTCTTCAGGGATATCCGAATAGGAAAGACATATATCCAGCTGACAAATTTCTGGGTGGAGAGATGGCCACCAGGTCCCTAAGGGGGCTGTATGCAAGATTGATTAAACTTCTTGTCCAGTAGGATTTGTGATCAGCCATCGCTGCTGAATGGGCTGATGAGGGTTAGGAATACTGGTGGTCAAGGGGAGAGTCTATAGCCTTATCCACACGGCGAATGTGCAATTTGAAAGGGTTACCAGTCTTTTCCAGTTTCCAGCCAATTCCAGTTTCCAGTCAAAGTCTGGACAGGGCGTAGGCTTGAGATGAGAGGCATGGATCCAGGAAGTGATTCCATCTACCTTTACCACTGTAGGTGTTATAAGTAGCACCTGGAATGGTCCTTTCCAGCGGGGTTCCAGCGATGTCACCTGATGTCGTCTTACGAAAACAATGTCTCTTACTTGATATCGATGTGGAGTCCCCTCGTCCCCAGTTTGGTAGGCAGTGGCCAGCTGTTTTCACAGGTGTCACTGAATTCTTTCAAGAGCTTTAAGTCTGTCAAGCAAGCGGATGTGGAAGGGATTGTAAGGTCTTAGAGTTGGTGTTAGGTCCCTTACTGGAGGAGGGGCACCATAGAGAATTTAATAGGGGGTGAGGATACAGTAAAATCAGAGTGAGTATTTTCTTCATTTAACAGTGCATAAGGCAGGAGCATAGTACAATCTTTTATTCTGGTCTCTAAGCTTAATTTTGTTAAGGTCTGTTTAATGGTTTGGTTCATTCTTTCTACCTGTCCTAAACTCTGAGGTCTATAAGCACAATGTAATTTCCAATTAATCCCCAGGGTCCTGGCTAACCCCTGACTTACCTGGGCCATGAACGCCGGTCCATTATCAGACCCTATTAACTTAGGCAGGCCGTATCTTGGAAAAATATCTTCTAGGATATTCTTGACCAAAATTTGCGCTATTTCTTTTCTTTTTTTTTTCTCCTTTTTTTTTGTGGGGAAGGCTTCAATGCATCCTGAAAATGTATCTACAAAGAAGAGGAGATATTTAAGTCCATACCTTGCTGGCTTTATTTCAGTAACGTCCACTTTCCAGAATTGTCCTGGTTTGGTTCCTCGTATGTGCTTTCATACAGGAAGCTTGGAAGGCCAAGCATTTAACAATTGATGAACCCGACAGGCTTTTGTTACCCATTCAGTTATTTCCTTCACTGTGAGTCTGTTAGTGGAAAACTCTGTTCTTGATCCTTCAGGAATGCCTGCAGTTTCATTGAACCAAGGTGAGTGAGTTGATGTACATTTTCTACTGACATAGTTAGAGCCGTGACTCTTGGAGTTTTTACTGAAAGATTTAGAAATTCCACTTCAGGGCCTTCAGGGTTAAAATTTATTTTGGCCCAGAGCTTGGTGAGCAGATCTCTGCCCATCAATGGGGCCAGGCATTCTGGGACTACTAGGAAGGAGTGATGGATTTTTTTTTTTCCCAGGTCCATGGTCCTCTTAGTTGTCCAAGCCTGATATTTACTGCCATTAGCCCCTTGAAATAGAGATTTTTTTATTTGATAGAGGGCCCAATGTGGCCTTATGGGCTGAGTATATTGCCCCTGTATCCACTTCAAAGTTTACTGGGGTCCCCTCCACTTCAAAAGTTACTCTGAGCTCGGGGACATTAAATTGAGGCCAGGGGTGGCCTCTAGTATGGGCCCCGGTATCCATTCCTGTCTCCATGTTTCTTATTTCTGGCCTATTTGTTGTTGTGACCAGGACCTTAATCAATGCCTTAGTCTGTCTTTTGTTTCTTTTATCCTCCCTTTGCTCCCTTCTCTTCCTCAGTTTCTCTCTTATAGTATACCTTCTCAGCTTCTCTGACTAAATCTCTCAAAGTCATATCTTGTAATCAATCTAAGCTTTGTAACTTTGTTTTAATATCCAGGGCAGTTTGCCCAATAAAGGCCATCGTGACAGATGCCTTTTGATTCTCTGCCTGAAGATAAAAAGGATAATAGCTCCTATATGCCTCCATAATTCTCTCTAGAAACATAGAGGGAGATTCATCAGGCCCCTGATAATCTCTCTTACCTTGGCCAAATTAGTTCGTCACTAGCGGCTGCTCGGAGACCCACTATTAGAGCCCGGCGATAAGTGGACAGATGCTCCCTACCTTCAAAGGTGTTGGGGTCCCAGTTGGGTCAGTTCAAGGGAAAGCCGGCTTTGATTATGTTGGTAAGTTGTGTCGGATGCACACCTGGTCCGAGGATATTTTTTTTTAGCTTCCTGGAGAATTCCCTTTTTTTCCTCTGTCATGAAGAAAGTCCCTAGCAGTTGTTGGCTGTCATCCGAAGTAGGCTGGTATGAAAACATCAATGACTCAACCAGACCTGAGAGCCGGGTGGGGTCCTCGGAAAAAGGGGGATTGTAATTTTTTAAGTTACATAGGTCTGAAGAGAAGAACGGCCAATACTGGTAGGCTTGAATTTTCCCCCAATGGCCATTGTCAATAATTGGTCCGTAGGGTCGAAGGGGAGGCATCCCAAGAGTTCCAGGGTTTTCAATCATTCACCGCCAGAGAGTTCCTTTAGCAGGGCCAGCTTCCTCCATGGGAGGAGATGCTGTGTGTGCTGCAGGGGAATTACCTGGCGGGCGCTGGGCCGGCTTAGCTTCCTTAAATGGAGGAGAGGCTGAGTCAGCAGCAGGGGTATCACTTAGAGGGTGTCGGGGGTTAGAGGATGAGGGCAGGGGATAAGGAGGGGGAGGAGAGTTCAGTAGTGTCAAATCTGGTGACACAGGGAAAACAGAGTGCGGAGGAGGAGGAGGAGCAGAGTGTTTGTGAGTTCCTGGGGGAAGGAGTCATTGCAGGGGCAGGGGCAAGGAAAGGCTTCACCCATGGAGGAGGAAATTTGCAGAGGTCCTGCTGAATTAAAATATATGGCTGTTGATCCAGTTGACTATCTGGCCCCGGCTGAAAGACAATATCTCTGAATTATAAATTAGTGGGAAGTAGAAAGATCCTTCTAGGGGCCATCCGACTCCAAAGGTGGGCCATTCTGAGGTACAGAGAGTCTGCCACATCCGGGGCTTTACTGAAATAAAGAGATTCTGAGCCCTTAAACAGACTTTGGTATAGTGATCAAGGGTCAGGGACAGAGGCATTGAAGTGCTCTGACCCATAATGAGAGATACACAAACAGTGAAAGCAACGACACATGACACAGGCAAGACAAGACAATAATGACAGGCAATGGACGTTCAACACTGAGACCACGACTGAGTAGCCGGCAAAATCCGATGGACTGGCAATACTGAATCCAAAACAAAATATCACTGAGTCAAGGAGACTATTGTTCCTCGATTTCCCGAGTCCTCTCAGGCGTCCTCCAGGGACGTGGCCTGTGGTTCTGTAACACAACTGTCAGCCACCATCAGAGAGAGCTCACACTCTTCATTGACAGCCATTTTGCCAAACCCTAACCTGAAACCTGAAACCAGAAAGAGGCGCCTTACTTATCTGAGGGGGGTCCATTGGGGTCTCTCGTCCACCGCTGCTTGATCTCTGTGGAACCTCCATATGTAAAGGTCGGGCTAGTGTCAGAGGAAGGGACAACCAAGAGACTTTAACGTGCAACAGCAAAGGATTTACTGGGGGTCCAGCATGCTGGGGCTCAGAGTTCACTTGAATAGAGCAGAGAGCCCTGAGAACAGCTTCAGCAGAGCTTATATACTTTTCTTGGAGAGGGCAGGGAGGGAAGTTTATTGATGGGTAAGGGTCAGTGGGCAGTTAGCGCTTAACTGGGTGAGGGAGTACAATCTGCAGTTTGGCAGATGGGGTCAGCACATTCTGGGAACAAGATTAGCAAACAATTCTCAAGATTTCAACAGTGTTTTGTTAAGAGTACAGAAAAACAGGAAGTGACAAGTACCTATTTTATTAAACTTTCACTACCAACTATCCCTTTTTGACTGGATGTTCGCTTCTACATTCAATCATCCAAGGTACAAGGTCCTATGTCATTGTATATGGATTTATCTGAGACAACTTTGCAGAAAGTAATTCAAAGCTAAGTATCACAATCAAGGGACCAATGCCCTTCTGGGCTTCAAATCTTACTTAGATTTCTGTTTTCATACATATATTTTACCTATGTATTCTACATATATTCAAATATATATATATATATATATATATATATATATATATATATATATATATATATATATATATATATCATAGTATATATATTCCATCCAGAGTTTCACAAATTTATAAGAATTTTTTTTCATGTTCAATCAATTCCTTCTTCAGAGCACATTTATTCCTCCAGGTCTCTTGACTGGTCTTTTCATGAGACTTCTTGCCAAACACATTATTTTTGACTTCCACAATCACTCTTGAAGCAAAACTCACACACTCTTCATGATAAACCATAACACTCATATTACCATTAGAATGTAACAGGATGGAATGAATGATTGTATAGCAATATAAGATTTTCTGTATATTTTCAGATATCCATTCAAAAAATTATTTAAAGTTGGAACCAGTTATATTATTTATTCTCAGTATGGTCTATTCATGCATTATCTCTATATTCAAAGACACCAGGTACACCTAATTTTACACCCAACACTTATTTATACGTCTTCAAAATATTGCTCACAGAAATGGTGGAAGAAATACTCATGTCACCTGATGTCCATATACATTTTATCACAGTAATATTCTCGACAAAAAAGCAAAGGTCACACTTTGATTGTACGAAAGCCTAAATGGAAAGTGAGCATGGATTACTAAAAACATCTATGTGCAGGTTGCCTAATGCTCTCAAATGTCAATCCTATTGTTGAGTACATATTTGTTTCTTCCTTAGATTATATATTCAACAACAACCCTGTTAAAAATGCCTAATCCTATCACTGACTTTATACTTTGCCTGAATTCATAATGTCTGTATTCATATCTGCATTCCTTTATATTTTCCCCAGTTCACCATTGTGACTGACTCTTCACATATACTGACTTTTACATTCACTGTCTATCTGAAACCCAATTGCTAAAGAACTTTTGGTGCCAATCCTATACTCACCCTTCTTCCTAAACCTACCAACTATCTTTCAAATAATACCGACTATCCCTTTTTGACTGGATGTTCTCTTCAACATTCAATCATCCAAGGTACAAGGTCCTATGCCATGGTATATCGATTTATCTGACACAACTGTGCAGAACAAAATTCAAAGCTAAGTATCCCAATCAAGGGCCTAATGCTCTTCTGGGCTTCATATCTTACCTAGATTTTTGTTTTCATACTTATATTTCACTTGTATATTCTTGTAAATATCACAGGTACCCAATACCATTATTCATCAATCAGAATGATTCCTAAGCCCAATCGAACCTGTTATTAACCCTTACCATACACTTTTCCCTCAATCTAACTATACAGAAGAGCAGGGACAGAGTTTGTCTTACAATACAGAAATAGAGGGGATCTTCCACCGGCAGAGAACCTCAAGGTCCATGCAGAAATGATCCCTGGAGAAGATGTATGCAGCTATATAGGACCTGAGAGAGCAAAAGTCATCTTCCATGGCAAACAACCTGCTCAGGATGAAGGGATTTGTCTGAATCAGCCACTTTCTTCTTTATGTAGAGAAGACAGACCAAACGAGGCTTGTATGGTGAGCGGTTCCCAGGTGCCTATGGTTGATATACCATTTTAACTTGTGAAACTGTCACAGGAAGTAGAGGCAGCCTCCATCACATGGGACCCTTCGAAGCAACTGTTAAAACAAAGTGGTTGCCAAGGCAGTGACATAATTCAGTTCCTGAAGGAAGTGAACTACCTAATTTATTGGTGATGGAGCTCTCTGAACTTGGGGTCCAAGAAGCCTGGCATCCAGAGACAGTCCCAGTCACAGTCCCAGTGGGCTAACTTATTTGGATTTACCAAAGACAGAGTAAGTCTTTTTTGGTACCTACTGATATGAGGATGGCCAAATGCCAGGAAAGCTCTGAAGAGGGGCCTTTCATGAAAAAGCAGGTAGTGGCTCACCGCTGGCTACTGACAACTTCACAGTGTTGGCCAAGGAGACCAGATCTGAGACAGAACAGGCCATTTTGGGGGAACAAAGAATTGCCAGCAAGTCAGAGGACACTCCGGATATTCACAGACCTTCTTGGGTAAAGAAGTTGCCTTTGTGGGTGTGGGTGTGTGTTTGTGGCTTTGTCACATGTTCTGAGAATTGATAGGAAAAGCAGTTTGTTTGGTTTGGAGTGGACTATTTCTAGTAAGTCATTTGACAAGGCGAGTGTTTCTATGTCTGTGTATCCCACTGTGTCCGTGGTTGTCGACATTAGAAAAGAGAATGCATCAATGGATGTGTCCTGTCTAGTAGAAAGCTTCCCAGCATTCATTCTGCCCAATTTGTGAATGGACTGCGGTTTGACTTATCGATTGGCAACACCTCCTATCTCCTTAAGTTTCTGTTTTCTTCCTGAATTGTGGGCACTGTCCAGAATGGGCAAATGGTTTTGTGTTCAAGATATGTACCACCACCAAACTCTGTGACATGGCCATGTACTGGATAGCTGAAGGAAATGGCGAGCATCTCAGAAAACTCAGATACCAGCGTGACCAGAAGAGTCTCAGTGGAGGAACCCTGCTTTGGGCCTTTTGCTTACCTATTGTTCTGTTCCCCTGAATATCAGGAAGGTCTTTGCCTCAGGCCACCCCTTGGTGAAGCCTGAAGCAAACAGTTTTCAAATGGTAATGAATGGGCATCACCTGTGGCTCTTTGCTTAATTGCTTTGGAATGGGATGGGTCTGAATCAGCCTCTTTGCCCTCTGTGATGCTGTGGTTAGATTTTCAGCACCTGAGGGATCTAAAGAAAAATCTCTTCTGTATCCAAAACCAAAATGGCCAAAAGAGCAGTCATTGTGGATTAAGTCTCTCGCCTTCCTCTAAGGATCCTGACCTTTATCAATTGTGAATCGGGATCTTTCGGGTCAAATGAGTTCTTCAAAGCCCTGCAGAGGCTAGCCCAGAGATGCGTGGGTTTTCTCATAACTCCAATTCACATAAAGAATCTAAACCCCAGAGCCAGTAGGCCTCAAATTGGAGAATCGGAACAGTATTAACAGCAGTCCTATTTGATCACTCATGGTTAACAGGAAGGGTGTCCAGGAGACCCTGACTTTAGGCAAATGAGGGGCAAGGAAGTTTATTTTGGACACTGTCTTGCACAGCGCCCCTCATGAAAACCCCCAGCCAATGGTTATTATGTGTGTCTATTGGAAGAAGATAAGGGCCATGTGGGAGTGTTTTGGTTTTAATTGTGGTCATTTGTTTGGCGTTTGGAAGAGATGACTGGGTCCACCTGGGATTGAACTCAGGTGTGATTCCCCTTAGAGACTGTGTTCTGTAACTGACCTCAGAGAAGTATTGCCATGTATTGTGTTTGGATTTTAGGAGTCCACCCATGAGAGTCGCCCTTGGAAACTGAGATCTACGCCCAGGGGTGCTTTCCACAGATCACTGGGAATCTCATCCAAGATATGTCATGATTTTATTCTGAAAGATTGGCAGCCGTAGTTGAGAGTAAAAACACACGTGGAGCTCACATTGTAGACCACAATGTGACCTTTTGCCTACTCTTTGGGAAGCCTTGTCTCTGAGAGTTCTCCAGAGCTTTCATTGAAATGAGCTTCCTCATCATTTAATGGTTCCTGAATGAATTGAAACCCACAGTGCCTCCAATTTCATTTTTGAAATTTCAAAAACTTCATTTTTGAAATTTCCATGACCAGGTGGCACTGGAGAACCTTAGGATGTCCTGTTGCTGATCATGAGGGTACCAGACAGTGCCTTGATTGACTGTGTTTCATGAAAATGGTGTAGAACTGAGATGTCAGTAAGTTGGAGCTTTCTGAGTAGTAGGCCTAGAGCAGTGGTGTGCAGGTGTGTGATAAAACATCTGTGGTGGGGTCATGTGGATCTTTCACTGGCTCCAAATGGCTTGTGAATGACATGGTGCAGCCAGCACACCCTTGTATATAAAGGCATCTTGTTACATAGATAGTTTTCGGGGCAATGTTCACAATATGGTTGCTATGATCAAGGGGGCAAGCAATGTTGGATAGAAGCCTGGTTGTTGCATTCTCCTGCAGACCCTGACCCCCCACATATTACAGGACACCCTCCAGCACTGTGTCTCAGTTGAACTACTTGTATGCTGTGAAGCAAATACAAAACACCCAGTGCAGGAGCAAGAAATAACACGAACACTGGAGGATGACCAAATGGCTTTCAAGTCCACATGGGGAGACACTTAGCCCTGAGTGGTCACAGTTTAGCTACAAAGAGAAAATTCAACACTGCTGCCTCATGTTCATTGAAAAATAGGAAACCATGTCCTCCAGGTCACATAGATGCAGACTCAGCTTTGATGTTCTCACTAAAAAGGAAGCTAAAGCTCCTGACAACAACATATATTTCAAGTGCCCAACCTCATTGTCCGTATCTCCAGAAGTCTTTAGGCCAGTAGAGTTCCATGTTTGTGGAGTTTTACCGTGTCCCTAAGTTTTGGAAGCTCCTCTAAAACCTCAAAAGTTTTAAACTTCTGAGAATTTTCCATTCCATATATGTATTCACAGATTTTCTGACTCTTCTCCTCTAATTTTGTCTTTCTTTGGGCGAAGGTTATGTCAAGCCATTTTCTGAATTAGAGTGGGAAGTTATTTGTGTAACACATATTGCATACACATTGGATTCATTTTCCAATTTTCCATTTGAAATACTGAATCCCTGACACTAACTTATACCCTACTAGACTCTGACTACTAATTCTAATATGATGCAGAAAAGTAACCAAATCAGAATTGAAATACAAGCAGTTCAGAAGAGGCATGGTGTATAGTTGAACTTGCCTTTTGCATGATAAAGGTTAGGTGTTATAAATCCAGTCTATTTTTAATTGAAATAAATATCCATGTGTTTTTAAAGTTAACAAATATGTGAATTCCTGTCTTCCTTTGTGTGTAGCCTATTCAGCACATGTATTTTTATATGCACATATCGAATCCTAACTGGTATCACACCTACATTCTTGTGAGGTGGCTGACTTGGCAGATACAAATTGTGAGAAGGGATCACTCCTCGTAAACGCTGTTGGAACTGAAATTCAAACTATGGGAGAGCCTCCTAGTAGAACAACATTATTCATAAATCCCTGTTAAGTAAATTGAATATGTTTGGATCTGTGAATGATGTATATTTCATGGTGAATTTTGATTGGCATATATGTTGCTACATTTTAATATCTCTCTGTGTGTGTGTGTGTGTGTGTGTGTGTGTATACACACACACTCTACAGATTTTTCAAAATATGAAATATATATGTCTTATTTACACTCCCTAAATTCATTCATGTTCAAGTATGTGGATTTATAATCAACTTTTTACCAGATTATTGTCAGAAATATTCATCCACCTGAAATACATATTTGTTTCCTAGTACTGAAAACTACTTTCAGTGAATGGTGCATACAACTCCTGTTCATAGCCACAGCCTAAGGGGCCCAGCAAACTTCCAGCTGCCTGCAAACTTTCAGCTGCCGGCTGATGATTGGCTCACAGTGGCCCCAGCAACATCTAGCTGATTGGCTCCTCTGCGGTGATGCTCATTGGAGATGCTCATTGAGCTGTTTCCCCACCCTTTCAGACTTCCAGCTGATATTTGGCTCACAGCGGCCCCAGCAACATCTAGCTGATTGGCTCCTCTGCGGTGATGCTCATTGGGCTGCTTCCCTGCCTTTTCAGATCACAGAGCTGTTCATTGGGGGACTTTTTTGACTCCGTCCACGTGACCCAGCCAATCGGCCTCAAGAGCAGGAGGATTGTGGGAAGTGGAGAGAGGCTTGTGTGGGAGGGAAAGGCTTGTGGGAAGCCGGTGGTGGCAGTTGGGGCTCTGAGGGTTTTTCCTGAGAGGCTCTTTTGCTTGGCGTGTGTGGTTCTAAAAATAAATTTGCTTTCTTTTGAAAAGTGGCTCCTGATTGTGCCCAGCCAGACTGCAGCATTTGGTGGCTCGCATGGGGAGCGACTGAGGGTAACTGATAAGGTAAACTGCTCGCCCCTGAGGGCAGGACGAGAGGATGGGTAGCCATCTTAAGATTCCTCTTTTGTTTAGCTTCACATTTGCTTTAAATTGCCTGTCCCTGGAGACGAGTGAGACGGAAAAAAAACCGCTCACATCTGAGGAAAAACTATTTGTGTCTGAGGAACAGATAGGGAGAAAGGCTATAATGATATTTTGTTGTTCCATTTTTATTTCATTCTATCTCTGTTTTGTTTGGTGTTATCTTGTTGGGTTGTATTATAGTAGAAATATGGCATCAGAAATTAGAAAAAAAAAACAAACTGAAAAAGTGTTAAGTAAATTGTTAGAGGAAGGAGGCATCCCAGTAAAATTAAGAGTAGTCAGGGCATACGTTGATACAATACAAAAATGTAGCCCATGGCTTTTTAAGGAGGAATTGTTAAATATATCACAATGGAACCATCATGGTGAAGATTTAAAAAGAATAGAAAAGAAAAGCCCAGGGACTCTGCCAGTTGGCACATTGCCATTGTGAACTTTTGTATCTTGTTTGTTTAGTCCAAAGCCTTCAGTTCAGACAATGGTAGAGGAAAGAGAAGACATATTGATTCAAGTAAAAGAGAAGGTCTCTCAAGTTAGTAAGACAGAGGAAAAAAATCAAGTAAAAGAGAAGGTCTCTCGAACCAGTCAGACAGAGGAAAAAAATCATGTAAAAGAGAAGGCCTCTCAAGCTAGTCAGAGAAAGAAAGTGTAAAACAGTAAAAGCCATCAGGGGGAAATTTACAACAGAAGACTACTACTAACAACTTTCTATCACCAGAGGGTGTAAGTGTCCAACCAACAGAACCACCTCTACAGGAGCCTGCTACTAATACTTTTCTATCACCAGAGGACGTAAGTGTCCAACTAACAAGGCCACCTCCATATGCTGGGAAGCCCCCAACCCCCACAGTTGATAGTTGGGATCCTGAGACAAGATCTCAAATATTAACATGCCCTATATTTGAGGTAGGAGGGCAGCGAGTTTACCATGCTTTAAATTTCAAAACAGTGAAGCAGCTAAAAGAGGCTGTAACAACCTATGGTCCTCAAGCACCCTTCACTGTAAGCATGGTTGAATCCATTAACAACTTGAACATGAAGCCAGCGGATTGGGCTAATATGTGTAAAGTTGTGCTAAATGGAGGACAATACCTGTTATGGAAGGTTGACAATGAGGAATTTTGCAAGGAGACGGCTAGGCGAAATGCAGTAGCTGGTTATCCTCAGAGAAATCTAGATATGTTGTTAGGAAAGGGACCTTATGAGGATCAGCAGCAACAAATTGCATATGATTCTGGTGTATGTGCACAAATTGCTGTAGATGCAATTAAGGCATGGAAGACTTTACAAGGACATGGCGGTTTACAAGGTCAATTATCTAAAGTAATACAAGGAGCTAATTAACTTTATGCTGAATTTGTCGATAGGCTTATTCAAACAGGTACCAGAGGTTCTGGGAAAACAGAACAAGCAATGCTATTACTAAAAAAACTGGCTTATGAGCAAGCGAATAGTTGGTGCAGAGATATAATTAGACCATGGAAACATGAAGATTTAAACACATATATTAAATTATGTAGAGACATTAATGAACAAGAGCAAGTCGTGGCAACTGCAGTAAAACAGGCTTTAGATGCCAGAGACATTAATGAAGAAGGGCAAATTGTGGCAGCTGCACTAAAACAGGCATTAGATGCCAGGCCAAGAACATGCTACAATTGTGAACAAACAGGACATTTAAAAAGGAATTGCCCATAGGAGGAGGGTTTAACAAAATTAGGTATTAAAGGAGAAGAATACCAAGTATTTGCCCATGATGCCGTAGAGGGAGATATTGGGCTAATGAATGCCATTCTCAAATCACCATAGAGGATACTCCATTATCAAAAAAAGAACAAGGACCAGGTGTCTATCCACAATGTTGTGGAGAAAGGCTTTCGGCTCCATTGCCAAAAAATGGACAGGGGGGCCCAATGCTCCGGGTCCCAAAACCACAAATATATGGAGCACAGGAGGAACCCAGCAACCCCATCTGGTTCTTGCCCAGGACACATTGTCCATCAGATCCCTCATTACACAAACCAGAGGGAGCGCAGGGTTGGACATCTGTGCCTCCACCAGATCAGTAATAACTCCAGAGATGGGAGTTCAAATCATTCCCAGAGGGGTAAAAGAACCTCTTCCCAAAGGAACAGTAGGCTTATTATTGGGACACAGCTCTTCTACTCTAAAAGGACTCATGAGAAATCCTGGGGTAATTGATCCTGATTATGAAGGTGAAATAAAAATTATTGCCAGTGCTCCAAAGGATATATCGGTAATATCACCAGGAGATAGAATAGCACAGTTACTAATAATACCCAGCCTACATGATAAATTTTCCAGTCATACTGTAGAAAGAGGTTCCAAGGTATTAGGCTCCACAGGTGTAGATTGGGCTATGCTTTCTTTAAATTTAGATTCTCGCCCCTTGCTAAAACTTAATATTCAAGGACATGAATTTAATGGGCTACTGGATACAGGTGCAGACCTTAGCATCATCTCTCATCAAGAATGGCCAAAACATTGGCCATTACAACAAGCCACTCAAACGCTTGGAGGCCTAGGAGTGGCGACTAATCCCCATAGAAGTGCAATGGTATTAGATTGGAAGGATCCTGAAGAATGTGAAGGAACAATACAGCCAGATGCATTGGATCATCTTCCCGTAAATTTATGGGGACGAGAAGTCCTAGATCAATTAGATTTGACATAAACAAATAACATAAAAAAATGCACCCACTATTATGACTAGACAAGGTTTTAAAAGGAAAAAGATTAGAAAAACAAGAACAAGGTATAGCAGCACCAATACAAATAGATCAAGAAACAGAGAGACATGGGTTGAATTTTCAGAAAGAGCCACTGAGACAATAAATATTCCTTGGAAATCAGAAAGACCAGTATGGGTTCCTCAGTGACCCCTGACTAAAGAAAAGATACAAGCAGCCCATGACCTGGTCAAACAACAGTTAGCAGAAGGACATATACAACTGGCTGTATATCCCCATAATACTCCCATTTTTTTCATCAAAAAGAAATCTGGTAAATGGAGATTATTGCAAGATTCAAAAGACATTAATAATAAGATGGTTATTATGGGACCTGCTCAATCAGGGATTTCTCAATTCTCTGGTTTGCCAAAAACCTGGTATGTTTTACTTATAGATATTAAAGGTTTTTTTTTTTTTCAATTCCAATTCATCCTGAGGATAGTCCACGTTTTGCATTTACTATCCCTGCACTGAATCATGAAGGTTCTGATCAGAGATATGAATGGAAAGTACTGCCTCAAGGGATGGCTAACAGCCCAACAATGTGT
Source organism: Callospermophilus lateralis (assembly GCF_048772815.1). Classification (NCBI taxonomy): domain Eukaryota; kingdom Metazoa; phylum Chordata; class Mammalia; order Rodentia; family Sciuridae; genus Callospermophilus; species Callospermophilus lateralis. The sequence goes on from NC_135319.1 coordinate 10,195,118, forward strand.
CAAATTTATTTTAACAAAATAATCAAGCCACTTAGAAATCAAAATCCTGAACTAAAAATATTTCACTATATGGATGATGTATTATTAGCACACAAAGCTAAAAACACATTGCTAGAATGTTATGGCACACTTACAAACTTATTAAAAAAATAATCTAGATATAGCAATAGATAATGTACAATTAAATTTTCCAATTAATTATTTTGGTGTTCTATTATCCTCAACCATGTACCGCCACCAAAAATTCAAATACAAGTAGATCAACTCAAATCACATAACAACATTCAAAAGTTATTAGGAGACATAAATTGGATAAGGCCTTATCTAGGTATACCAACAGGAGAGTTGGGATATTTATTTGATATCCTAAAAGGTCCATCATATCCCAATTCATGGTACATGTTAACGCCTGAAGCAAGAAAGGCATTAAAAATAATTGAAACATATATGGAAAATATGCAATTGGATAGAATTGATATAAGTTTGCCTTTATTATTTATTGTCTACCAACAAAAAATATTCCTACAGGAGTATTTTTGCAAGAAGGTCCATTATTATAGATACATTTATCTTATTCTCCTAACACTATTCTTACTAGGTATCCTGAGGCTATAGGACAATTAATACTCAAAGGAATAAAAGCAGCAAAGTGAGTGCTTGGGATTGCTCCCAATAAAATTTTTACTCCACATACTCTGAATCAAATTGATGAGTTAGTTAATGAGTTAAATACTTGGGCAATAATCATGTGCAAATCTAATGTTTCATTTCATAATCACTTACCATCTAATCCTTTATTGTCTTTTTGGTCATCGCATCCTGTAATTTTTCCAAAATTGACAAGAAAAACACCTATCATGAATGCTCCAAATATATTCACTGATGGATCAAATTATGGTACAGCAGCAATAGTTACACCTGATCAAACTTTTACATTTCTAGTACCCAAACAATCAGCTCAAAAGGTAGAGCTTAATGCAGTGTTACAAGCATTTGTGATGTTTAAAGATTCTGTATTTAATTTACTTTTGATAGTCAGTATATAGTTAATTCTATAGTATGCCTTGAAGATGTTGGTAGGATTTCCCTTTCCTCTACTGTTTTCTCCTTGCTTTCCACTATACAAAGTATAATCTGGGACAGAAAAGATCCATTCTTTATAGGACATATCAGGGCACATACAGGATTGCCTGGAGCCCTCAGTTTGGGCAATGATTTAGCAGATAAAACTACACATGACATACATATTTTCTCTACACTAGAAGAAGCTATAAATTTTTGTAAAAAGTTCCATGTCAAAGCTAATACCTTACAAAAGCCTTCTAAAATAACTAAGGAAAAAGCTAGACAAATAATAAAACAATGTCAAAATTGTGTGACCTTTTTACCACAAGTTAATCTTGGAGTCAATCCTAGAGGATTGACACCTAATCATATTTGGCCGATGGACATCACACACTTGCCAGGATTTGGAAAATTAAAATATTTGTATGTTACAGTTGATACTTCTTCTGGATTTTTGATGGGCACCCTTCATGCTGGAGAAAAAACTAAAGATATTATCACTCATTGCTTACAAAATTTTGCCACTGTGGGCGTTCCCAAACAGTTAAAAACAGATAATGCCTCTTTTAAACAATTTTGGTCATCATTTGGCATTACTCATATAACAGGAATCCCATACAATCCACCGGGACAAGGCATAGTTGAAAAAGCTCATCAAACTATTAAAAAGTACTTATTAAAGCAAAAAGACGCAATTGGGAAAGGGTATATATTCCCCAAAGACAAACTTAAAATAACCCTTTTTATTCTAAACTTTTAAAATTTGGATTCATCAGGACTTAGTGCTGCGGAAAGGCATATGTGTCCAAAAAATGTGCATAAGCCCAAGGTTCTTTGGAAAGATATTCTAACAGGACAATGGAAAGGTCCTGACCCAGTAATTGTCTGAAGTCGGGGGTCTGTTTGTCTGTTTCCACAGGGAAAACAGCAGCCGATTGGATTCCAGAGAGATTAACCAAGGTCCTGACCCAATGATTGTCTGGAGTCGGGGGCCTGTTTGTGTGTTTCCACAGAGAGAACAACAGCCGATTTGGATTCCAGAGAGATTAACTAAAGCAATTTCTACAGAACAAAAAGAAGATGATTTGACTCAAGTCCATATCAGCTGATATCCAAAATTCCAGTTTGGCTACCCTTACATCTAACATAGAACCAGGATGCTTTTTTCAATATCTATTTTATTATTGCCTTTTCCCACATTTTATTTTGTTTTTTTGAGCTCATACATATCTAGTTTAATGTTTTGCTGATCAGTTCTATTTTTTGAAAATAGAGTTTTTAAACATTGCAATGGAGATTTCACATGTAAAAAGTTATAAGGCCTTTACTATCAGGTTATGTGTTGTATTTATTATATTATGTGTGCACACTTGTGTTTTGTGTTATATGTTTGAATGTTCATATGTCCATATATCATATATGATGAGGGCTCATGAAAAAATTGATCCAAATATTTTTTTTATTTACATTATTTAAATGGTTTAATTTAAATTGGGTAAACAGCTGTTGAGGATTGTTTTAAAATGTCAACAAAAAAGGAGGTTAACAGAACTGTTTGTTTTCTTTCACATTTCCTTTTCATTATATTTAATAATTCTCTCCAAGACAATGTAAATTGTTAAGAAAATTGTTTTCTTTCAGTGCTTTCTGGAATGTTACATAATTTTTTCTTTAGCCATTATTGCCAGAATTTCTATCTTCGTCACAGTGCTGGTGAAATCAAAGATAAAACCAATCTACAGCTTCTGCAATAGCCATCACTGAACTGCTTGCAAAACTTGCCTGGACACATTGTGAACTCACATGTATGCATTGTAAACTATCTGTTTGTGCAGCAACTTGTGGTAGTGTTGGGTTATATTTGCTGATGATGTCATTGGTGGCACAATTTTTCCAAAAGGAGCCGTCAATTGGCTTGGTGTATCTTCCTCCCTTCTGAGATTCCAAAAGTAAGGGACAGGGTAAACACTCCACAACCAATGAGCTCTGATGGCCTAAAGACTTCTTGAGAATCTGCCTCTGACGTTGGGCACTTGAAATATATGTTGTTGTCGGGAATTTTAGCTTTCTTTGTAGTGAGACCATCAAATCTGGGTCTGCATCTATGTGACTTGGAGGTCATGGTTTCTTATTTTCCAATGAACATGAGGCAGCAATGTTGAATTCTCTCTTTTAGGGTAAACTGTGGCCACGGGGGGCTAAGTGTATCCACATGTGGACTGTGAAGCCATTTGGGCATCCTTCACTTTTTGTGATGTTTCTTGCTGCTGAAATGGAATTTTTGTATTTGCTTCACGAAATACAAAGAATTCAACTGTTACCCAGTGCATGAGGGAGATCTGTAACGTGTGGTATGTCAGGGTCTGCAGGAGAATGCATCAACCAGGCTTATATTCCACATAGCTTGCCCCCATGACCATAGCAACATGATTCTAAACATTGCCCTGAAATCTCTCCATATAACAAGATGCCTTTACATAGAAGGGACTGCTGGCTGCACCATGTCAGTCACAAGCCATTTGGAAGCCAATGAGAGATCCACATGGCCCCACCACAGATGTTTTATCACACACCTGCCCACCACTGCTCTATGCCCACTCCTCAGTAGGCTTCAACTTCTTGGCATCTCTGTTCGGCACCATCTTCATGAAAACCAGTCAATCAAGGCACTGACTGGTATACTCATGATCATCCTCAGGATATCCAAAGATTCTCCAGTGCCACCTGGTCATGGGAATTTTAAAAATTTCATGGTATTTATCTAGCCATTTTTCAAGGAGGAAGTTGGAGGCACTGTGGGTTTCAATTCATTCTGGAACCATTAAATGGTGAGGAAGGTCATTTCAATGAAATCTCTGGAGAACCCTCACAGGAAGGTTCCCAAACAGTGGCCAAAAGGTCACATGAATCCAGGCCTATTGAGGTCTACAATGTGATGTCCATGTGTGTTTTGACTCTCAACTATGGCTGCCAAGTTTTTCAGAATAAAATCATATGATATCCTGGCTGAGATTCCAAGTGCTCTGGGAAAAGCCACCCTCGGCCTAGATCTCAGTTTCCAAGGGTGACTCTCATGCGTGGCCTCATAAAATCCCAACACAATTTATGGCAATACTTCTCTGAGGTCAGTTCCAGAACTCATTCTCTAAGGGGAATCACACCAGAGTTCAAGTCCAGGTGGACCCAGGCATCTGTTTCAACTGCCACACAAATGACCACAATTTAAACCAAAACACTCCCACATGGCCCTCATCTTCGTCCATACAGACACTCATCATAACCTCTGGCTGGAGTTTTCCATGAGGGGTGCAGCACAAGACAGTGTCCAAAATAACCTCCCTTGCCTCTCATTTGCATAAAGACATGTTGGCCTGGACACCCGTCTTGGGAACCAGGAATGATCAAATAGGCCTGCTGTTAATACTGCTCTGCTTCTCCAATATGAGGCCTACTGACTGTCAGGTATAGATTCTTTTTTTTTTTTTTTTAGAAAGAGTGAGAGAGAGTGAGAAAGACGGAGAGAGAGAGAGAATTTTAATACTTTTCTCTTTTAGTATTTGGCGGACACAACATCTTTGTCTGTATGTGGTGCTGAGGATCGAACCCGGGCCGCACACATGCCAGGCGAGCGCGCTAGGGCGTGAGCCACATCCCCAGCACCAGGTATAGATTCTTCATGTAATTTGGATTCAGTTGAAAACCCAAGCACCTATGGGCTAATTTCTGCAGGGCTTTGAAGATCTTATTTGAACCAAAGGTTTGTATTCTTACTTGATGGAGGTCAGGAACCTTACAGAGAAAGGCGAGAGAATTCTTCCACAATGAATGCTCCTTTAGCCAATGTAGTTTATGATGCACACATGGGATCTTTCTTTAGATGCATCAGGTGCTGAGAATCTAAGCCACAGCCTCACAGAGGACCTATAGCCTGATTCAGACACATTCCTTTCCTAAGCAATTAAGCAAAGAGCCACATGTGATGCCCATTCATTTGCATTTGAAAACTGTTTTCTTTATGCTTCCCAATGGGTGGCCTGAGGCAAAGATCATCCTGACATTCAGGGCAACAGAAAAATAGGTAAGCAAAAGGCCCAAAGCAGTGTTTCTCCACTGAGACTTTTCCTGATCACAGATATCTGAGTTTTCTGGGATGCTCGCCATTCCCTTCAGCTATCAAGTACATGGCCATGTCACTGAGTTTTGAGGTGGTACATATCTTGGGCACAATATCATGAGCCTATTCTGGAGAGTGGCCAGAATTCAGAAAAAAAACAGAAACTTTGTAAGATATCAGGGGTTGCTCATTGATAAGGCAAGCCGCAGTCCATTCATAAATTGGGAAGTATGAATGCTGGGAAGATTTCTACTACACAGGACACATCAATTGAAGCTTTCTGTTTTCTAATGTCTATAACCACGGACACGGTGGGATACACAGACCTAGAAACACTCGCCGTGTCAAACGACTTACTAGAATCAGTTCACTCCAAACCAAACAAACTGCCTTTCTTACCTATTCTCAGAACATGAGACAAAACCACAAACCCACACCCACACCCACAAAGGCACCTCCTTCCCCCAAGTTGGTCTGTGACTATCCGGAGTGTACTCTGACTTTTGGGCCATATTATGTTTCCCCAAAATGGCCTGTCCTGTCTCAGATCTGGTCTCCTTTGGCCAACTCTGTGAAGTTGTCAGGAGCCAGCGGTGAGCCACTACCTGCTTTCCCAGGAATAGCCCCGCTTCAGAGCTTTCTTGCATTTGGCCTTCCTCACATCTGTAGGTACCAAGAAAGACTGACTCATACAGGAACATGAATGAATTTAGGGAATGTATAATAAGACACACTTATTTCATATTTTGGAAAATCTGGAGAGTATATATATATATATATATATATATATATATATATATATACACACACACACACACACACACATTAATATTTAGCAATATATATGCCAATCGAAATTCATCACGAAATATAATTCATCCACATATCCAAAAATATTCATTTTACTGAACATGGATTTATGTATAATGTTTTTCACTAGGAAGCTCACCCATAGGTTGAATTTTCAGTTCCATCAGTATTTAGGGGAAGTAATCTCTTCTCACAATTTTTATATCCAAAGTCAGTGAGCTCACAAGAATATACGTGTGTTACCAGGTAGGATACTATATATGCGTAAAAAAATACATGTACTCAATAGGCTACAGAGAAAGAGAGACAGGAATTTACATATATGTTAACTTTAAAAGCTCATGGAAAAATACTACAATGAAAACTTGACTAGATTTATAACACATACTCTTGATAAAGCAGAAGGCAAATCCAAGCATACACCATGCTTCCTATGAAAGGCCTGTATATCTATTTAGTTAGGTTTCTTTTTCTCCATTATATTAGGATTAGTAGTCAGAGTCTAGTAGGGTATGGGTTAGTGTCAAGGATTCAGTATTTCAAATGGAAAATAGGAAAATGAATCTAATGTGTATGCAAACATGTGCTACACAAAAATCTTCCCACTCTCATCCAGAACGAAGCCTTGACATAACCATTGCTCCAAGTAAGACACAATTAGTTGAGAGGAGTTAAAAAATATGTGAATACATATGTGGAATGGAAAATGCTCAGGAGTTTACAACACTGGAGGTGGTAGAACAGTTTCCAAAACTAAGGGAGAGAGTAAACACTCCACAAACATGGAGCTGTGGTGGCCTAAAGACTTCTTGAGAAGCTTCCTCTGAGGTTGGGCACATGAAATATATGTAATTGTTAGGAGAATTAGCTTCGTTTGTAGTGACCCTATCAAATCTGGGTCTGCATTTATGTGACCTGGATGACATGGTTACTTATTTTCTAATGAACATGAGACAGCAGTTCTGAATTCTCTCTTTGTCAGTAAACTGTGGCCACTGGGAGCTAAGTGTCTCCCCGTGTTGTCTGTGAAGTCAGTTGGTCATCCTCCACTTTTTGTGGTGTTTCTTACTGCTGCACTGGGAGTTTGGTATTGGCTTCACAAAATACAAGGAGTTGAACTGGGACAAAATGCTGGAGGGAGTTCTGTCACGTGTGGTTTGTCAAGGTCTCCAAGAGAATGTACAAACCATGGTTCTATTCCAAATAATTTTCCCCTTGACTATAGCAACCTGATTCTGAACATTGCCCTGAAACCTCTCCATATAACAAGATGCCTTTACATATAAGGATCTGCTGCCTGCACCATGTAAGTCACATGTCTTTGGAAGCCAATGGCAGATCCAGGTGGTATTACCAAAAATATTTATTCACACACCTACAGTCCACTGCTGTACACTCACTACTCAGCAGGCTCCAACTTATTGGCATCTCTGTTCTGCACCATTATCTCGAAACCCAGTCAATCAAGGCCCTGTCTGGTACACTTATGATCAGCAACCGGACATCCACAGGTTCTGCAGTGCCACCTGGTCATGGGAATTTCAAAAGTTTCATGGTATTTATATCGCCATTTTTCAAGGATGAAGTTCGAGGCACTGTGGGTTTCAATTCATTCAGGAACCATTAAATGGTGAGGAAGCTCATTTAAATGAAAGCTCTGGAGAACTCTCACAGGCAAGCCTTTCCAAAGAGTGGCCAAAAGTTCACATGAATCCAGGATCATTGAGGTCTAAAATGTGAGGTCCATGAGTGTTTGGAATCTCAACTATGGCTGCAATGTCTTTAAGAATAAAATATTGGGATAGCGTGGCTTAGATTTCCCAAGCTCTGTGGAAAGCCATCCTGGGAATAGATCTCATTTTCCAAGGGCGATTCTCATGCATGGCCTCCTAAAATCGCAACACTATTTATTGCAATACTTCTCTGAGGTCAGTTCTAAAACTCAGTCTCTAAGGGGAATCATACCAGAGTTCAAGCCCAGGTGGACCCAGTCATCTCTTCCAACCACCACACAAATGACCACAATTAAAACCAAAACACTCCCATATGGACCTCATCTTCTTTTATATAGACACTCATCATAACCTCTGGCTGGAGGTTTCCATGAGGGGCGCACACCAAGACAGTGTCCAAAATATGTTCCCTTTCCTCTCATTTGCCTAAAGTCAGGGTGGCCTGGACACTTGCTGTGAACCTGGAGTAATCAAATACTCCTGTCATTAATTCAGGTCCACTTCTCCAATTTGAGGCCGGCTGACCGTGGGGTTTAGAATCTTTATTTGAATTGGAGTCATGAGAAAACCCAAGCACCTATAGCCTAGCCTCTGTAAGTTTGAAAAACTCATTTCACCCAAAGAATCCCTATTCTCACTTGATGGAGGTCAGGAACCTTACAGAGGAAGGTGAGAGACTTCATCCCAAAGACTGCTCTTTTGGCCATTTTGGTTTGGGATGCACACATGGGAAATTTCTTTAAATCCATCAGGTGTTGAGAATCTAAGCCACAGCCTCACACAGGGCCAAGGGGCTGATTCAGACAATCCCTTTCCAAAGCAATTAAGCAAAGAGCCACAGGTATACCCATTCATTTCCATTTGAAAACTGTTTTCTTCAGGCTTCACAAAGGGATGGCCTGAGTCAAAGACCTTCCTGACATTCAGTGCAACAGAACAATAGGTAAGCAAAAGGCCCAAAGCAGGGTTTCTCCACTGAGACTTTCCTGGTCACACTGATATCTGAGTTTTCTGAGATGCTCTCCATTCACTTCAGCTATCCAGTTCATGGCCATGTTACAGAGTTTGGAGGGGGTACATATCTTGGACACAAAACCATGGGCTTATTCTGGAGAGTGGCCAGAATTCAGGAAGAAAACAGGAACTTAGAAAGATAGTAGGTGTTGCCCATCCATAAGGCAAGCTACAGTCCATTCATCAATTTGGCTGGATAAATGCTGTGAAGCTTTCTCCTAGATAGGACACATCCATTGATGCATTTTTTCTAATGTTTACAACCACGGACAAAATGGGATACACAGACATAGAAACACTCGCCTTGTCAAACGACTTACTAGAAACAGTCCACTCCAAACCAAACAAGCCTACTTTTCTACCTAATAACGTGACACAAGACCACAAAACAATAACCACAAACAAAAAGGCACCTCCTTCGCCCAGGTAGGTCTGTGACTATCCGGAGTGTCCTCTGACTTGTGGGCCAATAATGTTCCCCCAAAATGGCCTGTCCTGTCTTAGATCTGGTCTCCTTGGCCAACTCTGTGAAGTTGTCAGGAGCCAGCGGTGAGCCTCTATTTGCTTTCTCAGGAAAAGCTCTGCTTCAGAGCTTTCTTGCATTTGGCCTTCCTCACATCTGTAGGTACCAAGAAAGACTGACTCTGTCCTTGGTAAATCCAAACAAGTGAGACCACTGGGACTGGGACTGGGACTGGCTATGGGTGCCTGGCATCTTGGATCCCAAGTTCAGAGAGTTCCATCACCAAGGAAGTGTGATGGAACTGTTTTTAGTTCCTCCTTCAGGAACGGAATGAGGTCACTCTCTTGGCAACCACTTTGTCCAAACTGTTGCTTCCAAGGTTCCCATGAGAGAAGGCTGGCCCTAATTCCTGTGACACTTTAACAAGTTTGAATTGTATATCAACCATAATCTCCCAGGAACAGATCTACACACAGGCCTGGTTTGGCTCATTTTCTCTACTTTAAGAATAGAAGCTGATTCAGACACAACCCTTTATCCTGACCAAGTTGTTTGCCATGGAAGATGACTTTTGCTCTCTCCGGTCCTTCATAGCTGCCTACATATTCTCCAGGGATCATTTCGCCATGGACATTTGAGGTTATCACCAGGTGGAAGATCCATTACATTCCAGTATTATAAGACCAACTCTTTCCCTACTCTTCTGTAAAGTAAGATTGAGGGAACACTGTATGGTTAGGGTTAATAACAGGTTCGATTTGGTTAGGAATCATTTTGCTGGGTGAATAATGGTATTGGGAACCTGCGATATTTATTACAATATAGAGGTGAAATGTATGCATGAAAACAGAAATCTACGTATTATTTGAAGGCCAGAAGGGCATTGTGCCCTTGATTGGGATACTTAGCATTGAATTAACTTCTGAACAGATGACTCAGATAAATCGATATACAATGGCATATGACCTTGTACCTTGGATGATTGAATGTAGAAAAGAACATCCAGTCAAAAAGGGATAGTCGGTAGGATTAGAAAGATAGTAGTTAGGATTAGGAAGAAGAGTGCATGTAGAATTTGCAACAAAAGTTCTTTAGCAATAGGTTTTCGGTTAGAGAATGAATTTAAATGTCAGCACATGTGAAGAGTCAGTCACAATGATGAAATTGGGAAAATATGTAGGAAAGCAGATATAAATAGAGACATTAGGTAATCAGGCAAAGTATATAGTGAGTGATAGGATTAGACATTTTCAACAGGGTTGAGGTTGAATATATTATCTTAGGAAGAAACAAATATGTAGTCACCAATAGGATTTACATTTGAGAGCATTAGGCAACCTGGACATGATATTTTTAGTAATCCATGTTCACTTTCCATTTAGGCTTTGATACAATCATAAAAGTGAACTTTGAATTTTGTGCCCAGAATATTTCTGTGATTAAATATATATATGTAGATCAGGTGACATGAGTATTTCTCCACCATTTTTGGGAGCAATTTTGACTGACTACTACTGACTGATAGGTATAGATTCTTTATGTGATTTGGCTTCATGAGAAAACCCAAGCACCTCTTCATGGCTTGAAGAACTCATTTGACCCAAAGAGCCACAAGTGATGCTCATTCATTTCCGTTTGAAAACAGCTTTCTTCAGGCTTCACAAAGGGGTTACCTGAGTCAAAGAACTTCCTGACATTCTGGGCAACAGAACAATAGGTAAGCAAATGGCCCAAAGCAGGGTTTCTCCACTTTGACTTTCCTGATCACACTCTCCCTGCTCACGTGTAAAGTGAGATTGAGGGAAAAGTCTATGGTTAGAGTTAATAACATATTCGATTTCGGTTAGGAATCATTCTGAAGGATGAATAATGGTATTGGGAGACTGGGTTATTTACAAGAATATATAGGTGAAATACAAGTATGAAAACAGAAATCTAGGTACAATTTGAAGCCCAGAAGGGCATTGGGCCCTTGAGTGGGTTACTTAGCTTTGAGTTATGTCCTGCCCAGATGTCTCAGATAAATCAATATTCAATGGCATAGGACCTTGTACCTTGGATGATTGAATGTTGAAGAGAACATCCAATTAAAAAAAGAAAGTCCGTAGGATTAGGAAGATAGTTGCTAGGTTTAGAAACAAGAGTGAGTATAGGATTTGGACCAAAAGTTCTCTAGCAATAGGTTTTCAAGTAGAGAGTGAATGTGAATATCAGCACATGTGAAGAGTCAGTCACAATGAGAACCAGGGAAAATATGTAGGAAAGCAGATGTCAATAGAAACTTTAAGAAATCAGGCAAAGTTTAAAGTGAGGGATAGGATGAGATATTTTCAACAGGCTTGAGATTGAATATATAATCTTAGGAAGAAACAAATATATAGTCAACAATAGGATTTACATTTGAGAGCATTAGGCAACCTGGACATGGATGTTTTTAGTAATGTATGCTCACTTTCCTTTTAGGCTTTGGTACAATCATAAGAGTGACCTTTGTTTTCTGTGTCCAGAATGTTACTGTGATAAAATGTATATGTAGATTAGGTGACATGAGTATTTCTTCCACCATTACTGGGAGCAATATTTTGAAGACGTATAAATTCGTATTAAGAGAACAAAGAGGTGTACCATGTGTCTATGAATATAGAAATAATGCATGAATAGACCATACTGTGAACAAATAATATAACTGGTTCCAACTTTAACTAATTGATTTAATTAATATCTGAAAATGTAAAGGAAATCTTAAATTGATATACATACATTCATTATAACCAGTCATAAATCTAACGGTAATATTAGGGTTATGGTTTATCAAGAAGAATGTGTGAGTTTTGCTTCAAATGTGATTATGGAAATCGAAAATAATGTGTTTGAAAAGAAGTCTCATGAAAAGACCAGTCAAAAAATCTGGAGGAATACATGTGTTCTGAAGCAGGAAGTGATTGAAATTGAAACAAATGCCTATAAATTTGTGAACTTGTGGATGAAATATATATCCTATGATGTGCATAAACTGAGGAAATAGTAATGTACCACTGTTGAATAAAAATGAACCGGAAAATACACATCATGTCCCATAGGAAACTACTTGCATTGATATTAAACTGCGTATTACTGTAGAAATATTAGGATTTGTATGCACCATCCACTGAATTTAGCTTTCAGTACTAGGTAACAAATATGTATTTCAGGTTGATGAATATTTCTGAGAATTATCTTGTGAAAAGTTGATCATAAATCCACATACATGAATATGAATGATTTTAAGGAGTGTATAATAAGACTCATATATTTCATATTTTGAAAAATTTTGTACAGTGTGTGTATTTATATATATATATATATATATATATATATACAAAAAAGACATTAAAAACTAGCAATATGTATGCCAATCAAAATTCATCATGAAATATGTATGTCATCCACAGATGCAAAAATATTTATTTCACTGAAAATGGATTTATGTATAATGTTGTTCTACTAGAAAGCTCACCCATATTTTGAGTTTTCAGTTCCAACAATGTTTAGGAGGAGTGATCTCTTCTCATAATTCGTATCTGCCAAGTCAGCCACCTCACAAAAATGTACATGTGATAACAGATAAGATACTATATGTGCATGTAAAAATACATGTGCTGAATAGGCTACAGAGAAATGAGACAGGAATTTGTTGAGAGCCACAGCTGAAGGGGCCCCAGCAAACTTCCAGCTGCCAGCAAATTTCCAGCTGCCGGCTGATTATTGGCTCACAGCGACCCCAGCATCATCTAGCTGATTGGCTCCTCTGTGGTGATGCTCATTGGGCTGTTTCCCTGCCCTTTCAGACCATGGAGCTGCTCCTTGGGGGACTTTTTTGGCTCCACCCATATGACCCCGCCAATCGGCCTCAAGAGCAGTAGGATTGTGGCAGGTGGAGAGGCTTGTGTGTGTGAGAGAGACTTTACAAGGAAGCCAGTAGTGGCAGTTGGGCTCTGAGGGTTTTTCCTGAGGAGTTGTTTTGTTTGCCGTGTGTGGTTCTAAAAATAAAGTTCGTTTATTGTTTTTTTTTTTTTTTTTTTTTGACAAGTGGCTCCTGAATCATGCCCAGCCAGACTGCAGCATTTGGTGGCTCGCATGGGGAACGACTGAGGGTAAGTGATAAGGTAAACTGCTTGCCCCTGTGGGCAAGGTGAAAGGATGGGTAGCCATTTTAAGATGACTCCTTTGTTTTGCTTCACTTTTGTTTTAAGTTGCCTGTCCCTGGAAATGAGTGGGACGGAAGAAAAACCGCTCACATCTGAGAAAAAACTATTTACGTCTGAGGAACAGATAGGTATAAAGGACGGATGCACATGTCAGGAGGATAGAAAGGCTATAATGACATTTTGTTGTTCCCTTTTTAATTCATTCTGTCTCAGTTTTGTTTGGCGTCATCTTGTTGGGTTGTATTATAATAGAAATACGGGATCAGAAATTAGTAAAAAACAATCTGAAAGAGTGTTAAATAAATTGTTAGAGAAAGGAGGCATCTCAGAAATATCAAGGACAGTCAGGGCATTTGTTGATACAATACAAAAATGTAGCCCATGGCTTTTGAAGGAGGAGTCATTAAATATATCCCAATGAAACCATCATGGTGAAGATTTAAAAAGATTAGAAAAGAGCAGCCCAGGGACTATGCCAGTTGGCACATTGCCATTGTGGATGTTCATATCTGGTTTGCTTAGTCCAAAGCCTTCAGTTCAGACAAAGATAGAGTAACCAAGTTTAGAGCAGAAAAAGCAATCAGGGCAAAGTTAAAAAAGGAGACTGCTACTAACACCTTTCTGTCACCAGAGGATGTAAATGTCCAACTAACAAGGCCACCTCCCTGTGCTGGGAGGCCCCCAACCTCCACAGTTGATAGTTCGGATCCTGAGACAGGATCTCAAGTATTAACATGCCCTGTATTTGAGGTAGGAGGGCAGCGAATTCACCATGCTTTAAATTTCAAAATAGTGAAGCAGCTAAAAGAGGCTGTAACAACCTATGGTCCTCAAGCACACTTCATTGTAAGCTTGGTCGAATCCATTAACACCTTGAACATGACGCCAGCAGATTGGGCTAATATGTGTAAAGCTGTGCTAAATGGAGGTCAATACCTATTATGGAAGGTTGCCAATGAGGAATTTTGCAAAGAGATGTCTAGGCGAAATGCAGCAGCTGGTTATCCTCAGAGAAATCTAGATTTGTTGTTAGAAAAGAGACCTTATGAGGATCAGCAACAACAAATTGCATATGATCCTGGCATATACGCACAAATTGCTGTAGAGGCAGTTAGGGCATGGAAGACTTTACAAGAACATGGAGGTTTACAAGGTCAATTATCTAAGGTAATACAAGGAGCTAATGAATCTTACGCTGGATTTGTAGATAGGCTTATTGAAACAGCTACAGAGTTTTTGGGAATACAGAACAAGCAATGCCATTATTAAAACAACTGGCTTATGACCAAGCGAATCATTGATGCAGAGGTATCATTAGACCATGGAAACATGAAGATTTAAACACATTTATTAAATTTTGTAGAGACATTAATGAACAAGAGCAAGTCGTGGCAGCTGCAATAAAACAGGCTTTAGATGTCAGAGACATTAATTAAAAAGGGCAAATTGTGGCAGCTTTAGTAAAACAGGCTTTAGATGCCAGGCCAAGAATATGCTACAATTGTGAACAAACAGGACTTTTTAAAAGGAATTGCCCCATAGGAGGAGGGTTTAACAAAACTAGGTATCAAAGGACTAGAATACCGGGTATTTGGCCACGATGCCATAGAGGGAGACATTGGGCTAATGAATACCATTCTCAAACCACCATAGAGGGTACTTCATTACCAAAAAAAAAAAACAAGCACTAGGTGTTTATCCACGATATCATGGAGAAAGGCATCCGGCTCCATTGCCAAAAAATGGACAGGGGGGCCCAATGCTCTGGGGCCCGAAACTGCAAATATATGGAGCACTGGAGGAAACCAGCAACCCCATCAGTGTAGTGCCCACGACACATTGTTCATCAGATCCCTCATCAGACAAACCAGAGGGAGCGCAGGGTTGGACATCTGTGCCTCCGCCAGATCAATACTAACTGCAGAGATGGGAGTTCAAATCATTCCCACAGGGGTGAAAGGACCTCTTCCCAAAAGAACAGTAGGCTTATTATTGTGATGCAGCTCTTCTACTCTAAAAGGACTTATGATGAGTCCTGGGGTAATTGATCCCGATTATGAAGGTGAAATAAAAATTATTGCCAGTTCTCCAAAGGGTATATCAGTAATTTCTCCAGGAGATAGAATAGCACAATTACTAATAATACCCAGCCCACATGATAAATTTTACAGTCATGCTGTAGAAAGAGGTTCCAAGGGATTAGGCTCCACAGGTGTAGATTGGGCTATGCTTTCTTTAAATTTAGACTCTCGCCCCATGCTAAAACTAAATATTGAAGGACATGAATTTAATGGGCTACTGGATACAGGTGCAGACATTAGCATCATCTCTCGTCAAGAATGGCCAAAACATTAGCCATTACAACAAGCCACTCAAACGCTTCGAGGACTAGGAGTGGCGACTAATCCCCATAAAAGTGCAACGGTATTAGATTGGAAGGATCCTGAAGGATGTGAAGGAACTATACAGCCATATGTATTGGAACATCTTCCCATAAATTTATGGGGATGAGATGTCCTAGATCAATTAGTTTTGACATTAACAAATAACATCAATCAAAATTCACCCACTATTATGGTTAGACAAGATTTTAGGAAAGGAAAAAGTTTAGAAAAACAAGAACAAGGTATAGCAGCACCAATACAAAAAGATCAAGGAACAGATAGACATGGGTTGGATTTTCAGAATGGACCCTGAGACAATAAATATTACTTGGAAATCAGAAAGACCAGTATGGGTTCCTCAGTGGCCCCTGAATAAAGAAAAGATAAAAGTAGCCCATGACCTGGTCAAACAACAATTAGCGGAAGGACATATACAACCTTCTGTGTCTCCCCATAATACTCTCATTTTTGTCCTTAAAAAGAAATCTGGTAAATGGAGATAATTGCAAGATTTAAGAGCCATTAATAATGGGATGGTTATTATGGGACCTGCTCAATCAGAGATTCCTCAATTGTGTGCTTTGCCAAAAACTTGGTATGTTTTCGTTTTAGATATTAAAGATCGTTTTATTTTCAATTCCAATGTATCCTGAGGATAGTCCAAGTTTTGCATTTACTATACCTGCACTGAATCATGAAGGTCCTGACAAGAGATATGAGTAGAAAGTACTCCCTCAAGGGAAGGCTAACAGCCCAACTATGTGTCAAATATATGTTAACAAAGTAATCCAGCCACTTAGAAATCAAATTCCTGAAATAATTTTTTTCACTATATGGATGATGTATTATTAGCACACAAAGCTAAAAACCCATTGCTAGAATGGTATGCCACACTTACAAACGTATAAAAAAATTATAACCTATAGATAGCAATAGGTAAATTACGATTAAATTTTCCAATTAATTATTTAGTAGCTTTATTATCCTCAACCATGGTCAGTCAACCAAAAATTCAAATACGAGTAGATCAACTCAAATCAATTAATGACTTTCAAGAGTTATTAGGGGAATTAAATTGGAAAAGGCCTCATCTAGGTATACCAACAGGAGAGTTGGGACCTTTTTTTGATATCCTAAAAGGACCATGAGATCCAAATTCACTCAGAATGTTAACGCCTGAAGCAAGAAAAGCAATAAAAATCATTGAAACATATATGGGAAATATGCATTTGGATAGAGTTGATATAAATTTGCTTTTATTATTTATTGTACTAACAACAACAAAAAAATATTCCTACAGGAGTATTTTGGGAAGAAGGTCCATTATTATGGATATATTTATCTTATTCTTCTAACACTATTATTACTAGCTATCCTGAGGCTGAGGGAGAATTAATACTCATAGGAATAAAAGCAGCAAAAAGAGTGTGTTTGGAATTTCACCCAATAAAATTATTACTCCATATACAATGAATCAAATTGATGAATTAGCTTATGAGTTAAATACTTGGGCAATAATCGTGTGTAAATCTAATGTTTCATTTGATAACCACTTACCATCTTATCTTTTATTGTCTTTTTGGTCATCGCATCCTGTAATTTTTCCAAAAATGACAAGAAAACACCTATCATGAATGCTCCAAATATATTCAACGATGGGTTAAATAATGGAACAACAGCAATAGTTACACCTGATCCAATTTTTATATTTTTAGTACCAAAACAATCAGCTCACAAGGTAGAGCTTAATACAGTATTACAAGCTTTTGTGATTTTTAGAGATTCTGTATTTAATTTATTTTCCGATAGTCAGTATATAGTTAATGCTATAGTATCCCTTGAAGATGCTGGTAGGATTTCCCCTTTCTGTACTGTTTTCTCTTTGCTTTCCACTATACAAAGTCTAATCTGGGACAGAAAAGATCCATTCTTTATAGGACATATCAGGGCACATACAGGATTGCCTAAAGCCCTTAGTTTGGGCAATGATTTAGCAGATAAAACTACACTTGACATACATACATATTTTCTCTACACTAGAAGAAGCAATAAATTTTCATAAAAATTTCCATGTCAATTCTTATACTTTACAAAAGCATTTCAAAATAACTAAGGAACAAACTAGACAAATTATGAAACAATGTCAAAATTGTGTGAACTTTTTACCACAAGTTAATCTTGGAGTCAATTCTAGAGAATTGATACCTAACCATATTTGGCAGATGGACGTCACACACTTGCCAGAATTTGCAAAATTAAAATATTTGCATGTTACAGTTGATATTTCCTCTGGATTTTTGATGGGCTCCCTTTATGCTGGAGAAAAAAACTAAAGATGTTATAGCTCATTGCTTACAAAATTTTGCCACTGTGGGCATTCAAAAACAGTTAAAAACAGATAATGCCCCCGGTTACACTTCTAACTCTTTTAAACAATTTTGCTCATCATTTGGCATTACTCATATAACAGGAATCCCATACAATCCACAGGGACAAGGCACAGTTGAAAGAGCACATCAAACAATAAAAATGTACTTATTAAAGCAAAAAGACAGAATTGAGAAGGGGTATATATTCCCCAAAGATAAACTTAAATTAACGCTTTTTACTCTAAACTTTTTAAACTTGGATTCATCAGGACTTAGTGCTGTGGAAAGGCATATGTTTCCAAAAAATGTGCATA
Source organism: Callospermophilus lateralis (assembly GCF_048772815.1). Lineage (NCBI taxonomy): Eukaryota > Metazoa > Chordata > Mammalia > Rodentia > Sciuridae > Callospermophilus > Callospermophilus lateralis. Next base: position 10,213,571 of record NC_135319.1, read on the forward strand.
AGCCCAAGGTACTTTGGAAGGATATTCTAATAGGACAATGGAAAAGTCTTGACCTAGTAATTGTCTGGAGTCGGGCGTCTGTTTGTGTGTTTCCACAGGAAGAACAGCAGCTGATTTGGATTTTGGAGAGATTAACTAAAGTCCTGACCCAGTGATTGTCTTTAGTCAGGGGTTTGTTTGTGTGTTTCCACAGGAAGAACAGCAGGCGATATGGATTCCAGAGAGATTAACTAAAGTGATTTCTATAGACCAAAAAGAAGATGATTTGGCTCAAATTCATAACAGCTGATATCCAAAACTCCAGTTTGGCTATCCTTACATCTGCGACTGAACCAGGATGCTTTTTTCAATATCTATTTTATTATTGCCCTTTCCCACATCATGAAGTTCTATTTTGTATTTTTTTTTTTGAGCTCATACAGACCTAGGTTAATGTTTTGCTGATCAGTTCTATTTTTTGACTATAGAGTTTTTAAACATTCCAATGGTGATTTCACCTGTAAAAAGTTATAAGGCCTTTACTATTATGTGTTGTATATATTATATTATTTGTGCACACTTGTGTTTTGTGTTTTATGTTGAATGTACATATATCCATATATCATATATGATGAGCGCTCATGAAAAAAATGGATCCAAATTTTTTTTTATTCACGTGATTTAAATAGTTTAATTTTAATTGGGTAAACAACTGTTGAGGATTGTTTTAATATGTGAACAAAAAAGGAGTTTAGCAGAACTGTTTGTTTACTTTCACCTTTCCTTTTCATTATATTAAATAATTCTCTTCAAGATAATGTAAATTGTTAAGATAATTGGATTTTTTAGTGCCTTCTGGAATGATAAATAATTTTTTCTTTAGCCATTATTGCCAGAATTTCAATCTTCATCCCAGTGCTGGTGAAGACAAAGATAAAACCAATCTACAGCTTGTGCAATAGCCATCACTGAACTGCTTGCAGAACTTGCCTGGAATATGTATCACTTGTATGCATTGTGAACTCACATGTATGCATTGTGAACTATCTGTTGGTGCAGCGACTTGTGGTAGTGTTGGGATATTTTTGCTGATGCTGTCATTGGAGGTACAATTTTTCCAAAAGGAGACATCAATTGGCTTGGTGTATCTTCCCTATTCTCACTTTATAGAGGTCAGGAACCTTACAGAGGAAGGTGAAAGACTTCATCTGCAATGACTGTACTTTCAGCCATTTTGGTTTTGGATGCACACATGGGATCTTTCTTTAGATCCATAAGGGGCTGAGAATTTAATCAACAGCCTCACACAGAGCTAGGAGGCTGATTCAGACACATCCCTTTCCAAAGCAATTAAGCAAAGAGCCACAGGTGATTTCCATTCATTTCCATTTGAAAACTGTTTTCTTCAGGTTTCACAAAGGGGTGGCCTGAGCCAAAGAACTTCCTGACATTCAGGGTAACAGAACAATATGTAAGCAAAAGTCCCAAAGCAGGGTTTATCCACTGAGACTTTTCTGGTCACAGTGATCTGAGTTTTCTGAGATTCTCGCCATTCACTTCAGGTATCCAGAACATAGCCATGTCACAGAGCTTGGAAGTGATTCATATCTTGGACACAAAACCATGAGCCTCTTCTGGAGAGTGGCCAGAATTCAGGAAGAAAACAGCAACTTAGGAAATTAGCAGGTGTTGCCCATCGATAAGGCAAGCCAAAATCCATACATAAATCAGGCAGGATGAATGCTGGGAAGCTTTCTACCAGACAGGACACATCCATTGAATCATTCTCTTTTCTAATGTCTACAACCACGGACATAGTGCGATACACAGACATAGAAACAGTCGCCTTGTCAAATGACTTATTAAAAACAGTTCACTCCAAACCAAACAAACCACCTTTCCTACATATTCTCAGAATATGAGATAAACCAAAAAACCACACCCACACAACAAAGGCACCTCCTTCCCTCAAATGGGTCTGTGACTATCCGGAGTGTCCTCTGACTGGTGTGCCACACTATGTTCCCCTGAGATGGCCTGTCCTGTATGAGATTAGGTCTCCTTGGTCAACTCTCTGAACTTGTCAGAAGCCAGCAGTCAGCCCCTACTTGCTTGCTCAGAAAAGGCCCCTCTTCAGAGCTTTCCTGTTATTTGGCCATTCCCACATCAGTAGGTATCAAGAAAGATTGACTCTATCCTTGGAAAATGAAAACAAGTGAGACCACTGTGACTGGGACTTGGACTGGCTCTGGGTGCCTGGCTTACTGGATCTAAGTTCAGAGAGTTTGATCACCACGGAAGTGAGGTAAGTCACTTCCTTCAGGAACTGAATGAGTTCACTGCCTTGGCAACCACTTTGTCCTAAGAGTTGATTCCAAGGGTCCCATGAGATGGAGGCTGCCCCTGCTTCCTGTGACACTTTCACAAGTTAGAATGGTATATCAACCATAGGCACACAGGAACAGCTCTCCACACAGGCCTGGTTTGGTCCATCTTCTCTACATTAAGATTAGAGAGGCTGATTCATACATATCCCTACATCCTGACCAGGTTGTTTGCCATGGAAGCTGACTTTTGCTCTCTCAGGTCTTTCATAGCTGCCTACAACTTATCCAGGTATCATTTATGTATGGACATTTGAGGTTCTCAACAGGTGGAAGATCGCCTACATTCCTGTATTGAAATACCAACTCCTTCCCTGCTCTTCTGTAAAGTTAGATTGAGGGAAGAGTGTATGATTAGGGTGAATAACAGGTTCGATTTGGGTGAGGAATCATTCTGAGGGTTGAATAACAGTATTGGGAACCTGCGATATTTACAAGAATATATAGGTGAAATATAAGTATGAAAACAGAAATCTAGGTAAGATTTGAAGCCGAGAAGGGCATGGGAACTTGATTGGGATACTTAGCGTTGAATTACGTTCTGAACAGATGTCTCAGATAAATCGATATACAATGGCATAGGACCATGTACCTTGAATGATTGAATGTAGAAGAGAACATCAAGTCAAAAAGGAATACTCGGTAGGAACAGGAGATAGTAGTTTTAGGAAGAAGAGTGAGTATAGGATCTGGACCAAAAGTTCTTTAGCAATATGGTTTCAGTTGAGAGTGAATGTAAATGTTAGCACATGTGAAGAGTCAGTCACGATGATGAACTGGGGAAAATATGGAGGAAAGCAGATATCAATAGAGACATTAGCTAATCAGGCAAAGTATAAACTGAGTCATAGGAGTAGACATTTTCAACAGGGTTGAGTTTGGATATATAATGTTAGAAAGAAACAAATATGTAGTCACCAATAGGATTGACATTTGAGAGCATTAGGCGACCTGGACATGGATGAATTTAGTAATCCATGCTAATTTTCCATTTAGGCTTTGGTACAATCATAAGAGTGACCTTTGTTTTATGTGTCCAGAATATTACTGTGATAAAATGTATATGTAGGTCAAGTGACATGAGTATTTCTTCCACCATTTCTGGGAGCACTATTTTGAAGAAATATAAATTAGTATTGGGGGTACAAAGGGGTATACCCTGTGTCATAGAATATATTGATAATGCATCAATTGACCATCATGTGAATAAATAATATAACTGGTTCCACTTTAAATAATGGATTGAATTGATATCTGAAAATATATAAGAAATGTAATATTGATATACAGTCATTCATTCCAACGAGTTATACATCTAATGGTAATATTAGGGTTATGGTTTATCATGAAAGGTGTGTGAGTTTTGCTTCAAAAGTGATTATGGAAATAGAAAATAATGTGTTTGGAAAGAAGTCTCATGAAAATATCAGTCAAGAAACATGGATATATACATGTGTTCTGAAGCTGAAAGTGAAACAAATGCCTATCAATTTGCTAACTTGTGGATGAAATATGTATCCTATGATGTGCATAAACTGAAGAAATAGCAATGTACCAGTGTTGAATAAAAATGAACTTCAAAATACACATCATGTCCCATAGTAATCTACTTGAATTGATGTTAAACAGGGTCAGTTACTGAAGAAATGTTAGGATATGTATGCACCATTCAACGAAGTTAGTTTTCAGTACTAGGAAACAAGTATGTATTTCAGGTGGATGAGTAATTCTGAGAATAATCTTGTGAAAAGTTGATTATAAATCCACATACATGAATATAAATGAATTTAGGGAGTCTACAATAAGACACATGTTTCATATTTTGAAAAATCTAGACAGAGTGTATATATATATATATATATATATATATATATATATATATACACACACACACACACACAGAGACATTAAAAATAGCAATATATATGCCAATCGAAATTTATCGTGAAATATATATCATCATCAGATCCAAAAATATTAATTTCACTGAACATGGATTTTTGTATAAGGTTGTTCAAATAGGAAGCTCACCCATGGGTTGCATTTTCAGTTCCAACAGCGTTTACGAGGAGTGATCACTTCTCACAATATGTATCTGCCAATCAGCCACGTCATGAGACTGTATGTGTGATAACCAGGTAGGATTCTATATGTGCATATAAAAACACATGTTCTGAATAAGTTAGAGAGAATGGGAGACAGTAATTCACATATTTGTTAACTTTAGAACCACATGGAGAACTATTTCAATTAAAAATTGACTAGATTTATTACTCCTACCCTATATAATGCAAAAGGCAAGTCCAACTATACACCATGCCTCCTATGAAATGCTTGTATTTCTATTTTGTTTGAGTTATTTTTCTCCATCATATTAGGATTAGTAGTCAGAGTCTATTAGGATATGGGTTAATGTCAGGGATTCAGTATTTCAAATAGATGCTGCACAAAAATTTTCGCACTCTCATACAGAAAAATGCCTTGACATTACCCTCGCCTGAAGTAAGACACAATTAGAGGAGAAGAGTTAAAAATTCTGTGAATACATATCTGGAATGGAATACGCTCAGGAGTTCACAACCTTGGAGGTTGTAGAGGAGTTTCCAAAAGTAAGGGACAGGGTAAACACTCAACAAAAATGGAGCTCTGCTGGCCTAAAGACTTCTTGAGAAACTGCCTCTGAGGTTGCACACTTGAAATATAAGTATTTGTCAGGAGCTTCCTTTGTAGTGAGACCATCAAAGCTGGGTTTGCATCTATGTGACCTGGAGGACATAGTTTCTTATTTTCCACTGAACATGAGGCAGCAGTGCTGATTTCTCTCTATGTAGGTTAACAGTGTCCACTGGGGGCTAAGTTTCTCTCTGTGTGGACTGTGAAGCCATTTGGTCATCCTCCACTTTTCGTGGTATTTCTTACTGCTGCACTGGGAGTTTGTTATTTGCTTCATGAAATACAAGTAGTTCACCTGGTACAGTGCTGGAGGGAGTTCTGTCACCTGTGGTGGGTCAGGGTCTGCAAGAGAATGCACCAACCATGCTTCAATCCCACATTGCTTTCCCCTTGACCATAGCATCCTGATTCTGAACATTGCCCTGAAACCTCTCCAAATAACAAGATGCCTTTACATATAAGGGTCTGCTGGCTGCACCATGTCAGTCACAAGCCATTTGGAAGACAATGGAAGATCCCCATGGCCCCACCAGAGATGTTTTATCACACAACTGCCCTCCACTGCTCTAGGCCCACTACTCAGAAGGCTCCAACTTACTGGCATCTCTGTTCTACACCATTTGCATGAAACCCAGTCAATCAAGGCACTGTCTGTTATACTCATGATCAGAAACCGGACATCCAAACTTTCTCCAGTGGCACCTGGTCCTGGGAATTTCAAAAATTTCATGGTATTTATCTAGCCATTTTTCAAGGATGAAGTTGGAGGCACTGTGGGTTTCAATTCATTCAGGAACCATTAAATTTTGAGAAAGCTGATTTCAATGAAATCTCTATAGAACTCTCACAGACAAGGCTTCTCAAAGAGTGGCCAAAAGGTCACATGAAACCAGGCCCATTGAGGTCTACAATGTGAGGTTCATGTGTGTTTTGACTCTCAACTATGGCTGCCAAGTCTTTCAGAATAAAAACATGTGATATCCTGGCTGAAATTTCCAATGCTCTGTGGAAAGCCACCCTGGGCCTAGATCTCAGTTTCCAAGGGCAACTCTCATGTGTGGCCTCTTATAATCCCAACACAATTCATGACACCTCTTCTCTGAGTTCAGTTCCAGAACTCAGTGTCTAAGGGGAATCACACCAGAGTTCACGCCCAGGTGGACCCAGTCTGTTAGGGTAAAAGAAATTGAAGTTAAAGTGTAAAATACCGGGTGTTGTAAAGTTTCTAAGCTGCAAAGCCTGAGTTAAAATGTAAAGGACCAGGTATTGTTAAGTTCCTATGATAAACCTAAAACCTGAAATTCCTGTAGCTGTTAGGACAATTCCTGGCACTGCCCATTAAATATTCCCCCTGACCATCCAGTTGTTTAATAATCTAGGACCCTGTGCAGCTTGGCACCTAAGCATATCAGGGCCCAAACCAATCAGTTTGAATGTACCCCCCTCCTTAGGATCGACCTATCACCCCCGCCCGACCTGATGCCACCAATGAATGTGCTAATCAAGTTTGAGAGTTGTTGTTCGATTTTCCGGCTGGTCAAGATGATTTCCTCTGATATATATAAAGCCTCTGTCTACCCAAAAAGTGTACTGAAGCACTGCTTAACCTCTTCTCGGGGCTCTGGGCCGCTGTTGCTTGTTGAGTGAGCACAGAGCCCCAGCGAACTGGATTGGATCCTCAATAAATCCCCATTGGTGTTGCATGAGCCAGTCTCTTGGTAGTTTCTTCCTCCGACGTCTGCTGGAATCTTACAAGTCATCTCTTCCAACTGCCACACAAATGACCACAATTAAAACCAAAACACTCCCATATGGCCCTCATATTCTTCCATATAGACACTCATCATATCCTCTGGCTAAAGGTTTCCATGAGGGGCGCAGCCCAAGACAGTGTCCAAAATAAGCTCCCTTGCCTCTGGTTTGCCTAAAATCAGGGTGGCCTGGACAACCTTCCTGTGAACCAGGAGTGGTAAAATAGGCCTGCCATTAATACTACTCTGCTTCACCAATTTGAGGCCTTCTGACTGTGGGGTTTAGATTCTTTATGTGAATTGGAGTAATCAGAAAACCCAAGCACCTATGGGCTAGCCTCTGCAGGGCTTTTAAGAACTCAATTGACCCAAAGGATCCCTATTCTCACTTGATGGAGGTCAGGAACCTTACAGAGGAAGGTGAGAGACTTCATCCATAATGACTGCTCTTTTGGCCAGTTTGGTTTGAATGCACACATGGGATCATTCTTTAGATCCATTAAGAGGTGATAATCTAAGCCACAGACTCACAAAGGGCCAAAAGGCTGAATCAGACACATCTCCTTCCAAAGAAATTAAGAAAAGAGCCACAGGGGATATCCATTCATTTCCATTTGAAAACTGTTTTCTTCAGGCTTCAAAAAGAGGTGACCTGAGGCAAAGACCTTCCTGACATTCAGGTCAACAGAACAATAGGTAAGCAAAAGGCCCAAAGCAGGGTTTCTCCAATGAGACTTAAATGGTCACTCTGATATCTGAGTATTCTGAGATGTTCTCCATTCCCTTCAGCTATCCAGTACATGGCCATGTCACAGAGCTTGGAGGTGGTACATATCTTGGAGTGAAAACCATGAGCCTATTCTGGATATTGGCCAGAATTCAGGAAGAAAACAGGAACTTAGAAAGATAGCAGGTGTTGCCCATCGATAAGGAAAGCCTCAGTCCATTCATAAATTGGCAGGATATATGCTGGGATGCGTTCTACTAGACAACACAAATCCATTGATCCATTCTCTTTTCAACTGTCTACAACCACGGACACAGTGGGATACAAAGACATAGAAACACTCGCCTTGTCAAATGACTTACTAGAAACAGTTCACTCAAAACCAAACAAACCGCCACTACTACCTATTCTCAGAACATGAGACAAAACCACAAACACACACACACATACAAAGGCACCTCCTTCCCCCAAGTAGGACTGTGACTATCCAGAGTGTCCTATGACTGGTGGGCCATACTATGTTCCACTGAAATGGCCTGTCCTTTCTCAGATATGGTCTCCTTGTCCAACTCTGTGAAGTTGTCAGGAGCCAGTGGTGAGCCACTACCTGCTTTCTCAGAAAAGGCCCCTCTTCAGAGCTTTCCTGGCATTTGGCCATCCACACATCAGTAGTTACCAAGAAACTCTGACTCTCTCCTTGGTAAATCAAAAAAATTGAGACCCCTGGGACTGGGACTGTGACTGGCTCTGATTGCCTGGCTTCCTGGATCCCAAGTTCAGACAGTTCCATCACCAAAGAAGTGTGATGAGGTCACTTCCTTCAGTAACTGAATGAGGTCACTATCTTGGCAACCACTTTGTCCTCACAGTTGCTTCCAAAGGTCCCATGATATGGAGGCTGCCCCTACTTCCTGTGATACTTTCACAGGTTAGAATGGTATATCAACCATAGGCACCTAGGAACAGCTCTCCACATAGGCCTGGTTTGGTCCATCTTATCTACATGAAAAAAGAGAGGCTGATTCAGACACAATCCTTTATCCTGACCAGGTTATTCACCATGGAAGATGTCTTTTGCTGTCTCAGGTCCTTCATAGCTGCCTACATCTTCTCCATGGATCATTTCTGCATGGGCCTTTTAGGTTCTCAGCAGGTGGAGAATCCCCTACATGCCTGTATTTTGAGACCAACTCTGTCCCTGCTCTTCTGAAAAGTTAGATTGAGGGATCAGTGTATGGTTAAGGTTAATAACATGTTTGATTTGGGTTAGGAATCACTCCGCTCAATTAATAATGGTATTGGGAACCTGTGACATTTTTAAGAATATATAGGTGAAATATAAGTATGAGAACAGAAATCTAAGTAAGATTTGAAGCCCAGAAGGGCATTGGGCCCTTGATTGGGATACTTAGCATTGAATTACGTTATGCACAGATGTCTCAGATAAATCGATATACAATGAAATAGGACCTTGTACCTTGGATGATTGAATGTAGAAGAGAACATCCAATCAAACAGAGATAGTCTGTAGGATCAAGAAGATAGACGGTAGGTGTTGAAATAAGGGCGAGTATAGACTTTGGACGAAAAGTTCTTTAACAATAGGGTTTCGGTTAGAGAGTGAATGTCAATATCAGCACATGTGTAGGGTCACTCACAATGATGAACTGGGGAAAATATGTAGCAAAGCAGATATCAATAGAGACATTAGGAAATCAGGTATAGTACAAAGTGAGTGATAATATTAGACATTTCCAACAGGGTTGAACTTGACTGTATAATCTTAGGAAAAAATAAATATGGAGTCACAAATAGATTGACATTTGAGAGCATTAGGCAATTTGGACATAGATGTTTTAGTAATCCATGGTCAATTTCCATTTAGGCTTTGGTACAATCATAAAGGTGAACTTTGCATTTTGTGTCCAGAATATTACAGTGATAAAATGTATATGTAGATCAGGTGGAGTATTTCTTCCACTGTTTCTGGGAGCAATATTTTGAAGATGCATAAATTAGTATTGGGGTACAAATGGGTGTACCATGTGTTTATGAATATTGAGATAATGCATGAAGAGACCATACTGAGAATTAATAATATAACTGGTTCCAACTTTAAATAATGGAATGAATTGATATCTGAAAATATACATGAAATCTTATATTGATATACATACATTCATTACAACCATTTATACATCTAATGAAAATATTAGGGTTATGGATAATCATAAAAATTGTGTGTATTTTGCTTCAAAAGTCATTATGAAAATCAAAAATAATGTGTTTGGAAAGAAGTTTCATGAAAAGACCAGTCAAGAAACCTGCAGGAATACGTGTGTTCTGAAGCAGGAAGTGATTGAAAGTGAAACAAATGCCTGTAAATTTGTTAACTTTTGGATTAAATATATATCCTATGATGTGCAAAAAAAGAATAAATAGTAATTTACCAGTGTTGAATAGAAATAAACGTCAAAATACATAACATGTCCCATAGGAATCAACTTGCTTTGATATTAAACTGCGTCAGTTACTATAGATATATAGAAATATTCATCCACCTGAAATTCATATTTGTTACCTAGTACTGAAAGCTAACTTCAGTGAACGGTGCACACAAATCCTAATATATTTCTGGAATAATCTTCTGAAAAGTTGATTATAAATCCAAGTACATGAACATGAATAAATTTATGGAGTGTATAAAAGACACATATATTTCATGTTTTGAAGAATCTGGAGAATATATATATATATATATATATATATATATATATATATATATATATATACAAAAAACACACACAGAGACATTAAAAACTGGCAATATATATGACAATAGAAATTCATCATGAAATATATATCATCCAGTGAAGCAAAAATATTTATTTTACTAAACATGGATTTAAGTAAAATGTTGTTCAACTAGGAAGCTCACCCATAGGTTGAATTTTCAGTTCCAACAGTGTTTAGGAGGAGTGATCTCTTCTCACAATTTGTATCTGCCATGTCATCCACCTCACAAAAATATAAGTGTGATACCAGGTAGGATTCAATATGTGCATTAAAAATACATGTTCTGAATAGGCTTCAGAGAAAGGGAGACAGGAGTTCACATATTTGTTAACTTTAAAAACACATGGAGAACTTTTTCATTTAAAAATTGACTAGATTTGTAACACCTACCCTTTATCATGCAAAAGGCAAGTCCAACAATACAACAGGCCTCCTCTGAACTGGTTGTATTTCTATTTTGTTTGGGTTATTTTTCTCCATCATATTAGGATTAGTAGTGAGAGTCTAGTAGGGTATGGGTAAATGTCAGGGATTCAGAATTTCGAATGGAAAATAGGAAAATTAATCTCATGTGTATTCAAATATTTGCTACAGAAAAATCTCCCCACTCTGATCCAGAACAATGCCTTGACATTTCCTTCACCACAAGTAAGACACAATTAGAAGAGAAGAGTTAGAAAATTTGTGAATACATATCCGGAATGGAAAATGCTCAGGAGTTCACAACCTTGGAGTTGGGAGAGGAGTATCCAAAAGTAAGAGATAGGGTAAACACTCCACAAACATGAAGTTCTTTCGGCCTAAAGACTTCTTGACAAACTGCCTCTGAGTTTGGGCACTTAAAGTATATGTTGTTGTCAGGAGATTTAGCTTCCTTTGTAGTGAGACCATCAAATCTGGAATGGCATCTATGTGACCTGGAGGACATGGTTTCCTGTTTTCCAATGAACATTAGGCAGCAGTGATGAATTCTATCTTTGTCGGCAAACTTTGGCCACCTGGGTCTAAGTGTCTGCCCACGTGGACTGTGAAGTCATTTGGTCATCCTCCACTTTTCGTGGTGTTTCTGGCTGCTGCACTCGTAGTTTGGTGTTGCTTCAAAAAATACAAGGAGTTCATCAGGGACACAGTGCTGGAGCAAGTTCTGTCAGGTGTGGTGGGTCAGGGTATACAGGAGAATGCACCAACCAGGCTTCTATCCCACATAGCTTGCCCCCTTGACAAGAGCAACCTGATTCTGAACATTGCCCTGAAACCCCTCCATATAATAAGATGCCTTTACATATAAGGGTCTGCTGGCAGCAGCATGTCAGTCACAAGCCATTTGGAAGCCAAAGACAGATCCACATGGCCCCACCACAGATGTTTATCACACACCTTCACACCACAGCTCTAGGCCCACTACTCAGCAGGCTCCAACTTACTGGCATCTGTGTTCTACTCCATTTTCATGAAACCCAGTCAATCAAGGCATTGGCTGGTACACTCATGATCAGGAACCAGATATCCAAAGGTTCTCCAGTGCCACCTGGTCATGGGAATTTCAAAACTTGCATGGTATTTATCTAGCCGTTATTCAAAAATGAATTTGAGACACTGTGGGTTTCAATTAATTCAGGAACCATTAAATGGTGAGGAAGCTCATTTCAATGAAAGCTCTAGAGAACTCTCATAGGCAAGGCTACCGAAACAGAGTCCAAATGGTAACATTAAGCCAGGCCCATTGAGGTCTACAATGTGAGGTCCATGTGTGTTTTGACTCTCAACGATGGCTGCCAAGTCTTTCAGAATAAAATCATGTGATATCCTTGCAGAGATTCCCAGTTTTCTGTGCAAAGCCACCCTGGGCCTAGATCACAGATACCAAGAGCGAATCTCATGCGTGGCCTCCTAAAATCTCAAAACAATTCATGGCAATACTTCACTGAGGTCAGTTCCAGAAAGCAGTCTCTAAGTGGAATCACACCAGAGTTCAAGCCCAGGTGAACAGTTATCTCTTCCAACTGACACACAAATGACCACAATTAAAACCAAAACACTTCGACATGGCCCTCATTTTCTTCCATGTAGACACTCATCATAACCTCTGGCTGGAGGTTTTCATGAGGAGCGCAGTCCAAGACAGTGTCCAAAATAAGCTCCCTTGCCACTCATTTGCTAAAGTCAGGGTGGCCTGGGCATACTTTCTGTGAACCAGACGTGATGAAATAGGCATGCTGTGAAGACTGCACCGCTTCTCTAATTTGAGGCCAACTGACTCAGAGGTTAAGATTCTTTATGTGAATTGGAGTCATGAGAAAACCCAAGCACCTCTACAGGGCTTTGGAGAACTCCATTGACCCAAAGGATCCCTATTGATAGAAGTCAGGAACCTCACAGAGGAAGGCGAGACATCATCCACAAGGACTGCTCTTTTGGCCATTTTGGTTTTGGATGCACACATGGAATCTTTCTTTAGATCCATCAGGTGCTGAGAATCTAAGCCACAGCCTCACACAGGGCCAAGAGGCTGAATCACACACATCCCTTTCCAAAGCAATAAAGCAAAGGGCCACAGGTGATGCCCATTCATTTCCATTTGAAAACTGTTTTCCTCAGGCTTCACAAAGGGGTGGCCTGAGGCAAAGAACTTCTTGAAATTAAGGGCAACAGAACATTATGTAAGCAAAAGGCCCAAAGCAGGGTTTCTCCACTGATACTTTACTGGTCACACTGATATCTGAGTTTTTTGAGATGCTCGCCATTCCCTTCAGATATCCAGTACATGGCCATGTCACAGAGCTTGGAGGTGGTACATATCTTGGACAAAAAACATGAGCCAATTCTGGAGATTGGAAAGAATTTAGGAAGAAAATTGGAAATTAGGAAGATAGTAGGTGTTGCCCATCCTTAAGGAAAGCCGCAACCCATTCATAAATTGGGCAGGATGAATGCTGGGAAGCTTTCTACTAGACAGGACAAATACATTGATGCATTCTCTTTTCTAATGTATACAACCACGGACACAGTGGAATACACAGACATAGAAACACTCGCCTTGTCAAACGACTTACTAGAAACAGTACACTCCAAAAAAAAAAAAAAAAACTAACCGCCTTTCCTACCTATTCTCAGAAGATGAGACAAAATCATAAACCCACAACCACACCCACAAAGTCACCTCCTTACCCCAAGTAGGTCTGTGACTCTACGGAGTGTCCTCTGACTGGTGGGCCATACAATGTTCCCCCGAAATGTCCTGTCCTGTCTCACATCTGGTCTCCTTGGCCAACTCTTTTAAGTTGTCAGAAGCCAATTTTGAGCCACTACCTGCTTTCTCAGGAAAGGCCCCTCTTCAGAGCTCTCCTTGCTTTTGGAATCATAATATCAGTAGGAACAAAGAAAGACTGACTCTGTCTTTGGTAAATCCAAGCAAGTGAGCCCACTGGGACTGGGACTGGGACTGGCTCTGTGTGCCTGGCTTCCAGGATCCCAAGTTCAGAGAGATCCATCACCAAGGAAGTGAGGTGACGTCACTTCCTTCAGGAACTGAATGAATTCACTGTCTTGTAAACCATTTTGTCCTAATAGTTGCTTCCAAGGGTCCCATTAGATGGAGGGTTCCCCTACTTCCTCTGAAATGTTCACAAGTTAGAATGGTATGTCAACCTTAGGAACCCGGGAATAGCTATCCACACAGGCCTGGTTTGGTCCTTCTCCTCTACATTAAGAAGAGAGAGGCTGATTCAGACACATCCCTTCATCCTGACCAGGGTGTTTGCCATGGAAGATGACTTTTGCTCTCTCAGGTCCTTCATAGCTGACTATATCTTCTCCAGGGTTCATTTCTACATGGACCTTTGAAGTTCTCAGCAGGTGGAAGATCCCCTACATTCCTGTATTGTAAGACCAACTCTGTCCCTGCTTTTCATTAAATTTAGATTGAGGGAACAGTGTATTCTTAGGGTTAATAAAATGTTTGAATTGGGTTTGGAATCATTCTGCGGGATGAATAATGGTATTGGGAACCTGTGATATTTATAAAAATATAGAGGTTAAATATATGAATAAAAACAGAAATCTAGGTAATTTTGAAGCCTAGAGGGCATTGGGCCCTTGATTGGGATACTTAACTTTGATTTACATTGTGCACAGATGTCTCAGAAAAATAGATATATAATGGCATAGGACCTTGTACCTTGGATGATTGAATGTTGAAGAGAACATCCAGTCAAAAACGGATAGTCAGTAGGATTAGGTAGATAGTAGGTTTAGGAAGAAGTGTCAATATAGGATTTGGAATATATGTTCTATCGCAATAGTGTTTTGGTTAGAGAGTGAAAATAAACATAACTTCATGTGAAGGGTCAGTCACAATGATGAACTGGGGAAAATATGTAGGAAACCACATATCAATAGAGACATAATGAAATCAGGCAAAGTATAAAGTGAGTGATATGATTAGGCATTTTCAACAGGGTAGAGTTTGAATATATAATCTTTGGAAGAAACAAATATGTAGTCACCAATAGGATTGATAATTGAGAGGATTTGGCAACATGGACAGGAATGATTTTAGTAATCCATGTTCACTTTCCATTCAGACTTCGGTACAATCATAAGTGTGACATTTATTTTTTGTGTCCCGAATATTACTGTGATAAAATGTGTATGTAGATCTGGTGACATGAGTATTTCTTACACCATTTCTGGCAGTAATATTTAGAAGACATATACATAAGTATTGGTTGTACAAAGAGGTGTGCCCTGTGTCTATGAATATAGAGATAATGCATGAATTGACACACTGTGAATAAATAATATAGCTGGTTCCACTTTAAATAATAGATGGAATTGATATCTGAAAATATTTGAGATATCTTATATTGATATAAAATCATTCATTCCAACCAGTCATACATCTATTGTTAATATTAGTGTTATTGTTTATCATGAACGGTGTCTGAGTTTCGCCTCAAAAATGATTATGAAAATTGAAAATAATGTGTTTTGTAAAGAAGTCTCATGAAAAGACCAGTCAAGAAACATGGATGAATACATGTGTTCTGAAGAAGGAATTGATTGAAAGTGAAACAAATGCCTATAAATTTGCGAAACGGTGGATGAAAAATATATCCTATGATGTGCATAAACTGAAGAAATCGTAATGTACCAGTGTTGAATAAAAATGAACGTCAAAACACACAGCCTGTCCCATTGGAATCTACTCGCATTGATGTTAAACTGGGTCAGTTACTGTAGAAATATTAGGATTTGTATGCACCATTCACTGAAGTTAGTTTTCACTAGTAGGAAAAAAATATGTATTTCAGGTGGATGAATATTTCTGAGAATAATCATGTGAAAATTTGATTTTAAATCCACATACATGAATATGAATGAATTTAGGGAGTGTGTAATAAGACACATATATTTCATATTTTAAAAAATCTGGAGACTGTATATATATATATATATATATATATATATATATATATATATATATATATATATATATGTATATACACACAGACATTAAAAAGTAGCAATATATATGCCAATCGAAATTCACCATGAAAAATAAATCATCCACAGATGCAAAAATATCCATTTTACTGAACATGGATTTATGTATAATGTTGTTCATCTAGGAAGGTCACCCATAGGTTTAATTTTCTGTTCCAACAGTGTTTAGGAGCTGTGATGTCTTCTCGCAATCTGTATCTGCCAAGTAAGCCACCTCACAAGAATGTACGAGTGGTACCATGTAGGATTCTGTATGTGCATATAAATATACATGTGCTGAATATGCTACAGAGAAAGGGAGACACGAATTCATACATTTGTTTACTTTAAAAACACATGGAGAACTCTTTCAATAAAAAAATTAACTAGTTTATACCTTCTACCCAATATAACGCAAAAGACAATTCCAACTACACACGATGCCTTCTCTGAACTGCTTGTATTTCTATTCCGTTTGGGTTATTTTACTCCACCATATTAGGATCAGTAGTTAGAGTGTAATAGGGTATATGTTAGTGTCAGGGATTTAGTATTCTGAATGAAAAATTGGAAAATGAATCCAATGTGTATGCAAATATGGGCTACACAAAATTTTTCCCACTCTCATCCAGAACAATGCCTTGACAATACTTTCACCCCAAGTAAGACACAATTAGGGAAAAAGAGTTAGGAATTCTGAAAATACAAATCTGGAATGGAATATGATCAGGAGTTCACAAACTTGGAGGTTGTAGAGGAGTTTCCAAAAGTAAGGGACAGGGTCAAAACTCTCCATATAACAAGATGCCTTTACATATAAGGGTCTGCTGGCTGCATCCTGTCAGTCACAAGGCATTTGAAAGCCAATGGCAGATCTAAATTGCCCCAGCGCATATTTTGTGTCACACACCTGCCCACCACTGCTCTAGGCCCACTGCTCAGCAGGCTCCAACTTACTGGCATATCTGATCTACACCATTTTCATGAAACCCAGACAATCAAGGCACCGTCTGGTATACTCATGATCAGCAACAGGACATCCAAAGTTTCTCCAGTGCCACCTGGTCATGGGAATTTCAAAAATTTCATGGTATTTATCTAGCCATTTTTCAAGGATGAAGTTAGAGGCACTGTGGGTTTCAATTAATTCAGGAACCATTAAATGGTGAGGAAGCTCATTTCAATGAATGCTCTGGAGAACTCTCACAGGCAAGGCTTCTCAAAGAGTGGCCAAAAGGTCACATGAAGCCAGACCCATTGAGGTCTACAATGTGAGTTCCATGTGTGTTTTGACTCTCAACTATGGCTTCCAAGTCTTTAAGAATAAAATCATGTTATGTCCTGGCTGAGATTCCCAGTGCTCTGTGGAAATCCACACTGGCCTTAGATCTCAGTTTCCAAGGGTGACTCTCATGCGTGGCCTAATAAAATCCCAACAAAATTCATGGCAATACTGCTCTGAGGTCAGTTCCAGAACTCAGTCTCTAATGGGAGTCACACCAGAGTTCAAGCCCAGGTGGACCCAGTCATCTCTTCCAACCACGATACAAATGTCCACAATTAAAACCAAAACACTCCCATATGGCCCTCATCTTCTTCCATATAGACACTCATCATTACCTCTGGTAGCAGGTTTCCATGAGGGGCGCAGCCCACAACAGTGTCCAAAATAAGCTCCCTTTTCCCTCATTTGCCTAAAATCTCTGTGGCCTAGACACCCTTCCTGTTAACCAAGAGTGATCAAATAGGCATGCCGTTAATGCTGCTTTGCTTCTCCAATTTGAGGCCTAATTACTGTGCGGTTTAGATTCTTTATGTGAATTGGAATCATGAGAAAACCCATGCACCTATAGGCTAGCCTCTGCAGGGCTTTAAATATCTCATTTGACCCAAAGTATCACTATTCTCACTTAATGGAGGTCAGGAACTTTACATAGGAAGGCGAGAGACTTCATCTACAATATCTGCTCTTTTAGCCATTTTTGTATTGGATGCACACATGAGATATTTCTTTGGATCCATCTAGTGCTGAGAATCTAAGCCACAGCCTCACACAGTGACAAGAGGCTGATTCAGACACATCCCTTTCCAAAGCAATTAAGCACAGAGCCACAGGTGATGCCCATTCATTTCAATTTGAGAACTCTTTTCTTCAGGCTTCACAAAGTGGAGGCCTGAGGCAGAGACCTTCCTGACATTCAGGGCAATAAAACAATAGGTAAGCAAAAGGCACAAAGCAGGCTTTCTCCACTGAGACTTTACTGGTCATACTGATATCTGAGTTTTCTAAGAAGATCGTCATTCCCTTCAGGTATCCAGTACATGTCCATGTCACAGAGCTTGGAGGTGGTACATATCTTGGACACAAAAGCATGAGTGTATTCTTTAGAGAGGCCAGAATTCAGGAAGAAAACAGGAACTTTGGAGGATAGCAGATGTTGCCCATCCATAAGTCAAGCAGCAGTCCATTCATAAATTGGGCAGGATGAAGGCTGGCAAGCTTTCTACTAGACAGGACACATCCATTGATGCATTCTCTCTTCTTATGTCTACAATCACAAACACCGTTTTATATACAGACATAAAAACACTCGCCTTGTCAAAGTACTTACCAGAAAGAGTTCACTCAATCCAAACAAACCGCCTTTGATACCTATTCTCAGAACAAGTGAAAACCACAAACCTACACCTACACCCATAAAGGCACCTCCTTTCCCTAAGTAATTCTGAGACTATTTGGAGTGTCCTCTGACTAGTGGGCCACAGTATGTTCCCTTTAAATGTCATGTCCTCTCTCAGATCTGTCCTCCTTAGCCAACTCTGTAAAGTTGTCAGGAGCCAGCAGTGAGCAACTACCTTTTTCTCAGGAAAAGCCCCTCTTCAGAGCTCTCTTGGCATTTTGCCATCCTCACATCAGTAGGTACCAAGAAAGGCTGACTCTGTCCTTGGTAAATCCAAACAAGTGAGACCACTGGGACTGGGACTGGAACTGGCTCTGTGTGCCTGGCTTCCTGGATCCCAAGTTCAGATAGTTCCATCAACAAGGAAGTGAGGTGAGGTCAATTCCTTCAGGAACTGAATGAGGTCACTGCTTTGGCAACCACTTTGTCCTAACATTTGCTTCCAAGGGTCCCATGGGATGCAGGCTGCCCCTACTACCTGTGACAGTTTCACAAGTTAGAATGGTATATCAACCATAGGCACCCGGGAACAACTCTCCAAACAGGCCTGGTTTGGTCCATCTTCTCTACATTAAAATTTGAGAGCCTGATTCAGACACAACCCTTCATACTGACCAGGTTGTTTTCCATGGAAGATGACTTTTGCTCTCTCAGGTCCTTCATAGCTGCCTACATCTTCTCCAGGGATCATATCTGCATGAATCTTTGAGGTTCTCAGCAGATGAACAATCCCCTACATTCCTGTATTGTAATACCAACTCTGTGCCTGCTCTTCTGTAAAGTTAGATTGAGGGAAGAGTGTATGGTTATGCTTAATAACATGTTTGATATGGGTTAGGAATTATTCTGCTGGATGAATAATGGTATTGGGAACCTGAGATATTTATAAGAATATAGAGTTGGAATATTGTAATGGTCGAGCAGGCATAGGAGGAAGAGACCACCAACAGACTGTCTCATGCAACAACAAAGGGTTTATTGAGGGTCCAGCATGCTGGGGCTCAGAGCTCACTTGAATAGAGTAGAGAGTCCTGAGAACAGCTTAAACAGAGCTTATATACTTTCCTTGGAGAGGGCAGGGAGGGAAATTTATTGATGCGTCAGGGAGAGTGGGCAGTTTGCTTTCAACGGGATGAGGGAGTACATTCTGCAGTTTGGCAGTTGGGGACAGCACATTCTGGGAACAAGATTAGCAAACAGTTCTCAAGATTTCAACAGTGTTTTATTAAGCATACAAAAAAATAGGAAGTGACAAGTACCTATTTTATTAAATTTTTATTCCCCAATTCTTCTTCTGGTTACTTTTAATCATGAAAGTGATCATTGAAGGGTGTCACATTTTATGTCTCCTAGTGGGGTATATTGTTGTCTGATTACCATAAGTTTAACTTGTCCAATTTGAGCTTCGAAAAAGGAAACTACATGATTGAGCCAACAGGGTCCTATAGTTAGCAATAATATGAGGATTATTAATGGACAGACCTGGGCTGATGAAAGCATAGTTAACCAGAGGGACTGTGTGAACCAAGACTCAAACCACCCTTTTTGGGCCTCTCTCTCTCGTTGACACTCTTAAAGGCGTTTTCTTAATATACTCATAGGTTCTTATACAACTCCAGTATGGTCGGCATAAAAACAACCTTCTTCCCTCAATGCAGCACAAAGTCCCCCTTCTCTCATGAAGAGAAGGTTTAACCCTCGCCTGTTCTGTAAAACAACTTCAGAGAGAGAGGTTAAACATTCCTGTAAAGCTGTGATGGAGGTTTTATTATCTTTAATTTTTGGTCTATTGCTGCTTCTAATTTGGTCATTTGTTGTGTCCCATGGACTAGGGTTCCTGTGCTCACTCCTGCAGCAACTCCTATTCCTAATAGGATGGCTAAAGTGAGAGATACAGGTTCCCGGTGGAACCAGGTTGTATGCCCTCCGATTTGATCTTTAAATGAACATGCATCATCCTAGAACACTCTGGGAAACATCTGCACCATTACATAATTAATCACATCTGTTGACCATTTCATGAAAACATAAACAATGTTTAAGTATATAGAATTATACTGCTGTAGGTACGGAAAAGGAAAGGAATCTAAGATAGCACCAAAGACAGGGAAACAGCCCTATTTGGTTGCAAACGGATTTAGAGGGCATTGCTTCTGTTGTAATCAATTAATCTTCTGAACCCCAAGTTTAGGTAGTTTCAGAATTTGTACCCAACATGTAAGGGAAGGGGGTCAGAAGTTAACAGTCTGCAGAAGTTCACAAAAAGCAGTTTTTGTTTCTGTTATTTTTTCCTCTGTTCTGGTCAAGTTAACTTTTCAAGGACACTTGGGACAGGGAGAGCTTTTTTTTTCTCTTTTGTTTCTCCCTGCCAGCTGTTACCATGGAGCCTAGTTGGTAACTTCTTTACTTAGAATTGTAGCCATCTCTGTGAATCCCCAGCTCAAGGCCAGAGGCCTTGTTCACTTATTTTGTGAAAAACTCGTAAGGGGGTGTCTAGCTTAGGAGTGCTGATTTTTCCAGCCACTGGCCAAGTAGAACAGGGCGACATGAAAGCAGGGAGTTTATCTACATTGAATTTTTTTATAGGGACTCTTTTGCTGAAAGTCCTAAAGTCAGCCATGGTGAAGACTTCTGGAGAATGTCATATAAGACTTTTCTGTGGGCCTGGTAAAGAGGGGCAAGACGTGGAAAGCAAGGCTGAGAGCAGCTCCGTTTATCTGAGAATTAGGAAGGAGAGATGTAAAAGAATATTGGGAAAGGGGTTTGTGATTTTCCTGGCAACAAAAACTTGAGCAGTAGAACAGGTAGAGCAGAGGGGACGACAGGAGTGAGTATCCCAAAAAGCCTGTGAGGGACTTTAAATTCTTAGTCACCTGTTTTCAATGATGACAAAGCAACTTTAAAGGCCACTTTCATTACATCTTGGAGAGTAGTCTGAGGGATCTCCTCAGCTGGTTTGAGCTTTGGGTTAGCTGGTAAGAGGACCTGATGGGACCTGCTCTGGGCACTTACTGGAGAAAAGAGGACTGAGTGGGTGGAGCGGTACCTCAGTACCTGATACCTCAGCAAGGGGGCAATGGTCTGAGAACCGGCAGAGGTTTGGTTTTTTGATCTAGTAAATGGAGGGGAGAAATCAGGTTGCTGAGGTGGGAGTGACAGCAGAGAGTCTGGAGCAGAAGGCTGAGGGTTAGGATCTATTGGAGAAGCATAGTTCAGGACGTGAGCGAAGGAGGGAAAAGGTCTTCACATAGGGGAATCTCCTTCCACCCTTTTGAGCACTTGTAGAAGTTAAAAATTTCATGCAGAATTTGAGGATCTAGAGAGCCTTCTGGGGTCCATCGGTTTTGGTTGTCTAATTGGTAATATGGCCAATGCTGTGTACTGAATTTGATGGGGAGTTTGGGTTCCACCAGGCAGTCCCTGTATGCTAACATCCCCATGACTTACAGAAGAAGTTGGCTTTTCCCCCTCACAGCCGTGGCTGTTTGTTGCTTTGATAGTCTGCCATGCAAACATAGTAATCTGGGCTAGCCAACCCGCATCTTGCTCGCGTGTCCCTACATCAATAATGTTTGTTTCCATTATCTATGATACAGAAGGTATTTAATAGAATTTTAGTGGGATCCACTTTATCAGATATATCCCAATAGGAAAAACCTATAGCCAGCTGACAAATGTCTGGGTGGAGAGATGGCCACCAGGTCCCTATGGGGGCTGTATGCGAGATAGACCATACTTCTTCTCTAGTAGGATTTGTGATCAGCCATCGCTGCTGAACCACCTGATGAGGTTTAGGACTACTGGTGGCCAAGGGGAGAGTCTATAGCCTTATTCATATGGTGAATACACAATTTGAAAGGGTTACTATTCATTTCCAGTTTCCAGCAAGAGTCTGGACAGAGCGCAGGCTTGAGATGAGAGGCATGGATCCAGGAATTGATTCCATATACATTTACTGATGTAGGTGTTATAAGTAGTACCTGGTATGTTCCTTTCCAGCGGGGTTCCAGGAATGAAACCTGATGTCTTCTTATGTAGATGAAGTCTCTTACATTATATTGAAGTGGAGTCCCCTTGTCCCCAGTTTGGTAGGCCGTGGCCAGCTGTTTGAACAGATATCACTGAGTTCTTTCAAGAGCTTTAAGTCTGTCAAGCTAGGGGGTGTGGAAGGGATCCTTAGGTCTTAGAGTTGGGGTTAGGTCCCTTACTGGAGGAAGGGCACCATAGAGAATTTCACAGGGGGTGAGGTTACACAAAGAAACAGAGGGAGTATTTCTTGCATGAAACAGTGCATAAGGCAGGAGCATAGTCCAATCTTTTATGCAGGTCTCTAAGCTTAATTTAGTAAAGGTCTATTTAATGGTTCCATTTATTTTTTCTACCTGTCCTGAGTTCTGGGGTCTATAAGCATAATGTAACTACCAATTAATAACCAGGGTACTGGTTAACCTATTCTCAGAACATGAGACAAAACCAGAATCCCACATCCACACCCACAAAGGCACCTGCTTCCCCCAAGTACATCTGTGACTATCTGGAGTATTCTCTGACTGGTGGGTCATACTATGTTCCCCAAAAATAGCCTGTCTTGTCTCAGATCTGGTCTTCTTGGCCAACTCTGAGAAGATTTCAGGAGCCAGCATGAGCCACTACCTGCTTTCTCAGGAAAGGCCCCTCTTCAGAGCTCTTCTGGCATTTGGCCATCCCCACATCAGTAGGTACCATGAAAGACTGACTCTGTCCCTGGTAAATCCAAAGAAGTGAGCCCACTAGGAGTAGGACTGGGACTGGCAATGGGTGCCTGGCTTGATCCCAAGTTCAGAGAGTTCCAACACCAAGGAAGTGACGTGAGGTCACTTCCTTCAGAAACTGAATCAGGTCACTCCCTTCGCAACCACTTTGTCCTAACAGTTGCTTCCTATGGTCTCTTGAGATGGAGGATGCCCCTACTTCCTGTGACACTTTCACAAGTTAGAATGGTATATAAACCATAGGCACTCAGGAACAGCTCTCCACACAGGCCTGGTTTGGTCCATCTTCTCTACATTAATAAGAGAGAGCCTGATTCAGATACAATCCTTTATCCTGACCAGGTTGTTTGCCATGGAAGATGACTTTTGCTCTCTCAAGTCCTTCATAGCTGCCTACATCTTCTCCAGGAATAATTTTTGCATGGACCTTTGAGTTTCTAAGCAGGTGGAAGATCCCCTACATTCCTGTATTGTAAGACCAACACTGTCCCCGCTCTTCTGTAAAGTTAGATTGAGGGAACAGTGTATGTTAGGGTTAATAACATGTTCAATTTGGGTTAGGAATCATTCTTTGGGATGAACAATAGTATTGGGAAACTCTCTCAGATCTGGTCTCCTTTGCCAACTCAGTGAAGTTTTCAGGAGCCAGTGGTGAGACACTGCCTGCTTTCTCATGAACTGGCCCTCTTCAGAGCTCTCCTGGCATTTGGCCATCCTCACATCAGTAGGTACCAAGAAAGTCTGACTCTGTCCTTGGTAAATACAAACATGTGAGCCCACTGGGACTGGGACTGGGACTGACTCTGGGTGCCTGGCTTCTTGGATCCCCAGTTCAGAGAGTTCCATCACCAAAGAAGTGAGGTAGGTCACTTCATTCAGAAACTGAATGAGGTCACTGCCTTGGCAAACACTTTGTCCTAACACTTGCTTCCTAGGTTCCCATGAGATGGAGACACTTCAAGCTAAGAATTGTATATCAAAATATACATTGACACTTGTATATCAATTGTATATCAAAATTACTGTGACACTTCAAGCTAAGAATTGTATATCAAAAATTGGCACCCGGGAACAGCTCTCCACACATGCCTGATTTGGTCCAACTTCTCTACATTAAGAAGAGAGAGGCTGATTCAGACACATCCCTTCATTTTGACCTGGTTGTTTTCAATGGAAAATGAATTTTTCTCTCTCAGGTCCTTCATAGCTGTCAACATCTTCTCCAGGGATCATTTCTGTAAGGACCTTTGAGGTTCTCAGCAGGTGGAAGATCCCCTACATTCCTGTATTGTAAGACAAACTGTGTCCCTACTCTTTTGTAAAGTTAGATTGATGGAAGAGTGTATGGTTAGGATTAATAACATATTCGATTTGAGTTAGGAATCATTCTGCAGGATGAATAATGGTATTGGGAACCTGCGATATTTACAAGAATATATACGTGAAATGTAAGTATGAAAACAGAAATCCAGGTAAGATTTGAAGCCCAGAAGGGAATTGGGCCTTTGATTGTGACACTTAGCTTTGAATTATGTTCTGCACAGATGTCTCAGATAAATCGATATAAAATGGCATAGGACCTTGTACCTTGGATGGTTGAATGTCGAAGAGAATATCCAGTCAAAAGGGAACAGTAGGTAGGATTAGGAAGATAGTAAGTAAGTTAAGAAAAAAGAGTGAGTATAGGAATTGGACCAAAAGTTCTTTAGCAATAGGGTTTCGGTTACTGAGTGAATGTCAATGTCAGCACATGTGAAGAATGAGTCACAATGATGAACTGGGGAAAATATGTAGGAAAGCAGATATCTATAGAGACATTATGAAATCAGACAAAGTATAAAGTGAGTGATAGTATTAGATATTTTCAACAGGGTTGAGTTTGAATATATAATCTTAGGAAGAAACAAATATGTAATCATTAATAGGATTGACATTTGAGAGCATTAGGCAAAATGGACATGGATTTTTTTAGTAATCCATGTTTACATTGCATTTAGTCTTTGGTACAATCATAAGTGTGAACTTTGCATTTTGTGTCCAGAATATTACTGTGATAAAATGTATATGTAGATCAGTTGACATGAGTATTTCTTCCACCATTTCTGGGAGCAATATTTTGAAGACATATAAATTAGTATTGGGGGTACAAAGAGGTGTACCCTGTGTCTATGTATGTAGAGATAATGCATGAAGAGACCATACTGTGAATAAATAATATAACTGATTACACTTTAAATAATCGATTGAATTGATATCTGAAAATATGCAGAAAATCTTATATTGATATAAAATCATTAATTCCAACCAATTATACATATAATGGTAATATTACTTTTATGGTTTATCATGACGGGTGTGTGAGATTTGCTTCAACGTGATAATGGAAATTGAAAATAATGTGTTTGGAAAGAAGTCTCATGAAACGAGCAGTCAAGAAACATGAAGGAATACATGTGTTCTGAATCAGGAAGTGATTGAAAGTGAAACAAATGCCTATCATTTTGATAAATTGTGGATGAAATATTTATCCTATGATGTGCATAAACTGAAGAAATAGTAATGTACCAGAGTTGAATAAAAATGAACGTCAAAATACACTTCATGTCCCATAGGAATCTATACGCATTGATGTTAAACTGGGTCAGTTACTGTAGAAATATTAGAATTTGTATGCACCATTCACTGAAGTTTGTTTTCAGTACTAGGAAACAAATATGTATTTCAGGTGGATGAATATTTCTGATAATAATCTTGTGAAAAGTTGATCATAAATCCACATATATGAATATGAATGAATTTAGGGAGTCTATAATAAGACACATATATTTCATATTTTGAAAAATCTGGAGAGTATATATATATATATATATATATATATATATATATATATAAAACACACACACAGACATTAAAAAGTAGCAATATATATGACAATCTAAATTAATCATGAAATGTATATCATCCACAGATCCAAAAATATTCATTTTACTGAACATGGGTTTATGTGTAATGTTGTTCAACTAGGAGCTCACCCATAGGTTGAATTTTCAGTTCCAACAGCGTTTAGAATGAGTGATCTATTCTCACAAATTGTATCTGCCAATTCATCCACCTCACAAGAATGTACGTGTGGTACCAGGTAGGATTTGATATGTGCATATAAAAATACATGTGCTGAATAGGCTACAGAGAAAGGGAGACAGGAATTCAAATATTTGTAAACTTTCAAAACACATGGAGAACTATCTCAATTGAAAATTTGCTAGATTTATAACTCCTACACTATATAATGCAAAAGGCAAGTCCAACTATGCACCATGCCTCCTCTGAACTGCTTGTATTTCTATTTTGTTGGGGTAATTTATCTCCATCATATTTGCATTAGTAGTCAGAGTCTAGTAGGGTAGGGTTTAGTGTCAGGGATTAAGTATTTCGAATGGAAAATTAGATAATGAATCCAATGTGTATGCAAAAAATCTTCCCATTCTCATCCAGAACAATGCCTTGACATTACATTCGCGCCAAGTAATACACAATTAGAGGAGAAGAGTTAGAAAATCTGTGAATACATATCTGGAATGGAAAATGCTCAGGAGTTCACAACCTTGGATGTGGAAGGGGAGTTTCCAAAAGTAAGGAACAGGGTTGATAGACCCAACCTGATCATTTATTAAAATTGGGAGGCCACTTGCCAGAAAGCCATGAAAAGATAATTTTGGCTTTATTATAAATTACTGCAAATTCTGAACCTGCTTGGAATGTTTGCCCATGCCTTAAACTCACCCATGCCTGGCTCTCTGACCAGATTGCAGCCCTCTCTGAAACTTTAGTGACACCTCATAAATATTTTCTTTCCCTGGCCAGACAACGAGTCTCTGAGGCTCTAATGGTCCTCATAATTTCTGATGTTGGGGTGAGCAAAAAAAAAATGTAAACTACCGTTAGTGTGATGCTTGTTAAAGTTCTGTTATCTGTAACCCCCTTTTTGTGTATCTTTCTGGGCTATATAGCTGGGCTACAGGAAAGGTGGGTTTGCTGTCTTGTTTCTGCCATTTTGGGAGGGAGAGGTAGCCTTTCCCTTTGAAATAATTAGCTTGCCTTAATTTGATTTTACTAAGAGTCAGTGGTCTTTACATGCGTTCCTGGTCTAATATTTTGGAGTTCCCCAGTGAGATGACCCTGCCGGACCATATCACAAGACCAGACTGCTGTAAATTCTGAAGCTGGCCTTCCTTCCAGTGCTCCAAGCTTGAGAGCAACTCTAGGGTTTGTGCAACTTGAGATGTTCCAAGGCCTTGGAGTTAGCCTTCAGTTCAGGGAGCACTGTAGTGAACCACCGCATTAAAACTATTAGCAAGCACCTGGTGGAGGAGGCATCCATAGGTAATTGGTGCCTTTATAACATCTGATATCCGGTTAAGGGAGATCTCTTCTTATGACAGAGAGGTGGACTGAGGAGGCTCACATATACTCCTGTCTGGGACAGTAACAAGAATCATTCTGTCATCTGTTCTGTTCTCTAGGGAATTCACCTGGAAGGGTAGAGAGGTGCCAACGGGCATGAATGCGCTCCTACCGGGAGCTTTAGGAAGACATTGCATTGCTCCTCTGTTTTTCTGTTTCGGCGCCGGATTTCTGTTTTTTTTTTTTTTTTGTTGTTGTTGTTGTTTTGTTCTGTATTCTATATGCTGTTTGTTTGTTTGTTTTTGTGCATTTTGTTGTGTGATTTCTGTGGTGAAAACTTAAGGATATCGAACATGAAAATGGGTAAAAAAGCAAGTAAGCCTGACACCCTTTGGACTGAGTTTAAAGGAACTGCAATGAACTTTACACGCGTTTGTTAAGCAGTCTGAGAGAAGCCCCTAGCTGGCTGCCTGGAGCACACTCACTGCAGAGGGCAGTGCCTGCGGGGGACCTAAGAACTGAGTATCTCCCAGGTTAACAAGTGAAACTCCTTTAAAATCCCTTGTCCCTCCAGATAAAGAGAGTCACAACCTTTGGCAGAGTCCCTGTGTTTATCTTTGTTAGCAAAGCAATAAACCTTCGTTTTTCTTTTTCTCAAAATCCTGTCCTCATTTTTAAATTGGCATTAATTGGCTTCAAGTTCAGGAACCCAACTTTAAGTTACAAATTTTGATAACCCACCCGCACCCTAGAACTTTTTGAGAGCTGACTACTGAAATGTTAGGAGATGGAGCATGCTTGTGGTGGAACTGAACCAGAGGAGCAAATCCTGTAAGTAAAAGGAGGGACTGAGGGACTTCCAGCAGCTGCTGAAGCCTTATTTTTTCAGAGAATTCCCTAGGTCTTTCCCTGCAATTTAACGATAATGCCACCTCTGTCATCTTAAAAAAGAGAGAAAAAAAGGGGACACTAAATGCAGGAAAGTCACTATGGAGACCCTTGATTTTACATTTCAGGATGCTCCTCTGTGAAAATATCTCGTCCCCTTGTGGGGACATCTGTGGTGCAACTGGTGTAGGAGATTTTTCTCTTATCTGCTCTGTTTTAAAGGCTTCTGTCTGTCAGTCATAGTCTGGAGCTCCTTTCTGTCTGTCGTGTGTCTTTGTTTCTGGCCCCTTAAGACATGTGCAATAATGTGTTGATATTATATATTGTTTCTTGGGAATGATTTTACCTGAATGTGTGTCTAAATGATGATGTTTTACTGTAACAATCTGGTAGCTCATTGGGTTTTTGAAGCATTGCAGAATCTTGCCGTTAAAAGTCAGGTTCAGATAATTGTTTAGTTTATGATTTCAGATAATTCATGCCAGAGAACTTAAATACTTAGGATGGAAAACTAAAGAACTCTACTTCCAAGTTGGCAAGAAATTTCCCAATCATTCACTCTTTTTTTTTCACCAATTTTTTAATTGGGTAGCCTGGGAAAATGTCACTGTGTGTACCAGTGCATTAATTTAGACAAGGATAGTAAATCATAGTATGGTATCTGTTGACAACACAAGATGTAAAGATATAAAATTTTGTAAATTTTGTCTTAAACTTGTATCAAAATTTTCAATATCCTATCTGGAAAATTATGGTTAAAATGTGTTAGGCCTGAGGTGTCTGTTTAGAATAGCAGTTTTTTCCTGCTCCTTCCAGACCTCAGCCAGGACTTAGATTGAAATGCAAATGAAAGAAGCCTGCAAGATCAGTAGGAGACTGATATGAGGCTTAAGGAAAAAAAAAGTAAATAGTATGGTATTTACTAATTACTGGACAGTTATTTTTCTAGGACTCTTATTTTTTTCCTTAGATCCTTTAATTTTTTTAACTCATAATTTTGATCCTACAGACCTAGGTTAATGTTTTTCTGATCAGTTCTATCTTTGACCAACTGTGGAGTTTTTGAAACATGGCAATGGAGATTTCACCTGCTAAAAGCTACAAGGCCTTTACTAATATTATGTGTGCACACTTTTGTTATTTGTTGTATGTATATATATATATATATATATATATATATATATATATATATATATATATATATCTCCTTAATCATATATATGATACAGAAATTAACATATATAAGGAGCGCTCATAATAAAAAAAGCACTCATAAAAACAAATTTAAAGGGATGCCCTCTCTCACTACTTCTGTTCAACATAGTTCTCGAATCACTGGCAAGAGCAATTAGACAGACGAAAGAAATTAAAGGCATAAAAATAGAAAAAGAAGAACTCAAATTATCACTATTTGCAGATGACATGATTCTATACCTAGCAGACCCAAAAGGGTCTACAAAGAAACTATTAGAGCTAATAAATGAATTCAGCAAAGTGGCAGGATATAAAATCAACACGCATAAATAAAAGGCATTTCTGTATATCAGCCACAAATCCTCTGAAATTGAAATGAGGACAACCACCCCATTCACAATATCCTCAAATAAAATAAAATAATTGGGAATCAACCTAACAAAAGAGGTGAAAGACTTATACAATGAAAACTACAGAACCCTAAAGAGAGAAATAGAAGAATATCTTAGAAGATGGAAAAATATTCCCTGTTCATGGATAGGTACAACTAACATCATCAAAATGGCGATATTACCAAAAGTTCTCTATAGGTTTAATGCAATGCCAATCAAAATCCCAGCGGCATTTCTTGTAGAAATAGAGAAAGCAATCATGAAATTCATATGGAAAAATAAAAGACCCAGAATAGCAAAAACAATGCTAAGCAGGAAGTGTGAATCAGGCGGTATAGCTATACCAGACATCAAACTATACTACAGAGCAATAGTAACAAAAACAGCATGGTACTGGTACCAAATCAGGTGGGTGGACCAATGGTACAGAATAGAGGACACAGAAACCAATCCACAAAACTACAACTATCTTATATTCGATAAAGGGGCTAAAAGCATGCAATAGAAGAAGGATAGCATCTTCAACAAATGGTGTTGGGAAAACTGGAAATCCATATGCAAAAAAAAAGAAACTGAATCCCTTTCTCTCGCCATGCACAAAAGTTAACTCAAAGTGGATCAAGGAACTTGATATCAAATCAGAGACATGGCGTCTGATAGAAGAAAAAGTTGGCTATGATCTACATACTGTGGGGTTGGGCTCCAAATTTCTCAATAGGACACCCATAGCACAAGTGTTAATAACTAGAATCAAAAAATGGGACTTACTCAAACTAAAAAGTTTTTTCTCAGCAAAAGAAAGAATAAGAGAGGTAAATAGGGAGCCTACGTCCTGGGAACAAATCTTTACTCCTCACACTTCAGACAGACCCCTAATATCCAGAATATACAAAGAACTCAAAAAATTAGACAATAAGATAACAAATAACCCAATCAACAAATGGGCCAAGGACCTGAATAGAAATTTCTCAGAGGAGGACATACAATCAATCAACAAGTATATGAAAAAACGCTCACCATCTCTAGCAGTCAGAGAAATGCAAATCAAAACCACCCTAAGATACCATCTCACTCCAGTAAGATTAGCAGCCATTAGGAAGTCAAACAACAACAAGTGCTGGCGAGGATGTGGGGAAACAGGTACTCTTGTACATTGCTGGTGGGACTGCAAATTGGTGCGGCCAATTTGGAAAGCAGTATGGAGATTTCTTGGAAAGCTCGGAATGGAACCACCATTTGATCCAGCTATTCCCCTACTCGGTCTATTCCCTAAAGTCCTAAAAGAGCACACTATAGGGACACTGCTACATCCATGTTCATAGCAGCACAATTCACAATAGCAAGACTGTGGAACCAACCTAGATGCCATTCAATAGACGAATGGATAAAAAAATGTGGCATTTATACACAATGGAGTATTACTCTGCATTAAGAAATGACAAAATCATAGAATTTGGAGAGAAATGGATGGCATTAGAGCAGATTATGCTAAGTGAAGCTAGCCAATCCCTCAAAAACAAATGCCAAATGTCTTCTTTGATATAAGGAGAGTAACTAAGAACAGAGTAGGGACGAAGAGCATGAGAAGAAGATTAACATTAAACAGGGATGAGAGGTGGGTGGGAAAGGGAGAGAGAAGGGAAATTGCATGTAAATGGAAGGAGACCCTCAGGGGCATACAAATTTACATACAAGAGGAAGGGAGGGGAAAGGAGGAAAAATATAAGGGGGGGAGAAATGAATTACAGTAGAGGGGGTAGATAGAGAAGAGGGGAGGGGATGGGGGAGGGGGGATAGTAGAGGATAGGAAAGGCAGCAGAATACAACAGACACCAGAATGGCAATATGTAAATCAATGGTTGTGCAACTGATGTGATTCTGCAATCTGTATATGGGGTAAAAACGGGAGTTCATATCCCACTTGAATCAAGTGTGAAATATAATATATCAAGAACTATGTAATGTTTTGAACAACCTACCATAAAAATTAATTTAAAAAAGTGGATCCAAAGATCTTTAATTCACGTGATTAAAATGGTTCAATTTAAATTGGATAAACAGATAAAAATAAATGTTTTTAAATTTAAGCTTACAAGTTTTTATAGGTGTTCAAAAATCTAATAAAATATTAATATCTACAAAATGTCTAAAATGCCTTGATTCTAGGACTTTTCCTTCAACATAAAAATGGTTTACACTGTTCAATACATTTGTCTAATATTTTAATAAATAAGTAAAGTAAATTTGATGTGGAATTTGTCATTCTTGAGTACTTTTGTTAGATACCCGATTGATTTACTAAGGTCTGTATCAGATTGTAAAAATCTCATGTGTTAAAGAGACAAAAATTTCTGAAAACATAAGTTTACCCATAACATTGTGTTTATTAAGTTTTATTTTTTTCTAGAGCAAGCAACCATAAAAATTAAACAACTGGTTAAATAAGAACTGTTATTTTAGAGCACTGTACTGCCATTTCTTTAAAAGCTAAACTTGGTTAATCTAGAAATATCAATGTAATTTTGATGCTATTAATGTGCTCATATCTTCCAGGTATACAAGTCTGTAAGTTAGAAACATTTAAAGAGCATTATATCAAGCTGGTATTCTGAAGTTGTATGGTAAAAAAAAAAATGTACTGGGGATTTATTTACCTGTTATCAATAAGATATGTAAAGTTTTATGTTACTTTTTTCATTAGGGAACAATTTAAATGTATTTTTAAGTTAATCAGAGCCTAATATATGTAAAGGTTAAAATCTTTCAGCCTTTCTTTAATCCATGTTTTAAATGTGATGTCATATGATGTTAGATAATGTTCATGTGACCTCAAACAATTTATGTAAACTTTGTAAAATGATATTTAAAAAACAATGATCAGCTTTAGAACTAAAACACTTAATATTTATAAAGAGGCCTGCCTTACCTGAGATAAGGCTCTGTGTCCCATCTTACTACATGTGAGAATGACTACAAAAGGAGTAGGTCAGATTTTATTTCATTTAAAGTTACGTTCAAAAGTTCTTTTGTTTTTCTGTGAAGACTACTAGGATCTCAAATAGGGCATATAATGTATAACTCAGCCAAAAAATTCAGGGTAGCTATTACAGAAACTAAGTATTTTTACTCTTGTGAAAAAATTTTATTTTTAATTTGCTTATAAGTGATCTAAAGATTCCCTGTTAGTCTTTTACAGAAGTGTTGCTTTAATAACACAACATGGGTTAATTTAAGATAATAAGTCATCACCTAAAAGACAGACAGAATAATACATATCCCAATTAATGAAAAGATAAATAATAATTAAGTTATAGATATTAAAGCCCAGTACTCTCAATATAAGGCTGTTAAAATTTATTTGCTGGATGTTAAGATTAGGATTTAAAATTAAAGTTAAATGAATAGGCCAAGAAAACAAATATTAATATTTTAAGGTATACACTTTTTGTTAGCCTCCCAAAATAAGTAAGACTGGAGGTTACAAAGAAGGATTCTCAGACAGGAATGCCTGATAACTATAAAAAGAGACTATTAAGAGGAGCTGCCAGAGGCAGAAAATTTAGTTTAGGCCTACAGATATTCCTAACCTACAGAGGTAGGCTTGGTGTTTGCTAGTACGATTATCCAGCCCTGAGTAACAGAATTAAAGGTTTCTCTATTAGACACAGAGGTCATACTAGAAAAAGGATTTTGCAAGATCAGATGACATTAAATTAATAAACTGTATCTTATGGGGAGGGACAACTGTAAAACAAAAAAATTAAATATTAAGTTGACAGTCCTGATAACTGAAGATATTAAAGAATGGTGAGGGAACTTCTATACGGTGACATGTTCCAGCTGCTGCAACATTTATTCAGTACTCATGGTTTTTGTTACTCTCATAGAAGAACCCATTCCCAGATGACTTTACAACCTGTTCTTCCCCAACCAGACTTCAAACCAAGCTGAAATCTAAAAGGCAACTCATATCTCTCAACTAAATTCTAAAAGGCAACTCATGTCCCTCACGCCATGCCTCCTTACGTCACCCTCTCTCAGCTCAGAAGAATCCAAAATGCGTGAGGCCTCTCTTCTTACAACAATGGAGCCAAAAGTAAATAGACTATCAATATACATAATTAACTAAGTCAGGTAAAATCAGGGAGACCCGTTTTGGGTGAGTTCTAGAAATTTGGAGACTGTTACCTGAGGGATTTAAATTTCCTCAGTGCACTTCCCTTAATCTATCAAAGATTTGAAAGGAACACATAAGAAAAGGGGGAAATGATAGGCCCAACCTGATCTTTTATTAAAATTGGGAGTCATCTTGCCACAAAGCCATGTTAAGATAATTTTGGCTTTACTATAAATTACTGCAAATTCTGAACCTGCTTGGAATGCCTGCCCATGCCTTGAACTCACCCATGTCTGGCTCTCTGACCAGATAGCAGCACTCTGTGAAACATTAGTGACACATCGTAAATATTGGCCTTCCCTGGACAGACAATGACCATCTCTGAGGCTCTAATGGTCCTCACAAATTCTGATTTTGGGGCCAGCAAATATATATATATATATATATATATATATATATATATATATATATATATATATGAACTACCATTAGTGTGATGCTTGTCCGAGTTCTGTTATCTCTAACCCCCCTTTTGTGTAACTTTCTGGGCTTTAAAGCTGGGCTGTAGGTAAGTTGGGGTTGCTGTCTTGTTCCCGCCGTTTTGGGAGGGAGAGTTAGCCTGGCTGGTGAAAATAATAAGCTTAGTTTAATTTGATTTTAATTTGAGTCAGTGGTCTTTTCTTGCATCCTTGTCTAACAGGTAAACACTCCACAAACATGGAGCTCTGCTGGCCAAAGACTTTTTGAGAAACTGCCTCTGAGGTTGGGCACTTGAAATATATGTTGTTTTCAGGAGCTTTAGCTTCCTTTGTTGTGAGACCATCAAAGCTGGCTCTGCATCTATGTGACCTGAAGAAATTGGTTTCTTATTTTCCAATAAAAATGAGGCAAAGTGCTGAATTCTCTTTTTGTAGGTAAACTGTGGCCACTGAAGGCTAAGTGTCTCCCTGTGTGGACTGTGAACCCATTTAGTCATGCTCCACTATTCATGGTGTTTCTTGCTGCTGCATTGGGAGTTTGGTATTTGCTCCACGAAATACAAGAAGTTCAACTGGGACACAGTGCTGAAGGTAGTTCTGTCACGTGTGGTGAGTCAGAGTCTGCAGGAGAATGCACCAACCAGGTTTCTATCTCACATAGCTTGCCCACTTGAAGATAGCAACTTGATTCTGAACATTGCCCTGAAACCTCTCCATATAACAAGATGCCTTTACATATAAGGGTCTGCTGGCTGCACCATGTCAGTCACAAGCCATTTGGAAGTCAATGGTAGATCCAAATGGCCCCAACACAAATGTTTTATTCCACACCTGAACACCACAGTTCTGGGCCCAATACTCAGCAGGCTCCAACATACTGGCATTTCAGTTCTACACCATTTTCATGAAACCCAGTCAATCAAACCACTGTCTGGAACACTCCTGATCAGCAACAGGACATCCAAAGGTTCTCCTCTGCCACCTGGTTATGGGAATTTCAAAAATTTCTTGGTATTTATCTAGCCATTTTTCACGGATGAAGTTGGAGGTACTGTAGGTTTCAATTTTTTCAGGAACCATTAAATGGTGAGGAAGTTCATTTCAATGAAATCTCTGGAGAATTCTCACAGTCAAGGCTTCCCAAAGAGTGGCCAAAAGATCACATGAACCCAGGCCCATTGAGGTCTAGAGTGTGAGGTCCATGTTTGTTTTGAATCTCATCTATGGCTGCCAAGTCTTTCATAATAAAATCATGTGATATCCTGGCTGAGATTCCCGATGCTCTGTGGAAAGCCACCCTGGGACTTGATCTCAGTTTCCAAGGGCGACTCTAATGCGTGGCCTCTTAAAATCCCAAGAGAATTCATGGCAATATTTCTCTGAGGTCAGTTTCAGAACTCAGTCTGTAAGGGGAATCACACCAGACTTCAAGCCCAGGTGGACTCAGTCATCTATTCCAACCACCACACAAATGACCACAATTAAAACCAAAACACTCCCACATGGCCCTCATCTTCTTCCATATAGACACTCATCATAACCTCTGGTTGGGGGTTTCCATGAGGGGCAAAGCTCATGACAGTGTCCAAAATAAGCTCCCTTACGCCTCATTTGCCTAAAATCAGGGTGGCCTGGACACCCTTCCTCTGAACCAGGAGTGATCAAATATGCCTGCAATTTGTACTGCCCAGCTTCTCCAATTTGAGGCCTACTGACTGTTTGGTATAGATTCTTTATGTGAATTGGAGTCATGAGAAAACCCAAGCAATTACGGGCTAGCCTCTGCAGGGTTTTGATGAACTCATTTGAGCCAATGGATCCCTCTTCTCACTTGATGTAGGTCAGAAACCTTACAGAGGAAGGCGAGAGACTTCAACCACAATGACTGCCCTTTTGGCCATTTTGGTTTTGGAAGCACAAAAGGAATCTTTCGTTAGATCCATCAGGTGCTGAGAATCTAAGCCACAGCCTCACACAGGGCCAAGAGGCTAATTCGGACACATCCCTTTGGGAAGCAATTAAGCAAAGAGCCACAGGTGATGCCCATTCATTTCCATTTGAAAACTGTTTTCTTCAGGCTTCACAAAGGGTTGGCCTGAGGCAAAGACCTTCCTGACATTCAGGGCAACAGAACATTATGTAAGTAAAAGGCCCAAAGCAGGGTTTCTCCACTGAGACTTTACTGGTCACACTGATATCTGAGTTTTCTGAGATGCTCGCCATTCCCTTCAGCTATCCACTACATGGCCATGTCACAGAGCTTGGAGGTGGTACATATCTTGGACTCAAAACCATGAGCCTGTTGTGGAGAGTGGCCAGAATTCAGGAAGAGTACAGGAACTTAGGAATATTGTAGGTGTTGCCCATCCATAAGGCAAGCCACAGTCCTTTCATAAATTGGGCAGGATGAATGCTGTTAAACTTTCTCCTGGAGAGGACAAATCCATTGATGCATTATCTTTTCTAATGTCTACAACCAGAGATACAGTGGTATACACAGATATAGAAACACTTGCCTTGTCAAACAACTTACTAGAAACAGTCCACTCAATACCAAAAAAATAGCCTTTCCTACCTATCACGCCTTTCCTACTGTATCAACATACACTAGTTATTCATCACCCCCTGCCCCGGTTATTTTGGTGCAGTGGGACTGCTGCAGATGGTGGCCCATACAGGGAGCCCTGGGACACTTGGGGGTAAGTGACGAATAAAAGCTGCCCATCCATAGATAGGATGGGAGCAAATCTGCTTGTCCCTAGGCAGATAGGGCGAGAGGAAAAACGGTCATTTCAAAAAAATGGAGAAGATTGATACAGTATGATTGTGTCTTGTTTTGTCTCAGTGTATTGTATTGTCTTTGTGATGAAAATAAGGAGGAGGTGAAAAGTAAATTGATAATGGAAAGAGGCACCCCAGTGGAAACAAGAGCAATTAGGGCATGTGTTGATGGAAGCCCAGGAAGTCTAATCAGAAAGAAAAAGAAAGTTAAGACGAAGAAGGATTATCAGGAAAAAAGTTGCAGCAAAAGGCTGTTACTGAATACTTTTCGTTTCCGGAGTGTGTGTTAATCGGCGCTGTGGCTGCCACATGCTCAAGCCAGTCACTGCGCAGCAAGGGCTTTTCAAGCAGTGGCAGCCGGCAATTCCCCGCCCCCA
Organism: Callospermophilus lateralis; assembly: GCF_048772815.1. NCBI lineage: Eukaryota > Metazoa > Chordata > Mammalia > Rodentia > Sciuridae > Callospermophilus > Callospermophilus lateralis. Next base: position 10,251,429 of record NC_135319.1, read on the forward strand.
GCCTGGGGAGCGGGGCCCCGTGGCAGTTTGAGTCCGGGACACTCCCCAGGGCCATCTGTGGCTGCCCAGGATGCTACAGCCAGCCATAGATGCTACTGGCTCCCTGATGTTTGGTCATTTTCAATGCCAATCACTAAGCTACAATGGTTCTCCCACACCTGGAAGCTAATAAATAATAAGCACTATTAAGGCTTTTTTCAAATGTAAAAAACCTTTAGATAATGTACTAAATTGTTCAGAAGGTTGTTTTCTTAGCACCAGGTGGAACACTATAGGATTTTCTTTAGCCAGTGGTAGGAGTTCCTGCCTTCATCCCAGTGCCGGTGAGGACAAGGGTGGAAGAATTTCCAGTGTTGCTGAAAACTGGAGGAGACTTTGGCTGAGAAACGGAGGAGACTTTGGATCAAGCTAGCTGCCTTCAGAACTTTCCTGGGCTGTGATTTAAGCTAGCTGCCTGCAGAATTTACCTGGACTGTGATTTAAGCTAGCTGCCTGCAGAACTTACCAGGACTGTGATTTAAGCTAGCTGCCTGCAGAACATACCTGGACTGTGGTTTACCTGAACTGTGAATTAATCTATTGAGACACTGCTTTACCTGGACTGAGACAACAAACTGTAATCTATAACAAATTGTAACTCGGTGTCTTTGCTAACAGTGTCATTGCTGGTATTATTTCTCCAAGTGCTTCTTCCATGGAGCCATCAATTGGCTTGTATTGTGACATTTTGTATCCTCCCTTTCTGTTTGTAGCAGGTTATTTATGGTGTTTCTGTAAAAACCACTGTGGTCTTTATTTAAATTAAATAAAAGGGGGAAATGTTAGAGTCTGTAAACATGTCAAAATAACACCTGGCATTTTGCCAGGGGAATGTTAGAGTGTGTAAACAAGTCTGGATGATGCCTGGCAAAATGCCAGAGGGAGTGGTTTGAGATGTAACAAAAGGGAGCCATTAAGTGTGGAGATTCCTGATTGGTTGACTGAAGTTTCTAGTTTATGTTAATTAGATAAGCTGGGTGGAATGTATAAATACCTCTATTTCCTACAATAAATGGCTTCCACTCCTGCTATATCAACGTACACATGTTATTCATAACCCCCACCCCCCGGTTATTTTGCTCCAACCGGACCGCGGCAGTATCTGCCAAGTCAGAAACCTCTCAAGTATGAACATGTGATACCAGGTAGGATTCTGTATGTGCATATAAAAATACATGTGCTGAATAGGCTACACAAAAAGGGAAAGAGGAATTCACATATTTGTTAACTTTAAAAACACATGGAGAACTATTTTAATTAAAAATTGACTAGATTTATAACTCCTACCCTATATAATGCAAAAGGCAAGTCCAACTATACAACATGACTCCTCTGAAATGCTTGTATTTCTATTTTGTTTGGGTTATTAATCTCCATCATATTAGGATTAGTAGTCAGAGTCTAGTAGGGTATGGGCTGGTGTCCAATATAAGCTCCCTTGCCCCTCATTTGCCTAAAGTCATGGTGACCTGGACACCCTGCATGTGAACCAGGAGTGATAAAATAGGACTGCAGTTAATACGGCTCTGCTTCTCCAATTTGAGGCCTACTGACTGTCAGGTAACAATTCTTTATGTGATTTGGAGTCATGAGAAAACACAAGGACTTCTGCAGGGCATTGAAGAATTCATTTGAACCAAAGGATCCCTATTCTCACTTGATGTAGGTCAGGAACCTAACAAAGGAAGGCAAGAGACTTCATTCACCATAACTGATCTTTTTGCCATTTTGGTTACGGATGCACACATGGGATCTTTCTTTAGATCCATGAGGTGCTGAGAATCTAAGCCACAACCACACACAGGGCCAAGAGGCTGATTCAGACACATCCCTTTCCAAAGAAATTAAGCAAAGAGCCACAGGTGATGCCCTTTCACTTCCATTTGAAAACTGTTTTCTTCAGGCTTAACAAAGGGGTGGGCTGAGGGAAAGAACTTCCTGACATTCAGGGCAACAGAAACATAGGTAAGAGAATGGCCCAGAGCAGGATTTCTCCACTGAGACTTTTCTGGTCACACTGATATCTGAGTTTTCTGTGATTCTCCCATTCCATTCTGCTGTCCAGTACATGGCCATGGCACAGAGCTTGAAGGTGGTATATATCTTGGACACAAAACCATGAGCCTATTCTGGAGAGTGGCCAGAATTCAGGAAGAAAACAGGAACTTAGGATGATAGTAGGTGTTCCCCATCGATAAGACACACCACAGTCCATCCATCAGTTGAGCAGGATGAATGCTGGGAATCTTTCTACTAGACAGGATACATCCATTGATGCATTCTGTTTTTTAATGTCCAAAACCACGTACACAGTGGGATACACCGAACTAGAATCACTCACCTTGTCAAACGATTTACTAGAAACAGTCCATTCCAAACCAAACAAACCCCCTTTCCTACCTATTTTCAGAACATGAGACAAAACCACAAACTCACACCCACACCCACAAAGGCATCTCCTTCCCACAAGTAAGTCTCTGACTCTCCAGTGTGTCCTCTGTCTGTTGGGCCAAACTATGTTCCCCGAAATGGCCAGTCCTGTCTCAGTTCTGGTTGCCTTGGCCAACTCTGTGAAGTTGTCATGAGCCAGTGGTGAGCCACTACCTGCTTTCTCAGGAAAGACCCCTCTTCAGATCTGTCCTGGCATTTGGCCATTCTCTCAGCAGTAGGTACCAAGAAAGACTGACTCTGTCCTTGGTAAATCCAAACAACTGAGCCCAGTGGGAGTGGGACAGGGACTGGCTCTGGGTGTCTGGCATCTTGGATCCCAATTTCAGAGAGTTCCAACACCAAGGAAGTGAGGTAGGTCACTTCCTTCAAGAATTGAATGAGGTCACTCCCTTGGCAACCACTTTGTCCTAACAGTTGCTTCCAAGGGTCCCATGAGATAGAGGCTGCCCTACTTCCTGTGACACTTTCACAAGTTAGAATGGTATATCAACCATAGGCACCCGGGAACATCTCTCAACAAAGGCCTGGTTTGGTCCACCTTCTCTACATTTAGAATAGAGAGACTGATTCAGACACGACCCTTCATCCTGACCAGGTGGTTTGCCATGCAAGGTGACTTTTGCTCTCTCAACTCCTTCATAGCTGCCTACATCTTCTCCAGGTATCATTTCTGCATGGACCTTTGAGGTTCTCAGCAGGTTTAAGATGACCTACATTCCTGTATTGTAAAAACAACTCTGTCCCTGCTCTTCTGTAAACTTAGATTGAGGGAAGGGTGTATGGTTAGGGTTAATAAAAGGTTCGATTTGGGTTAAGAATCATTCTGCGGGATGAATAATTGTATTGGGAACCCGTAATATTTACAAGAATGTAAAAGTGAAATATTAGAATGAAAACAGAAATCTAGGTAAGATTTGAAGCCCAGAAGGGTATTGGGCCCTTGATTGGTATACTTAGCTTTGAATTATGTTCTGCAGAGATGTCTCAGATAAATCGATGTACAATGGCATAGGACCTTGTACCTTGGATGATGGAATGTCGAACAGAACTTCTAGTCAAAAAGGGATACTCCGTATTATTTGAAAGATAGTCAGTAGGTTTAGAAAGAAGAGAGAGTATAGGATTTAAACCAAAAGTTCTTTAGCAATAGGGTTTCGGGTAGAGAGTGAATGTAAATGTGAGCACATGTGAAGAGTCAGTCACAATGATAAACTGTGGAAAATATGTAGGAAAGCAGATATTAATAGAGACATTAGTGAATCAGGCAAATGATAAAATGATTGATAGGATTAGACATTTTCAACAGGCTTGAGGTAAAATATATAATCTTAGGAAGAAACAAATATGTAGTGACCAATAGGATTGACATTTGAGAGCGTTAGGCAACCTGGACATGGATGTTTTCAGTAATGCATACTCACTTTCCATTAAGGCTTTGGTAAAATCATAAGTGTGAACTTTGCTTTTTGTGTCCAGAAAATTACTGTGATAAAATGTATATGTAGATCAGATGACATAAGTATTTATTCCACCGTTTCTGGGAGCAATATTTTGAAGACATATAAATTAGTACTGGGGTTACAAATAGGTGTACCCTGTGTCTAGGAATATAGAGATAATGCATGAATAGACAATACTTTGATTAAACAATGTAACAAGTTCTAAATTTAAATAATGGATTGAATTGATATCTGAAAATATACAGGAAATCTTATATTGATATGTAATCATTCAATCCAACCAGTTATACATCTAATTTTAATATTAGGCTTATGGATTATCATAAAGAGTGTGTGAGTTTTGTTTCAAAGGTGATTATGGATTTCAGAAATAATGAGTTTGGAAAGAAGTCTCATGAAGAGACCAGACAAGAAACCTGGAGGAATACATGAGTTTTGAATAAGGAAGTTATTAAAACGAAACAAATGCCTATAAATTTGTGAACTTGTGGATGAAATATATATCCTATGATGTGCATAAACTGAAGAAATAATAATGTACCAGTTTTGTTAAAAAATGAACGTCAAAATACACATCATGTCCCATAGGAATCTACAAGCATTGATGTTAAACTGGGACAGTTACTGTAGAAATATTTGGATTTGTATGCACCATTCACTGAAGTTTGTTTTTAGTACTAGGAAACAAATATGTATTTCAGGTGGATGAATATTTTTGAAAATAATCTTGTGAAAAGTTGATTATAAATCCACATACATGTACATAAATGAATTTAGGGAGTGTATAATAAGACACATATGTTTCATATTTTCAAAAATCTGGAGAGTGTATATCTATCTATCTATCTATCTATCTATCTATCTATCTATCTATCTACACACACACACACACACTCAAACAGACATTAAAATGTAGATATATATATATATATATATATATATATATATATATATATATATATATATCATGAAATATATATAATCCACAGATCCAAAAATATTAATTTTACTAAACGTGGATTTATGTATAATGTTGTTCAACTAGGAAGTCACCCATAGTTTGAATTTTTACTTCCAACAGCATTCAGAGGAGTGATCTCTTCTCACAATTTGTATCTGCTAAGTCAGCAACCTCTCAAGAATGTACATGTGATACCAGGTAGGATTCTATATGTGCATAAAAAAATACATGTTCTGAATAGGCTACAGAGAAATGGAGAGAGGAATTCAGATGGTTGTTAACTTTAAAACACATGGAGAACTGTTTCAATTAAAAATTGACTAAATTTATAACTCCTACCCTATATAATGCAAAAGGCAAGTACAACTGTACAACATGAATCCTCAAAACTTCTTGTATTTCTATTCTGTTCGGGTTAATATTCTCCATCATGTTAGGATTACTAGTCAGAGTCTAGTAGGGTATGGGTTAGTGTCCAAAATAAGCTCCCTTGCCCCTCATTTGCCTAAAGTCATGGTGGCCTGGACACCCTGCATGTGAACCAGGAGTGATAAAATAAGACCGCAGTTAATACTGATCTGCTTCTCCAATTTGAGGCCTACTGACTGTCAGGTATAGATTCTTTATGTGAATTGGAGTCATAAGAAAACCCAAGCACTTCTTCAGGGCTTTCAAAAATTTATTTGAACCAAAGGATCCCTATTCTCACTTGATGTAGTTCAGGAACCTAAGAAAGAAAGGCAAGAGACTTCATCCATCATAACTGATCTTTTTGAAATTTTGGTTTTGGATGCACACATGGGATCTTTCTTTAGATCCATGAGGTGCTGAGAATCTAAGCCACAACCGCACACAGGGCCAAAGGGTGATTCAGACACATTCCTTTCCAAAGAAATTAAGCAAAGAGCCACAGGTGATGCCCATTCATTTCCATTTGAAAACTCTTTTTTTCAGGCTTCACATGGGGATGGCCTGAGGCAAAGAACTTCCTGACATTCAGGGCAACAGAAACATAGTAAGAGAATGGCCCATATCAGCGTTTCTCCACTGAGACTTTCCTGGTCACACTGATATCTGAGTTTTCTGAGATTCTCCCATTCCCTTCAGCTGTCCAGTACATGGCCATTTAACAGAGCTTGGAGGTGGTACATATCTTAGACACAAAACCATGTGCCTATTCTGGAGACTGGCCAGAATTCAGGAAGAAAACAGGAACTTAGGCAGATAGTAGGTATTGCCCATCCATGAGGCAAGCCGCAGTCCATTCATCAATTGGGCAGGATGAATGCTGCGATGCTTTCTACTAGACAGAACACATCAACTGATGCATTCTCTTTTCTAATGTCGACAACCACGGACACAGTGGGATACACAGACATAGAAAGACTCGCCTTGTCAAACGACTTACTAGAAACAGTCCATGACAATCCAATCAAACCACCTTTCTTTTCTATTCTCAGAATATGAGAGAAAACCACAAACCCACACCCACACCCACAAAGGCACCTCCTTCCCTTAAGTAGGTCTGTCGTATCCGGAGTGTCCTCTGACTGGTGGGCCATACTATGTTCTCCCAAAATGGCCTGTCCTGTCTCAGATCTGCTCTACTTTGCCAACTCTGTGAAGTAGTCAGGTGCCAGCGGTGATCCACTACCTGCTTTATCAGGATAGGACCCTCTTCAGAGGTTTCCTGGCATTTGGCCATCCTCAAATCAGTAGGTACCAAGAAATATTGACTCTGTCCTTCGTAAATCCAAACAAGTTAGACCACTGGGACTTGGACGGGTTATGGCTCTGGGTGCCTGGCTTCCTGGATCCCAAGTTCAGAGACTTCCATCAACAAGGAAGTGAGGTGAAGTCACTTCCTTGAGGAAATGAATGAGGTCACTGCCTTGGAAACCACGTTGTCCTAACATTTGCCTCCAAGGTTCCCATGAGATGGAGGATGCCCCTACATCCTGTGACACTTTCACAAGTTTGAATCATATATCAAACATAGGGATCAGGAAACAGTTCTCCACACAGGCATGGTTTGGTCTATCTTCTCTGTATTAAGAAGAATGAGGCTGATTCAGACACATTCCTTCATTCTACCAGGTTGTTTGCCATTGAGATGACTTTTGCTCTCTCAGGTCCTTCATTGCTGCCTACATCTTCTCCAGGGATCATTTCTTCATGTACCTTTGAGGTTCTCAGCAGGTGGAAGATCCCATGCATTCCTTTATTGTAAGACCAACACTGTCACTGCTCTTCTGTAAAGTTAGATTGAGGGAACAGTGTATGGTTAGGGTTAATAACATTTTCATTTTCGGTTAGGAACCATTATGCTGGATGAATAATGTTATTGGAACCTGTGATATTTATTAGAATACAGACGTGAAATATATGTACATAAACAGAAATCTAAGTAAGATTTGAAGCCCAGAAATCATTGGGCCCTTGATTGGGATACCTATCGTTGAATTACATTCTGCACAAATGTCTCAGATAAATCGATATACAATGGCATAGGACCTTGTAACTGGATGATTGAATGTAGAAGAGAACCTCCAGTCAAAAAGTGATAGTCGGTAGGATTAGGAAGATAGTAGGTAGGTTTTAAGAAGAAGAGTGAATATAGGATTTGGACCAAAAGTTCTTTAGCAATAGGATTTCGATTAGAGTGTGAATGTAAGTTTCAGAACATGTGAAGATTTAGTCACAATGATGAACTGTGGAAAAGCAGATACCAATAGAGACATTACAAACCAGGCAAAGTATAATGTGAGTGAGAGGATTAGACATTTTCAACAGGGTTGAGTTTGAATATATAATCTTTGGAAGAAACTAATTTGTAGTTACCAATAGGATTTTCATTTGAGAGCATTAGGCAACCTGGACATGGATGTTTTTAGTAATCCATGTTCACTTTTCATTTAGCTTTGATACAATCATAAGTGTGACCTTTGCTTTTTGTGTCCAGAATATTTCAGTGATAAAATGCATATGTAGATCAGGTGACATGGGTATTTCTTCCAACATTTCTGGGAGCAATATTTTGAAGACGTAAATTAAATTAGTGTTGGGGGTACAAAGAGGTGTACCCTGTGTCTATGAATATAGAGATAATGCATGAAAATACCACATTGTGAATAAATAATATAACTGGTTCCACTTTAAATAATGGATTGAATTGATATCTGAAACTAAGTAAGAAATCTTATATTGATATACAATCATTCATTCCAACCAGTTGTACATCTAATGGTAATATTAGGGTTATGGTTTATCATGAGGGGTGTGTGAGTTTTGCTTCAAATGTGATAATGGAAATCGAAAATAATGTGTTTGGAAAGAAGTTTCAAGAAAAGACCAGTCAGAAACATGGAGGAATACATGTTTTCTGAAGCAGGAAGTGATTGAAAGTGAAATAAATGCCTATAAATTTGTGAACGTGTGGATGAAATATATATCCTATAATGTGCATAAACTCAAGAAATAGAAATGCACCAGTGTTGAATAAAAATAAACTTCAAAGTATATATCATGTACTATAGGAATCTACTTGCATTGATGTTAAACTGGGTCAGTTACTGTAGAAATATTAGGATTTTTTTTTTTGGTGTTATACTACAATTTATTTTAGCACTAGAATGCCACAGAATGTAGAGGAAAGAGCAATGGATTTTTAGTTATAGCACTAATAATCTAACATTTAATGACTCTTTTGGGGAGTCTAGAAATTACATAAGGCTATGTAACATATATTTTATTATTTAACATTCATAAAAGCTTGGGATTTTAGTAATATTTCTAGTTTTTTATTTTTTATTTTTTAAGTTGTTGATGGATCTTCATTTTGTTTATTTGTGGTGCTGAGAATAGAACCCAGTTCCTCACACATACTAGGCAAACATGTTAACACTGAATCACAAACCCAGCCGCTCCACTTTTGTCTTAACATCGAACACGCCTCTCCCTCTTCTTTACTCACTTTCTTCCTCATTTTTCCCCTTCTCTCTCTTCCTTTTTCGTTTTCCCTCCATATCTATTTTTCTCTAATGGCATTACAAAGAGTTGTATGCTATGAAATTTAAATTTGAGACTGTTTTTTATAGTCACTCTTTTTTCTTGAGAAAATTTAATAATTATAATCACCTGATAGATATATTACAATACATTTATTATACATATGGGTCTATATTCATTCATATGCATTACATATATATATATATATTTAAAAGTACTTTGATTAGCCTGTTAGAAATAATATACACCAAGACTTTCTTAATTCTGAAGTCTTCCAGAATTAACATCTTACAATGAAAATCAAATAAACATATTTAAGAAAAAAGGTATCATTCTTTATTATCAATATTGATAATTTAAGGTTTTTTATCACATTAAGCTGTAATATGGCATATTATATCTTATGAATTAGAGAAATTTTTTGAACAACCTATTATTTAAGGACCATATGCACTGACATTTTAAATGGCTTTCTTATGATTTCAATATCTATCAATTATGTATTAATTGCCAAATACTTATTTTAGTACTTTTCATATTCATAATTGATATAAAGTGAATTGTTTAATTTTTCTGGTAAGTAGTTACTTATTACAGTAGGGACATTATTAATAGTTCTAAATTTTTATAAGAAAATGGTACAAAGATATTTTCATGCAAAATTAAGAATAATTGCATGCTCTAAATGTTTGATTGTTGATACATATAATACAGAGCTTTTGATCAGTCTCTTCCCAGTAAAACATAAAATGCAAAGATATAGTTGGGTATGTATGTCCAAATAAAGATAATGAAAAATACACATTATCAGCTAGAAACTATTAAATAAAAGATGAAAAGAACAATCCAACACATTGTACCAACTTATCAGATGAGGCAGTATTCTGAAAGAATAGCCTAAGACTAGACCTGGTCCATGACAAAATATTTACCAAAAAATGAAATATGAAAAATATAGGAAATGCTATGAATTTTTCATGAAGGTAGGTGGATTATCATTTAATCTCAATTAAGTGTATTTTCAAAAGCCAGTTTTCAGGTAAAATAAACTTGTGATAGATACAACTACACAAAACAAAGTTTCTGCTTAGCAAAATGAATGCATCTCAACACTTTTTTAGCTGATTTCTTGCCACTCAATTTTAAACCTTTATTTATTTATTTATTTTTATTGATTGTTCAAAACATTACAAAGCTCATGATATATTATCTTTCATACATTTGACTCAATTGGGTTATGAACTCCCATTTTTCCCCAAATACGAATTGTAGAATCACATTGGTTACACATTCACATTTGTACATAATGGCATAATAGTGATGTTGTATTCTGCTACCTTTTCTATCCCCTACTATCCCCCCTCCCCTCCCCTCCCATCTTCCCTCTCTACCTCATCTGCTGTTGTTCAATTCCCTCCATTGTTTTCCCCCCATTTCCCCTCACAACCTCATATATGTAATTTTGTGTAACATTGAGGGTCTCCTACCATTTCCATATGCTTTCCCTTCTCTCCCCCTTTCTATCCCCCCACTCGTCTTTGTTTAATGTTAATCTTTTCCTCATGCTCTTCCTCCCTGTTCTGTTCTTAGGTGCTCTCTTTATATCAAAGAAGACATTTGGCATTTTTTAAAGGATTGGTTAGCTTAGCTTAGCATAATCTGCTCTAATGCCATCCATTTCCCTGCAAAGTCTATGATTTTGCCATTTTTTAGTGCTGAGTAATACTCCATTGTGTATAAATGCCACAGTTTTTTAACCATTCATCTGTTGAAGGACATCTAGGTTGGTTCCACAGTCTAGCTATTGTGAATTGTGGCTCTATGATCATTGATGTGGCAGTATCCCTATAGTATGCTCTGTTAAGACCCTCTAGTCCGAGAAGGGTGATAGCTGGGTCAAATGGTGCATCCATTCCCAGCTTTCCAAGAAATCTCCATACTGCTTTACAAATTGACCTATCAATTTTCAGTACCACCAGCAGTGTACAAGTGTACACTTTTCTCCATATCCTCACCAACACTTATTGTTGTTTGACTTCATAATGGCTGCTAATCTTACTTGAGTGAGATCGTATCTTAGGGTGGTTTTGATTTGCATTTCTCTGACTGCTAGAGATGGTGAGCATTTTTTCATGTACTTGTTGATTGATTGTACGTCCTCCTCTCTGAAGTGTCTGTTCAGGTCCTTGGCCCTTTTGTTGATTGGGTTATTTGTTATCTTATTGTTTAATTTTTTGAGTTCTTTGTATATTCTGGATATTAGGGCTCTATCTGAAGTGTGAGGGGTAAAAAATTGTTCCCAGGATGTAGGCTCTCTATTTACCTCTCTTATTGTTTCTCTTGCAGAGAAAAAACTTTTTAGTTTAAGTAAGTCCCATTTGTTTATTGTTGTTATTAACTCTTGGGCTATGGGTGTCCTATTAATGAATTTGGAGCCCGACCCCACAGTATGTAGATCGTAGCCATCTTTTTCTTCTATCAGATGCAGTGTCTCTGATTTCATCACTAGCTCCTTGATCCATTTTGAGTTAACTTTTGTGCATGGCGAGAGAAAGGGATTCAGTTTCATTTTGGTGCATATTGATTTCCAATTTTCCCAGCACCATTTGTTGAAGATGCTATTCATCTCCCAATATGCTTTTAGCCTCTTTATCATATATAAGAAAGTTGTAATTTTGTGGATTGATTTCTGTGTCCTCTATTCTCTACCACTGATCCACCTGCCTGTTTTGGTACCAGTACCACGCTGTTTTTATAACTATTGCTTTGTAGTACAGTTTGAAATCTGGTATCACTATACCTCCAGATTCAAATTCCTGCTTAGAATTGCTTTTGATATTCTGGGTCTTTTGTTTTTCCATATGAATTTCATGATTGCTTTATCATTTCTACAAGAAATGCCGTTGGGATTTTGATTGGCATCCATTTTGACCTGTAGATAACTTTGGGTAATATCACCATTTTGATGATGTTAGTTCTGCCTATCCATGAACAGGGTACATTTTTCCATCTTCTAAGATCTTCTTCTATCTCTCTCTTTAGGGTTCTGTAGTTTTCATTATATTATACTTTCACCTCTTTTGTTAGGTTGATTTCCAAGTATCTTATTTTCTTTGAGGATATTGTGAATGGAGTGGTTTTCCTCCTACCATTTCAGAAGTTTTGCTCCTGATATACATAAATGCCTTTGATTTATGCGTGTTGATTTTATATCCTGCCACTTTGCTGAATTCATTTATTATCTCTAGCAGTTTCTTTGTAGACCCTTTTGGGTCTGTTATATATATATATATATATATATATATATATATATATATATATATATATATATATATATATATATAATCAAGTCATCCACAAATAGTGATAATTTAAGTTCTTGTTTTCCTATTTTTATGCCTTTAATTTCTATTGTCTAATTGCTCTGGCTAGAATTTCAAGAACTAAATTGAATAGAAGTGGTGATAGAGGGCATCCCTGTCTTGTTCCAGATTTTAGAGGCAATCCCTTCAGTTTTTCTCCATTTAGGATGATGCTAGCCTGAGGTTTAGCATATATAGCTTTTAGAATGTTGAGGTAAGTTCCTGTTATCCCTAGTTTTTCTAGTGTTTTGAACATAAAGAGATGCTGTACTTTGTCAAATGTTTTTTTCTGCATCTATCGAGATGATCATATGGTTCTTGTCTTTAAGTCTATTGATGTGGTGAATAGTATTTATTGATTTCCGTATATTGAACCAGCCTTGCATCCCAGGGGTGAATCCTACTTGATCATGGTGCACAATTTTTTTTGATATGCTTTTGTATTCGATTCATCAGGATTTTATTGAGAATTTTTGTATCCAAGTTCATTAGAGATATTGGTCTGTAGTTTTGTTTCTTTGAAGTGTCTTAGTCTGATTTCAAGATGAGGGTGATTTTGGCCTCATAGAATGAATTTGAAAGAGCTCCTTCTTTTTCTATTTTTTGAAAGAGCTTGAAAAGAATCGGTTTTAATTCTTCTTTGAAGGTTTTGTAGAACTCCGCTGTTTACCCATCCGGTCCAGGGCTTTTTTTCGTTGGTAGTCTTTTGATGGCTTCTTCTATTTCTTCCTTTGTTATTGGTCTGTTTAAATTGTGTGTGTCTTTCTGACTCAATCTGGGCAGATCCTATGACTTAAGAAAATTATTGATGTCTTCACTATCTTCTATTTTATTGGAATATAGGGTTTCAAATTACTTTCTAATTATCTTCTATATTTCTGTAGTGTCTGTTGTGATATTGCATTTTTCACCCCATATGTTAATAATTTGAGTTCTCTCTCTTCTTCTCTTCGTTATCATGGCTAAGGGCCTGTCAATCTTATTTATTTTTTCAAAGAACCAACTTTTAGTTTATCAATTTTTTCAATGATTTTTTGTTTCAATTTCGTTGATTTCTGCTCTTATTTTAATGTCATCTACTACATTTGCTGTTGTTTTGCTCTTCCTTTTCTAGGTTTTTGAGGTGTAGTGTGAGTTCATTTATTTGTTGTTTTTTTTTTTCTTTTTTTGAGGAAAGAACTCCAAGAAATGAATTTTCCTCTTAAAACTGCTTTCATTGTGTCCCATAGATTACAGTATGTTGTGTCTGTATGGTCATTTATCTCTAAGAATTTTTTTGTCTCCTCCTTAATGTCTTCTGTAACCCATTGATCTTTCAGTAGAATATTGTTCATTTTCCATGTGATGTAGGATTTTTCCTTCCTTCTTTTATCATTGATTTCCAGTTTCATTTCATTATGATCAGATATGGTGCATGGTATTATCTCCACGCCTTTATATTTACTAAGAATTGCCCTATGGCATAATATATGGTCTATCTTTGAGTAGGATCAATGTGCTGCTACTGAGAAGAACGTGTATCCACTTGATGATGGTTGATATATTCTATATATGTCGGTTAAGTCTAGGTTATTGATTGTGCTGTTGAGTTTTATAGTTTCTTTATTCAGTTTTTGTCTAGAGGATGTGTCTAATGGCGAGAGCGGTCTGTTGACGTCACCTATAATTATTGGGTTGTAGTCTATTTGACTCTTGAACTTGAGAAGAGTTTGTTTTATGAGCGTGACAGCTCATTTGTTTGCTGCATACAAATTGATAATTGTTATGTTATGTTGGTGGATGGTTCCTTATAACGTTATATAGTGTCCTTCATTATCCCTTTTGATTAACGTAGGTTTGAAGTTGATTGTATTTGATATGAGTTTGGCCACTCCTGCTTGCTTCCGTGGGCCCTGTGAGTGGTATGATTTTTCCCAACCTTTTACTTTCAGCCTGTGTATGTCTTTACCTATCATATGAGTCTCCTGAATGCAGCATATTGTTGGATTTGTTTTTTTTTTTTTTTGATCCAGGTTACTACCCTATGTCTCTTGATTGGTGAGTTTAGGCCATTAACATTTAAGGTTACAATTGAAATATGATTTGTACCTCCATTCATGTTAATTTATTTATTTATTTTAGTTTGGCTAGTTTTTACTTTTTGGTTATTTTCCTCCCCCTTTACTGAGATACCTCCCACTGTTAGTTTGGGGCACTATTTTTCAATTCTTCTTCTTGCAGTATTTTCCTCAAAATCCTTTGCAGTGCTGGTGTTATGGGTGCGAGTTCTTTTAGTTTTTATTCATTGTGAAAGACTTTAATTTTATTGTCAAATCTGAAGCTTAATTTTGCTGGATACAGTATTCTTGGTTGGAATTCATTATTTTTCAGTGTTTGAAATACATTGTTCCAGGATCTTCTCACTTTCAAAGTTTGTGATGAAAAATCAGTCGTTAATCTAATTGGTTTACCCCTGAATGTAATCCGCCTCCTTTCTCTCGTAGCTTTTAATATTCTCTCCTTGTTCTGTATGTTGGCTATCTTCATAATTATATGTCTTGGAGTTGGTCTATTATGGTTTTGAATGTTTGGGGTCCTGTAGGCTTCCAGGATTTGGCAATCCATTCCATCTTTCATCTCTGGGAATTTTTCTAGAATTATTTCATTTAATATGTTGTCCATTCTTTCGGTTTGAATCTCTGTGGCTTCTTCTATCCTGATGACTGTGAAATTTGTTTTTTTTTATGACATCCCATATCTTTTGAATAGACTGCTCTTGGGACTTAAGCATCCTTTCTCTGTTGACTATATTCTTTTCAAGTTGATAAACGTTGTCTTCATTATCTGATGTTCTGACTTCTATTTGATCTAGTCTATTTGTAATATTCTCGTTTGAGTTTTAATTTAGTTAATAGTTTCCTGAATTTCTAGGATTACTGTTTGATTTTTTTAAGATCTCTATCTCCTGGTAAAGCTTGTTCTTTGCCATTTGAATTTGTTTAATTCATTTTCAAAATATACTTTTATTGCTAGGACTTGCTGCCTCATGTATTCTCTAATATCCCTTTCCATCTGAGTTAGGTAAGCCTTGAGTTTTTTTCCCTATCCCTCTTTCTGATGATTCTAGGTCCTCCTGTAGAATTAAGTTGTCCTGCATTGTTTGTACACATTTTTTCCTTTGTTTTTTCATGATGTTCACGTTGTTTTCCATCTCTATTTGATTGCTGTTTTTCTGCTCTATTCTATAGATTTGTTTTGGTTTAATATATCTGTTGTCTCTCCTTTGTGTTGGTAGACTATGCCTGCTAAAGTGAATTCTGCTTGGAAGGAATTGCGATGGCCGAGCTCCAGTGATGTCACCTGTCTGCTATGGCTGGCCCCAGGCTTCTTGCCAGGGTGTTCAAATGAGGGTGGGCTGGGACTGATCTGTCTCTGTTTGTTTTCAACTCCCGGTCGCCGGCGGGCGGGCGGTCTCCAGCTGTCCAGTCACACAGTCAGCGGGTGGGCTGTCACTAGTGGGCGGGAGATCTCTAGCCACCCAGTTGCACGTGCAGCCAGCGGGCGATTGGTCGCTGGTAGGCAGGCGGGCACCAGCAACCCAGTCGCACCAGCAGCGGGCTGTTTTTCACCAGCGGGCGGGCATTCTCCAGCCGCCCAGTCACGTGGGCCTGGCCTCTAGTCCCCTGTTTTCTCCTGCTAGTCCTGGTTTCTCGTGCTAGACCAGATTTCCCCTGAGTGATGCCTCTCGGCAGCTCATACTGTCCTCTGGGCCTGCCGTTTCTTGGGTGTGGATGGTGTCTATGGGGAACCCCGGCACTCTATTGTTTTGATTTTTTCCTCTTGCCCCTCTCCCAGCGCTGGCTAGACAGGTTTCGTTTTCGCCGCTGATGGGAGGGGGAGTTGAAGTTCAGGTGCCTCTAGTTTTCCCGACGTCTTTATGCAGGCTCTCTCTGATAATCCCTCCAATGGAAAGCCTAAGAGAGATTTTATGTGAATTCCCTGCTGTATGGGAGATGAGCTGAGTAACACAAACCTTTTTTATTGTTGCAATCTGTTGGAGAGTGGCGGTGGTAACTTCTGCTCTCCAAGATGGTGGCCGTTGGTTTCCTTGGTGGAGTTTTTATTGTGGGGGGATAGAACTGTAGCACTTCCTTCCCCGTCTGAAATCCCAAACTCAGCCCGGGGCTCAGTTGGAGGTCAGCCAGCAGGATTCCACAGAATCTGCAGCAACGTTTCTCCCTGCCGGCTGGTCGCTTCTAGGTGGTGCCCTGCCGTCTCTAGCCATGGGGCAGGCCACACAGATTTGTCAGCCCGGATCTCTGGTCGCACATTTGGCTCGTGTTTGAGACTCAATTTCCGGACGTTGTTGGTGGAAATCATTCTTCTAGGTTTCTGTGCACACCCATTTTTCTGTAAGATCCTAACAAGATAATTTTTTGTCGTTCTAACTCGTTATTCACCTGTGAAGTGGCGCAGTACACAGGGTGTGAGTTGCAGATTCAGAGACATCCCTTCATCCTGACCAGGTTGTTTGCCATGGAAGATGACTTTTGCTCTCTCAGGTCCTTCATAGCTGCCTACATCTTCTCCATGGCTTATTTCTCCATGGACCTTTGAGGTTCTCAGCAGGTGAAAGATCCCCTACATTCCTGTATTATAAGACCAACTCTGTCCGTGCTCTTCTGTAAAGTTAGATTGAGGGAACACTGTAGGGTTAGGGTTAATAACATGTTCGATTTGGGTTAGGAATCATTCTGTTTATGAATAATTCTATTGAGAAGCTGCGATATGTATAAGAATATATAGTTGAAATATATGTAGGAAAACAGAAATCAAAGTAAGATTTGAATCCCAGAATGGCATTGGGCCCTTAATTGGGATACTTAGCGTTGAATTACGTTCTGCACAGATGTCTCAGGTAAATCGATATACAATGTCATAGGACCCTGTACCTTGGAAGATTGAATGTAGATGAGAACATCCATTTAAAAAGGTATAGTTGTTATTGAATGGTTAATAAAATAGGTACTTGTCACTTCCTGTTTTTCTCTATGCTTAACAAAACACTGTTGAAATCTTGAGAACTGTTTGCTAATCTTGTTCCCAGAATGTGCTGTCCCCAGTTTCCAAACTGCAGAATTTACTCTCTCACCTCGTTGCATGCAAACTGCCCACTCCCACTGACCCATCAATAAACTTCCCTCCTTGCCCTCGGCAAGGAAAGTATATAAGCTCTGTCAAGCTGTTCTCAGGGCTCTCTGCTGTATTCAAGTGAGCTCTGAGCCCCAGCATGCTGGAACTCCAATAAACCCTTTGCTGTTGCATGAGTCAGTTTCTTGGTGGTCTCTTCCTCCAATGCGCGCCCGACCTTTACACATGAAGTTTCCACTGACATCTGGCAGCGGCGGATGAGAGACCCCAACGGGCTACTCTTGGGGTAAGTAAGTCGCCTATTCCTGGTTTCAGGTTTCAGGTTAGGACTTGGAAAAATGGCTGTCGATGAAGAGTGTGAGCTCTCTCCGACAGTGGCTGACAGACGTGTCACAGAGCCACAGGCCACATCCCTGGAGGACGCCCCAGAGGACTTGGGAAATTTAGTTATAATAGATTCCTCGACTCAGTGATATTTTGTTTTGGATTCAGTATTGCAAGCCCATTGGTAATTGCCGGCTACTCAGTCCTGATCTCAGTGTTGGACGTTCATTGCCTGTCTTTATTGTCTTGTCTTGTCTGTTTCATGTGTCGTTGCTTTCACTGTTTGTGGATCTTTCATTATGGGACAGAGCACTTCAATGCTAGATCTCAGTTTAAAGGACGACTCTTATGCGTGGTCTCATAAAATCCCAACACAATTCATGGCAATACTTCTCTGAGCTCAGTTCCAGAACTCAGTCTCTAAGGGGAATCACACCAGAGTTCAAGCCCAGGTGGACCCAGTCATCTCTTCCAAATGCCACACAAATGACCACAATTAAAACCAAAACACTCCCCAATGACCCTCATCTTCTTCCATATAGACACTCATTATAACCTCTGGCTGGACGTTTCCATGAGGGGCATAGCCCAAGACAGTGTCCAAAACATGCTCCCTTGCCGCTAATTTGCCTAAAGTCAGGGTGGCCTGGAAACCCTTCCAGAGAACCAGGAGTGATCAAATACGGCTGCCATTAATACTGATCTTCTTCTGCAATTTGAGGCCTACTGACTGTCAGGTGTAGATTCTTTATGTGAATTTCAGTCATAAGAAAACCCAACCACATCTGCAGTGCTTTGAAGAACTCATTTGACCCAAAGGATCCCAATTCTCACTTGATGGACGTCAAGAACCTAACAGAGGAAGGAGAGAAACTTCACCCACAATGACTACTCTTTTGGCCATTTTGGTTTTGGATGCACACATGGGATCTTTCATTAGATCTATCAGTTGCAGAGAATCTAAGCTACAGCCTCACACAGGGCATAGAGTTGGATTCAGACACATCCATTTCCAAAGCAATTAAGCAAAGAGCCACAGGTTATGCCCATTCATTTCCATCTGAAAACTGTTTTCTTCAGGCTTCACAAAGGGGTGGTCCGAAACAAAGAACTTCTTGACATTCAAGGGAACAGAACATTATGTAAGCAAAAGGCTCAAAGAAGGGTTTCTCCACTGAGAGTTTACTGGTCACACTGATATCTGTGTTTTCTGAGATGCTCGCCATTCCCTTCATCTATCCAGTACATGGCCATGTCACAGAGCTTGGAGGTGGTACATATCTTGGACACAAAACCATGAGCCTATTCTGGAGATTGGCCAGAATTCAGAAAGAAAATTGAAAATTACTAAGATCGTTGGTGTTGCCCATCCTTAAGGAAAGCTGCAATCTATTCATTAATTGGGCAGGATGAATGCTGGGAAGCTTTCTACAAGACAGGACAAATCCATTGATGCATTCTCTTTTCTAATGTCTACAACCACAGACATAGTGGGATACACAGACATAGAAACACTCGCCTTGTCAAACGACTTACTAGAGAAACAGTTAAACCCAAAAAGCAAACCACCTTTCCTACCTATTCTCAGAACATGAGACAAAATCATTAACCCAAAACCACACCCATATTGGCACCTCCTTCCCCCAAGTAGGTCTGTGACTCTAGGGAGTATCCTCTGACTGGTGGGCCATACAATGTTCCCCTGAAATGTCCTGTCCTGTCTCAGATCTGTTCTCCTTGGCCAACTCTGTTAAGTTGTCAGAAGCTAGTGTTTAGCCACTACGTGCTTTCTCAGGAAAGGCCCTTCTTCAGAGCTCTCCTTGTTTTTGCCATCCTAACATCAGTAGGTACAAAGAAAGACTGACTCTGTCCTTGGTAAATCCAAACAAGTGAGCCCACTGGAACTGGGACTGGGACTGGCTCTATGTGCCTGGTTTCCAGTATCCCAAGTTCAGAGAAATCCATCACCGAGAAAGTGAGGTGAGGTCACTTCCTTCAGGAACTGAATAAATTCACTGCCTTGTAAACCATTTTGTCCTAATAGTTGCTTCCAAGTGTCCCATTAGATGGAGGCTTCCCCTACTTCTTTTGAAACTTTCACAAGTTAGAATGGTATGTCAACCTTAGGAACCCGGGAATAGCTATCCACACAGGCCTGGTTTGGTCAATCTCCTCTACATTAAGAAGAGAGAGGCTGATTCAGACACATCCCTTCATCCTGACCAGGGTGTTTGCCATGGAAGATGACTTTTGCTCTCGCAGATCCTTCATAGCTGACTATATCTTCTCCAGGATTCATTTCTACATGGACTTTGGAGGTTCTCAGCAGGTGGAAGATCCCCTACATTCCTGTATTGTAAGACCAACTCTGTCCCTGCTTTTCTTTAAATTTAGGTTGATATAACAGTGTATTCTTAGGGCTAATAAAATGTTTGATTTGAGTTAGGAATCATCCTGCGGGATGAATAATGGTATTGGGAACCTGAGATATTTATAAAAATATAGAGGTTAAATATATAAATGAAAACCGAAATCTAGGTAATTTTGAAGCCCAGAAGGGCATTGGGCCCTTGATTGGGATACTTAACTTTGATTTACATTGTGTACAGATGTCTCAGATAAATAGATATACAATGGCATAGGACCTTGTAGCTTGGATGATTGAATGTTGAAGAGAACATCCAGTCAAAAACGGATAGTAGGTAGGATTAGGTACAGGATTAGGTACAGATAGTAGGTTTAGGAAGAAGAGTGAGTATAGGATTTGGAACAAAAGTTCTAGCGCAATAGGGTTGTGGTTAGAGAGTGAAAGTGAACATAAGTTCATGTGAAGGGTCAGTCACAATGATGAACTGGTGAAAATATGTAGGAAACCACATATCAATAGAGACATTATGAAATCAGGCAAAGTATAAAGTGAGTGAAATGATTAGGCATTTTCAACAGGGTTGAGTTTGAATATATAATCTTAGGAAGAAACAAATTTCCCCTTCCTCTCCTGTTTTCTCTTTTCTTTCCACTATACAAAGTCTAATCTGGGACAGAAAAGATCCGTCCTTTATAGGGCATATCAGGACATATTCAGGATTGCCTGGAGCCCTTAGTTTGGGTAATGATTTAGCAGATAAAACTACACATGACATACATATTTTCTCTACAGTAGAAGAAGCTACAAATTTTCATAAAAAATTCCATGTCAATGCTAATACTATACATAAGCGCTTTAAAATAACTAAGGAACAAGCTAGACAAATAATAAAACAATGTCAAAATTGTGTGACCATTTTACCACAAGTTAATCTTGGAGTCAATCCTAGATGATTGTTACCTAACCATATTTGGCAGATGGACGTCACAAACTTGCCAGAATTTGGAAAATTAAAATATTTGCATGTTACAGTTGATACTTCTTCTGAATTTTTGATGGACTCCCTTCATGCCGGAGAAAAAAAACTAAAGATGTTATAGCTCATTGCTTACAAAATTTTGCCACTGTGGGCATTCCAAAATAGTTAAAAACAGATGTTGCCCCTGGTTATACTTTTACCTCTTTTAAAGAATTTTGCTCATCATTTTGCATTACTCATATAACAGGAATCCCATACAATCCGCAGGGACAAGAAATAGTTAAATGACCTCATAAAACTATTAAAACGTACTAATTAAACCAAAAAAAAAAAAAAGGAATTGGGAAGGGGTATATATTCCCCAAAGATAAACTTAAAATAACCCTTTTTACTCTAAAATTTTGAAATTTGGATTCATCAGGGCTTTGTCCTGTGGAAAGGCACATGTGTTCAAAAAATGTACATAAGCCCAAGGTACTTTGGAAGGATATTCTAACAGGACAATGGAAATGTCCTGACCCAGTAATTGTCTGGAGTTGGGGGTCTGTTTGTGTGTTTCCACAGGGAGAACAGCAGCCTATTTGGATTCCAGAGAGACTAACTAAAGCGATTTCTACAGATTAAAAGAATATGATTTGGCTCAAATCCATAACAGCTGATATCCAGAACTCCAGTTTGGGTATTCTTAATCTGTGACAAAACCAGGATGCTTTTTTCAATATCTATTTTATTATTACCCTTTCCCATGTCATGAAGTTCTATTTTGTTTTTTGAGCTCATACAGACCTAGGTTAATGTTTTGCTGATCAGTTCTATTTTTGGACTATAGAGTTTTTAGACATTGCAATGGAGATTTCACCTGTAAAATGTTATAAGGCCTTTACTCTTATGTTATGTGTTGTATGTATTATATTATGTGTGCACACTTGTGTTTTTTGTTATATGTTTGAATGTACGTATGTCCATATATCATATATGATGAGCGCTCATGAAAAAATGGATCCAAATATTTTTTATACACTTGATGTAAATGTTTTAATTTAAAGTGGGTAAACACCTGTTGAGGATTGTTTTAAAATGTGTACAAAAAAGAAGGTTAACAGATCTGTTTGTTTACTTTCACCTTTTCTTTTCATTATATTTAATAATTCTCTTCAAGACAATGTAAATTGTTAAGAAAATTGTTTTCTTTTAGTACCTCCTGGAATGTTACATAATTTTTCTTTGGCCATAATTGCCAAAATTCCTATCTTCATCCCAGTGCCTGTAAAGACAAAGATAAAACCAATTTACAGCTTCTGCAATAGCCATCACTGAACTGCTTGCAGAACTTGCCTGGACTATGTATCACCTGTATGCATTGTAAACTCACCTGCATGCATTGTGAACAATATGTTGGTGCATCGACTTGTGGTAGTGTTGGGGTATTTTTACTGATGATGTCATCGGTGGTACAATTTTTCCAAAAGGAGCCGTCAATTGGCTTGGTGTATCTTTCTCCCTTCTGCTGTCATGGTCGTTCAGCTAAAATTTGGGGGCCAACAGAGGTGAGACAAAGAACCTCACCCCCGGCTGGTACAAAGACCTCTCCACAGGTGTAACTGTATACTGGACCTGTAGCTAGTGACGGGTAAGATCCAATTGCAATGGTACCAACCTAAGACTGGAGGCTGACACCTTGAGGTCAGCTCATTCGATAATGGGTAACTACCATATGTACTATTGGACAACCTAAGGCAGGCATGGTCCCTAAGCCACATGATTGTTGTTTAAACAGAGAGGGGGAGGTGTTGAGAGCCACAGCCCAAGGGGCCAAACAAACTTTCAGACTGCCAGCTGATGATTGGCTCACAGCGGCCCCAGCAACATCAAGCTAATTGGCTCCTCTGTGGTGATGCTCATTGGAGATGCTCATTGAGCAGTTTCCCCACCCTTTCAGACTGCAAGCTGATGATTGGCTCACAGCAGCCCCAGCAATATCTAGCTGATTGGCTCCTCTGTGGTAATGCCATTGGGCTGTTTCCCCACCCTTTCAGACAACGGAGCTGCACATTGGGGGACTTTTTGGGCTCTGCCCACACGACCCAGCCGATTGACCTCAAGAGAAGGAGTGTGGAGGTTGAGAGCTTGTGGGAAGCCAGTAGTGGCAGTTGGGCTCTGAGGGTTTTTCCCGAGGAGCTATTTTTTAGTCATGTGTGGTTCTAAAAGTAAGGTTAGTTTCTTTTGACAAGTGGCTCCTGAATTGTGCCCAGCCAGATTGCAGCAATCCTAAAGTGATGGAGAAAAATAACCCAAACAGAATAGAAATACAAGCAGTTTAGAGAGGCATGGTGTATAGTTGGATTTACCTTTTGCATGATAAAGGGTAGGTGTTATAAATCTAGTCAATTTTAAATTGAAATAGTTCTCCATGTGTCTTATAGTTAACAAATATGTGAATTCCTATCTCCCTTTATCTGTAGCCTATTCAGCACATGTATTTTTGTATGTACATGTAGAATCCTACCTGGTATCACATGTACATTTTTGTTAGGTGGCTGACTTGGCAGATACAAATTTTTAGAAGAGGTCACTCCTCCTAAACGTTGTTGGAACTGAAAATTAAAACTATGGGTGAGCTTCCTAGTTGAACAAGATAATACATAAATCCATGTTCAGTAAAATGAATATTTTTGGATCTGTGGATGATATATATTTCATGATGAATTTCGATTGGCATATATATTGCTACCTTTTAATGTATATATAATGTATATATATATATATATATATATATATATATATATATATATATATATATATACACACACACACACACACTCTCCAAATTTTTCAGAATACAAAATATATGTGTCTTATTATATAATCCCTAAATGCATTCATATTCATGAATGTGGATTTATAACCAAATGTTCACAAAGTTATTTTCAGAAATATTCATCCACCTTAAATACATATTGTATCCTAGTACTGAAATCAAAATTCAGTGAATGGTGCATAGAAGTCCTAATTTTTCTACAGTAACTGACCCACTTTAGCATCAATGCAAGTAGATTCCTATGGGACATGATGTGTATTTTGACCTTCATTTTTATTCAACACTTTTACATGATTAATTTTTCAGTTTATGCACATCATAGGATATATATTTCATTCACAATTTTGCAAATTGATAGGCTTTTGTTTCACTTTCAATCACTTCTTGCTTCAGTACACAAGTATTCCTCTATGTTTTTTGACTGGTCTTTTCATGATACTTCTTTTTATTTTAGATTTCAATAATCACTTTTAAAGCGAAACTCACACACTCTTCATGATAAACCATAAACCTAATATTACCATTAGATGTATAAATGGTTGTAATGAATGTATGTATCTCAATATAAGATTTCCTGTAAATTTGTAAATATCAATTCAATCCAATATTTAAAGTTGGAAGCAGTAATATTATTTATTCACAGTATGGTCTATTCATTTGTTTTATCTATATTCCTAGACATAGGGAACACCTATTCGTACACCCAATACTAATTTATACACCTTCAAAATATTGCCCACAGAAATTGTGGAAGAAATACTCATATCACCTGATCTACATATGCACTTTATCACAGTAATATTCTGGAAACAAAATGCAAAGTTCACACTTATGACTGTGCCAAAGCCTAAATGGAAAGTGTGCATGCATTACTAACAATATCCATGTCCAGATTGCCTAATTCTCTCAAATGTCAATCCTATTAGTGACTAAATATTTGTTTCTTTCTAAGATTTTATACTCAACCTCTACCCTGTTGAAAATGTCTAATCGTATCACTCAATTTATACTTTGACTGATTTCTTAATATCTCCATTGTTATCTGCTTCCCTATATATTTTCCCCAGTTCATCATTGTGTCTGACTCTTCACATGTGGTGACATTTACATTCACTCTCAACCGCAAACCCTATTGCTAAAGAACTTTTGGTCCAAATCCTATACTCACTTTTCTTCCTAAACCTACTGACTATCTTCCTAATCCTACCAACTATGCCTATATGAGTGGATGATTTCTTCTACATTCAATCATCCAATTTTCAAGGTCCTATGCCATTGTATATCGATTTATCTGAGAAATCTGTTCAGAAGATATTTAAAAGCTAAGTATCCCAATCAAGGGCCCAATGCTCTTCTGGGCTTCAAATCTTACCTAGATTTCTGTTTTTATACTTATATTTCACCTATATATTCTTGTAAATATCACAGGTTCCCAATACCATTATTCATCTAGCAGAATGATTCCTAACCCAAATCAAACCTGTTATTACCCTAACCATACACTGTTCCCTCAATCTAACTTTACAGAATAGCAGGGACAGAGTTGGTCTTACACTACAGGAATATAGGGGATCTTCCACCTGCTGAGATCCTCAAAGGACCATGCAGAAATGATTTCTGGAGAAGTTGTAGGCAGCTATGAAGGACCTGAGGGAGGAAAACTCAACTTCCATGGTAAACAACCTGGTCAGGATGAAGGGATGTGTCTTTATCAGCCTCTTTCATCTTAATGTAGAGAAGATTGACCAAACCAGGCCTGTGTGGAGAGCTGTTCTCGGGTGCCTATGGTTGATATACCATTCTAACGTGTGAAAATGTCACAGGAAGTAGGGGCACCCTCCATCTCATGGGACCCTTGGAAGCAACTCTTAGGACAAAGTGGTTGCCAAGGCAGTGACTTCATTCACTTCCTGATTGAGGTTACCTCACATAACGTCCTGGGTGATGGAACTCTCTAAACGCAGGATTCAGAAAGCCAGGCAAGCACAACCAGTCCCAGTTCCAGTCCCAGTGGTCTCACTTTTTTTGGATTTACCAAGGACAGAGTCTGTCTTTCTTGGTACCTACTGATGTGAGGATGGCCAAAAGACAGGAAAGCTAAGAAGAGGGGCCTTTCCTGAAAAAGCAGGTAGTAGCTCACCACTGGCTTCTGACAACTTCACAGAGTTGGCCAAGGAGATCAGAACTGAGACAGCACAATCCATTTTAGGGAAACATAGTATGGCCCACCAGTCAGAGGACACTCCGGATAGTCACAGACCTACATAGGGGAAGGAGGCACCTTTGTGGGTGTGGATGTGAATTTCTGGTTTTGTCTTATGTTCTGAGAATAGGTAGGAAAGGCGGTTTCTTTGGTTTGTAGTGGACTGTTTCTAGTATGTCCTTTGACAAGGTGAGTGTTTCTATTTCTGTGTATCCCACTCTGTCCGTGGTTGTAGTATTAGAAAAGAGAATGCATCAATGGATGTGTCCTGTCTAGTAGAAAGCTTCTCAGCATTCATCCTGCCAATTTATGAATGGACTGTGGCTAGCCTTATCAATGGGCAAAACCTACTATCTTCTTAAGTTCCTGTTTTCTTCCTGAATTCTCCAGAATAGGCTCATGGTTTTATGTCCAAGATATGTACCACCTCCAAGCTCTGTCATATGGCCATGTACTGGATAGCTGAAGGGAATGGGAGCATCTCAGAAAACTCAGATATCAGTGTGACCAGGAAAGTCTCAGTGGAGAAACCCTGCTTTGGGCCATTTGCTTACCTATTGTTCTGTTACCCTGAAAGTAAGGAAGGTCTTTGGCTCAGGCCACCCTTTTGTGAAGCCTGAAGAAAAAAGTATTCAAATGGAAATGAATGGGCATCACCTGTGGCTCTTTGCTTAATTGCTTTGGAGAGGGATGAGTCTGTATAAGACTCTTGTCCCTGTGTGAGGCTGTGGCTTAAATTGTCAGCACCTGATGGATGTAAAGAAAGATCCCATGTGTGCAACCATAACCAAAATTCAAAAAGATCAGTCATTGTGGATGAAGTCTCTCACCTTCCTCTGTTAGGTTCCTAACTTCCATCAAGTGTGAATAGGGACCCTTGGGTCAAATGAGTCCTTCAAAGCCCTGCAGATGTGCTAGTGCTTTCTCATGACTACAAGTCACATAAAGAATCTATACCTGACAGTAAGTAGGCCTCAAATAGTAGAAGCAGAGCAGTATTAATGGCAGGCTTATTTTATCAATCCTCGTTCACAGGAAGGGTGTCCAGGCGACCCTGACTTTAGGCAAATGAGGGGCAAGGGAGCTTATTTTGGACACTGTCTTGAGCTGCGCCACTCATGGAAACCTCCAGCCAGAGGTTATGATGAGTGTCTATATAAAAGCAAATGATGGCCATGTGGGAGTATTTTGGTTATAATATTGCTCATTTGTGTGGCACTTGGAAGAGATGACTGGGTCCACCAGGGATTGAAGTCTTGTGTGATTCCGATTATGGACTGTGTTCTGGACCTGACCTCAGTGAAGTATTGTGATGAATTGTGTTGGGATTTAAGAGGCCACACATGATAGTCACACTTGGAATCTGAAATCTAGGCCGAGGTTGGTTTTCCACAGAGCACTGGGAATATCAGCAAGGATATCACATGATTTTATTCTGAAAAACTTGGCAGCCATAGTTGAGAGTCAAAACACACATGCACCTCACATTGTAGACCTCAATGGGCCTGGCTTCATGTGACGTTTTGGCCACTCTTTGGGGAGACTTGCCTGTGAGAGTTCTCCGGAGATTTTATTGAAATGAGCTTCCTCACCATTTAATGGTTCCCGAATGAACTGAAACCCACAGTGCCTCCAACTTCATCCTTGAAAAATGGCTAGATAATTACCCTGAAATGTTTGAAATTCCCATGACCAGTTAGCACTGGTGAAACTTTGAATGTCCTGTTGCTGATCATGAGTATGTAATACAGTGACTAGATTGACTGGGTTTGATGAAAATCGTGTAGAACTGTGATGCCAGTAATTTGGAGACTGCTGAGTAGTGGGCCTAGAGCAGTGGTGTGCAGGTGTGTGATAAAACATCTGTGGTGGGCTCATGTGAATCTGCCATTGGATTCCAAATGGCTTGTGACTGACATAGTGTAGCCAGCAGACCCTTATATGGAAATGCATCTTGTTATATGGAGAGTTTTTAGGGCAATGTTCAAAATCAGGTTGCTAAGTTCAAGGGGGCAAGCTATGTGGGATAGAGGCCTGGTTGGTTCATTCTCCTGCAGACCCTGACCCACCACACCTGAAAGAACTCCCTCTAGCACTGTGTCCCAGTTGAACTCCTTGTATTTCGTGAAGCAAATACCAAACTACCAGTGCAGCCGCAAGAAACACCACAAAAAGTGGAAAATGACCAAATGGTTTCACAGTCCCCACAGGGAGACCCTTAGCCCCCAGTGGCCACAGTTTACCTACAAAGAGAGAATTCAGCACTGCTGCCTCATGTTCATTGGAAAATAAGAAACAATGTCCTTCAGGTCACATAGATGCAGAACCCGCTTCAATGGTCTCACTACAAAGGACGACAAAGCTCCTGAAAACAACATATATTTCAAGTGCCCAACCACAGATGGAGTTTCTCAAGAATTTTTTAGGCCAGCAAAGCTCCATTTTTGTGGAGGGTTTACCCTGTTCTTTACTATTGTAAACTCCACCTCCACGTTTGTGAACAACTGAGCATATTCCATTCCATATATGTATTCACAGATTTTCGAACTCTACTCCTCTAATTGTTTCTTACTTGGGACGAAGGTAATGTCAAGGCATTGTTCTGGATGAGAGTGGGATGATTTTTCGTAGCACATATTTAAAAACACATTGGATACCTTTTCCAATTTTCCATTCGAAATACTGAATCCCTGACACTAACCCATAGCCCACAAGACTCTGACTACTTATCCTAA
The DNA here is from genome assembly GCF_048772815.1 of Callospermophilus lateralis. Classification (NCBI taxonomy): domain Eukaryota; kingdom Metazoa; phylum Chordata; class Mammalia; order Rodentia; family Sciuridae; genus Callospermophilus; species Callospermophilus lateralis. The sequence continues at coordinate 10,280,267 of NC_135319.1, forward strand.
TGTGATGGAGAAAAAATAATCCAAACAGAATATAAATACAAGCAGTTCAGAGGAGGCATGGTGTATAGTTGGATTTGCCTCTTGCATTATATAGTGTAGGAGTTATAAATCTAGTCAATTTTTTTTGTTGAAATTGTTCTCCATGTGATTTTATAGTTAACAAATATGTGAATTCCTGTCTCCCTTTCTCTGTAGCCAATTTGCACATGTATTTTTATATGCACATATAGAATCCTACAAGGCACGAAAAGTACATTCTTGTAAGGTGGCTGACTTGGCAGATACACATTGTGAGAAGAGATCACTTCTCCTAAACGCTGTTGGAAGTGAAAATTCAACCTCTTGGTGAGCTTCCTAGTTGAATAACACTATACATAAATCCATGTTCAGTAAAATGAATATTTTTGGATCCGTGGATGGTATATATTTCATGGTGAATTTTGATTGGCATATGTATTTCTACTTTTTAATGTCTGTGTGTGTGTGTGTGTGTGTGTGTGTGTGTGTGTATATATATATATATATATATATATATATATATATATATATATATATATACAGAATCTCCAGATTTTCAAAATATGAAATACATGTGTCTTATTATACATTCCATTAAATCATTCATATTCATATATGTAGATTTATAATCAACTTTTCACAAGATTATCCTCAGAAATATTCATCCACCTGAAATACATATTTGTTTCCTAGTACTGAAAACTATCTTCAGTGAATGGTGCATACAAACCCTAATATTAATACAGTAACTGACCAAGGTTAACATCAATGCAAATTGATTCCTATGGGACATTATGTGTATTTTGAAGTTTATTTTTATTCAAAACTGGTACATTACTATTTCTTCAATTTATGCACATGATAGGATTTATATTTCATCCACAAGTTCGCTAATTTAGAGGCATTTGTTTCACTTTCAATCACTTCCTGCTTCAGAACACATGTATTCTTCCATGTTTCTTGACTGGTCTTTTCATGAGACTTCTTTCCAAACACATTATTTTCGATTTCCATAATCACTTTTGAAGCAAAACTCACACACCTTTCATGATAAACCATAAACTTAATTTGACCAATAGATATATAACTAGTTTGAATGAATGTACGTATATCAATATAAGATTTCTTATATATTTTAACATATGAATACAATGCATTACTTAAAGTGGAACCAGTTATATTATGTATTCACAGTGTGGTCTATTCATGCATTATCTCTATATTAATAGACACAGGGTACACCTCTTTGTACCCCCAATACTAACTTATTCATCTTCAAAATATTGCTCCCAGAAACGTTGGAAGAATTACTCATGTCACCTGATCTACATATACATTTTATCACAGTAATATTCTGGAAACAAAATGCAAAGGTCACACTTATTATTGTACCAAAGCCTAAATTGAAAGTGAACATGGATTAATAAACACAGCCATGTCTAGGTTGCCTAATGCTCTCAAATATCAATCCAATTGGTGACTACATGTTGTTTTCTTCCTAAGATCATATATTCAAATTCAACCCTGTTGAAAATGTCTAATCCTATCACCCACTTTATACTTTGCCTGATTTTGTAATGTCTCTATTGATATCTGTTTTCCTACATATTTTCTCTGTTTCACCATTGTGACTGACTCTTCATATGGGCTGACATTTACATTCACACTCTTAAAGAAACCCTATTGCTAAAGAACATTTTTTTTTCCAAAACCTATTCTCACTCTTCTTCATAAACCTAACGATGATCTTCCTAAACCTACCGACTATCCCTTTTGACTGGATGTTCTCTTCTACATTCAATCATCCAAGTAAACATTGGGCGAGCTTCGGAGGAAGAGACCACCAAAAGATTATCTCATGCAACAGCAAAGGGTTTATTGGGGGTCCAGCATGCAGGGGATCAGAGCTCACTTGAATAGAGCAGAGAACCCTGAGAAGAGCTTAAGCAGAGCTTATATACTTTTCTTGGGGAGGGCAGGGAGCGAAGTTTATTGATGGGTCAGGGCGAGTGGGTGGTTTGCGTTCAACCGGGTGAGGGAGTACATTCTGCAGTTTGGCAGTTGGGGACATGACATTCTGGGAACAAGATTAGCAAACAGTTCTCAAGATTTCAACAGTGTTTTGTTAAGCATACAGAAAAACAGGAAGTGACAAGTACCTATTTTATTAACGTTTCATTCCCCATTTCTTCTTCTTGCTACTTTTAATCATAAAATGATCATTGGGGGGTGTCATATTCTATGTCTGCTAGTGAGGTATTACCATAATTTTAACTTGTCCAATTTGAGCTTGGAGAAAAGAAATTACATGGTTGAGCAAACAAGGTTTTATAGTTAGCAATGATATGGAGATTATTATTGGACAGGCCAGGGTTGATAAAAAACGTAGTCAAACAGAGGACTATGTGAACCAAGACTCAAACCACCCTTTTTGGGCCTCTCTCTCTCATTGATGCTCTTCAAGGTGTCTTTTTAAATTACTCATAATTTTTTTTACAACTCCAGTATGGTCGGAATAAACACAACATTCTTCCCTCAATGCAGCACAAAGGTCCCTTTCACTCATGAAGAGGAGGTCCAAACCTCAACTGTTCTGTAAAAGAACTTCAGAGAGAGAAGTTAAAGATTCCTGCAAAGCTGTTATGGAGGTTTCTAATATATTTAAGTTTTGGTCTATTTCTGTTTCTAACTGGGTCATTTGTTGTGTCCCATGGACCAGGGCAGTGGTTCCTGTGCCCACAATTGTGGCAACTCCTATTCTTTATAGGATGGCTAAAGTGAGGGACATATGTTCCCAGTGAAACCGGGTTGTATGCCGCACCTATTTGATTTTCAAATGAACCTGCGTCATGATAGAGCATTCTGGGTAACATCTGCACTGTTACACAATTAATCACATCCGTTTTCCATTTCATGAAAACATCAACAATGTTTTAGTATATAGAATTATACTGTTGTAGGGACGGACAAGGCAAGGCACCTAAGATAGCACCAAAGACAGTGAAACAGTCCTATTTGGTTGCACCCAGATTCAGAGGGCATTGCTTCGGTTGTAATCAATTAATCTTCTGAATTCCAAGTTTAGGTAGTTTCAGGATTTTGTACCCAACATGTAAGAGAAGTGGCTCAGAAGATCACACTCTGCAGAAGTTCACAAAAAACTGTTTTTGTTTCTGTTTTTTTTCTCTGTTCTGGGCAAGTTAACTTTTCAAGGACAACTGGGTGGGGGAGAGCTTTTACTTCCCTTTCTTTTTTTCCCCCTCCCAGCTGTTACCGTGGAGCCCAGATGGTAACTTCTTTATCTTAGAAATGTTGCCATCTCTGTGAAGCCCCAGTTCAAGGCCAGAGGAATTGTTCACATATTTTGTGAAAAACTAGTAAGGGGGTGTCTAGCTTAGGAGTGCTGATTTTTTTTAGCCAGTGCCCAAGTGGAACAGGGCAACATTAAAAGAGGAAGGTTATCTACACTGAAATCGTTTATAGGGACTTTTTTGCTGATAGTCCTAAAGTCAGCCATGGTGAAGACTCCTGGAGAAGGTCAGTGAAAACTTTTCTGTAGGCCTGGTACAGAGGGGGGAGACGGAGAAGTCGGGGCTTAGAGCAGCTTCATGGATCTGAGAATGAGAAAGGAGAGATGTAAAAGAATAATGGGAAAGGGGTTTGGGATATTCCTAGCAACAAAACTTGAGCAGTAGAACAGGTAGAGCAGAGGGGAAGAAGGGAGTGAGTATCCACAAAGCCTGTGAGGGACTTTAAATTTTTAGTAACATGTTTTCAGTGATGAAAAAGCAACTTTAAAGGCCATTTTAATTACATTTGGATAGGGGTCTGAGGGCTCTCCTCAGCTGGTTTGAGCTATGGGTTACCAGCTATGCTGGTAAGAGGACCTGGTGAGACCCAGTGCAGGCAGTGACAAGAGAAGAGAGGAGTGAGTCAGTGGAGGGGTACCTCAGTACCTGCTTCTCAGCCAGGGGGCAATGGTCTGAGAACCGGTGTTGGTTTGGGTTTTTGATCTAGTAATTGAAGGGAAGAAATCAGGTTGCTGAGTTTGGAGTGACAGCAGATAGTCTGGAGAAGAAGGCTCATCAGGATGAAGGGATGTTTCTGAATCAGCCTCTCTCTTCTTAATGTAGAGAAGTCAAACCAAACCAGGCCTTTGTGGAGAGCTGTTCCCAGGTGCCTATGGTTTCTATACCATTCTAATTTGTGAATGTGTCACAGGAAGTAGGGGCAGCCTCCATCTTATGAGAACCTAGGAAGCAACTGTTAGGACATATTGGTGGCCAAGTCAGTGACCTCATTCAGTTCCTGAAGGAAGTGACCTCACCTACTTCCTTGCTCATGGAATTCTCTGAATTTGGGATCCAGGAAGCCAGGCACCCAGAGCCATTACCTGTCCAAGTCCCAGTGGTCTCACTTGTTTGGATTTACCAAGGTTAGAATCAGTCTTTCTAGGTACCTATTCATGTGAAGGTGGCCAAATTCCAAGAAAGCTCTGAAGAGGGGCCTTTCCTGACAAGACTGGAATTGGCTCACCACTGCCTCCTGACAACTTCACAGAGTTGGTGAATGACACCAGATCTGAGACAGGAAAGGCCATTTCAGAGGAACATCGTATGGCCTACCAGTCAGAGGACACTCAGAAGAGTCACAGACCTACTTGGGGGAAGGAGGTGCCTGGGTGTGTGGATGTCAGTTTGTGGTTTTGTCTCATGTTCTGAGAATAGGTAAAAAAACGTGATTTATTTCTTTTGGAATGGACCGTTTCTAATAAGTCATTTGACATGGTGAGTGTTTCTATTTCTGTGTATCCCACTGTGTCCGTGGTTGTACACATTAGAAAAGAGAATGCATCAATGAATATGTCCTGTGTAGTAGAATGCCTCCCAGCAATCAACCTGTCCAATTTATGAAAGGACTGCGGCTTGCCTTACCAATGGGAAACACCTACAACCTTCCTAAGTTCCTGTTTTCTTCCAGAATTCTGGCCACTAGCCAGAATAGGCTCATCGTTTTTTATCCATGATATGTACCACCTCCAATCACTGTGACATGACCATGTACTGAATAGCTGAAGGGATTGGCATGGCGAGCATCTCAGAAAACTCAGATATCAGTGTGGCCAGGAAACTCTCAGTGGAGAAACCCTGCTTTGGGCCTTTTGCTTACATTTTGTTCTGTTGCCCTGAATGTCAGGAAGGTATTTGCCTCTGGCCACCCCTTTGTGAAGACTAAAAAAAACAGTTATCAAATGGAAATGAATGAGGATCACCTGTGGCTCTTGGCATAATTGCTTTGGAAAGGGAGGTGTCTGAATCAGCCACTTGGCCCTGTGTGAGGCTCCAGCTTAGCACATGATGGATCTAAAGAAAGATCCCGTGTGTGCATCCAAAACCAAAATGGCAAAAAGATCAGTCATTGTGGATGAAGTCTCTAGCTTTTTTCAGTGATGTTCCTGACTCCATCAAGTGAGAATAGGGATCCTTTGGGTGAAATGAGTTCTTCAAAGCCCTGCAGAAGTGCTTGGGTTTTCTCATGACTCCAAACCACATAAAGAATCTATACCTGACATTCAGTAGGCCTCAAAATGGAGAAGCAGAGGAGTATTAATGGCAGGTCTATTTAATCCCTCCTGGTTCACAGGAATGGTGTCCAGGCCACCCTGACTTTAGGCAAATGAGGGCCAAGGGTGCTCATTTTGGTCACTGTCTTGGGCTGCGCCCCTCATGGAAACCTTCAGCCCGAGGTTATGATGAGTGTCTATATGGAGAAGATGAGGGCCTTGTGGGAGTGTTTAGGTTTTAATTTTGGTCATTGGTGTGGCGATTGGAAGAAATGACTGGGTCCAACTGGGCTTGAACTCTGGTGTGAGTTCAAGGGGACTTAGAGACTGAGTTCTGGAACTGAACTCAGAGAAGTATTGCCATGAATTGTGTTGGGATTTTAGCAGGCCACACATGAGAGTCGCCCTTATAAACTGAGATCTAGGTCCAGGGTGGCTTTCCACAGAGCACTGAGAATCTCAGCCTGGATATCACATGATTTTTTCTGAAACACTTGGCAGGCATACTTGAGCGTCAAAACACACATGGACCTCACATTGTAGACCTCAATAGTCCTGGATTTCTGTGACCTTTTGGCCACTCCTTGGGAAGACTTGCCTGTGAGAGTTTTCCAGAGGTTTCATTGAAATGAGCTTCCTCACCATTTAATGTTTCCTGAAAAAATTGAAACCAACAGTGCCTCCAACCTCATGCTTGAATAATGGCTCAATAAATACCATGAAATTTTTTAAATTCCTTTGACCAGGTTGCACAGGAGAACCTTTGGATGTACTGTTGCTGACGATGAGTGTACCAGACAGTTCCTTGATTGACTAAGTTTCATGAAAATGGTGTAGAACAGAGATGCCAGTAAGTTCAAGCCTGCTGATTAGTGGACCTAGAGCAGAGATGTGCAGTTTTGTGATAAAACTTCTGTCGTGGTGCCTTGTGGATCTGCCTTTGACTTCCAAATGGCATGTGGCTGACATGGTGCATCCAGCAGACCCTTATATATAAAGGCATCTTTTTATAAGAAGAGGTTTAAGGGAAATGTTCACAATCAGGTTATTATGGTCAAGGGGGCAAACTATGTGGGCTAGAAACCTGGTTGGTGCATTCTCCTGCTGACCCTGACCCACCACACATGACAGAACTCCCTCCAGCACTGTGTTCCAGTTGAGCTCCTTGTATTCCATGAAGCAAATACCAAATTCCCAGTGCAGCACCAAGAATCACCACGAAATGTGGAGGATGACCAAATGGTTTCACAGTCAACATGTGGATACACTTAGCTCCCCGTGGCCACAGTTTACCTACAAAGAGAGAATTCAGCACTGCTGCCTCATGTTCATTGGAAAATAAGAAACCATATCCACAAGGTCAAAGAGATGAAGACCCAGCTTTGATGGTCTCCCTAGAAAGGAAGCTAAAGCTCCTGACAACAACATATGTTTTAAGTGCCCAACCTCAGAGACAGTTTCTCAAGAAGTCTTTAGGCAGGCAGAGGTCCATGTTTGTGGAGTTTTTACCCTGTCCCTTACTTTTGGAAACTCCTCTACCACTTCCAAGGTTGTAAACTCCTGATCGTATTCCATTCCAGATATGTAGTCACGGATTTTCTAACTCTTCTCCTCTAATTGTGTCTTACTTGGGGCGAAGGTGATATCTAGGTGTTGTTCTTGATGAGAGTGCGAAGATTTTTGTGTACCACATATTTGCATACACATTGGATTCATTTTCCTATTTTCCATTCGATATACTGAATCCCTGACACTAACTCACACCCTACTACACTCTGATTACTAATCCTAATATGATGGAGGAAAGTAACCCAAACATTATAGAAACATAAGCAGTTCAGAGGAGGCATGGTGTATAGTTGGACTTGCTTTTTGCATGATAAATTGTAGGTGTTATAATTATAGTCAATTGTTAATTGAAATAGTTCTCCATTGTTTTTAATGTTAACTTATTTCTGAATTCCTGTCTCCATTTCTCTGGAGCCTATTCAGCACATGTATTTTTATATGCACATATAGAATCCTACCTGGTATCACACGTACATTTTTGTGAGGTGGCTGACTTTGCAGATACAAATTGTGAGAAGAGATCACTCCTCCTAAACGCTTTTGGATCTTAAAATTCCACCTATGGGTGAGGTTCCTAGTTGAACAACATTATACATAAATCCATGTTCACTAAAATGAATACTTTTTAATCTGTGGATGATATATATTTCATGATAAATTTTGATACGCATATATATTTATATATTGCTACTTTTTAATGTATCTGTGATTATATATATATATATATATATATATATATATATATATATATATATATATATATATATATATATATATTATACCCTCCGATTTTTCAAAATATGAAATATATGTGTCTTATATACACTCCCTAAATTTATTCATGTCATGAATGTTGATTTATAATAAAATGTTCACAAGATTATGCTCAGATATATTCATCCACCTGAAATATATATTTGATTCCTAGTACTGAAAACTAACTTTAGTAAATGGTCCTTTCAAATCCTAATGTTTCTACAATAACTGACCCAGTTTAACATCAATGCAAGTAGATTCCTATGGGACATGATATGGATTTTGACATTCATTTTCATTCAACACTGGTACATTACTATTTTTTTCAGTTTTTGCACATCATAGGATATATATTTCATTCACAAGTTAGGAAATTTATACGTTTTTTTATACTTACAATCACTTCCTGCTTCAGAACACATGTATTCCTCTATGTTTCTTGACTCATCTTTTCATGAGACTTCTTTCCAAACACATAATTTTTCATTTTCATAATCACTTTTGAAACTAAACTCACACACCCTTCATGATAAAACATAACCCTAATATGACCATTAGATGCATTACTCGTTGGAATAAATGATTGTATATCAATATAAGATTTCTTATATATTTTCAGATATCAATTCAATCCATGATTTAAAGTGGAAACAGTTATATTATTTATTCACAGTATTGTCAATTCATGCATTACTTCTATATTCATAGACACAGGGAACAACTCTGTGTACCCCCAACACTAATTTATACCTCTTCAAAATTTTGCTCCCAGAAATGTTAGAAAAAATATGCATGTCACCTGATCTACATATACATTTTATCACTGTAATATTCTGATCACAAAATGCAAAGGTCAAACTTATGATTGTAGCACATCCTAAATGGAAAGTGATCCTGGATTATTAAAAACATCCATGTCAAGGTTGCCTAATGCTCTCCAATGTCAATCATATTTGTGACTACATATTTGTTTCTTCCTAAGATTATATATTGAAACTCAACCTGGTTGATCATGTCTAATCCTATCATTCACTTTATACATTGCCTGATTTCATAATGTGTGTATTGATATCTGATTTCCTACATATTTTCTCCAGTTCATCATTGTGACTGACTCTTCACATGTGCTGACATTTACATTCACTCTCTAACCGAAACCCTATTGCTAAGGAACTTTTGTTCCAAAACCTATACACAGTCTTCTTCCTAAACCTACAAACTATATTCCTAATCCTACCGACTATCCCTTTTTGAATGCATGTTCTCTTCTACATTTAATTATCCAAGTAAAGGTCGGGTGAGGTCGAAGGAAGAGACCACCAAGAGACTATCTCATGCAACAGCAAAGGGTTTATTGGGGGTCCAGCATGCTGATGCTCAGAGCTCACTTGAATAGAGTAGAGAGCCCTCAGAACAGCTTAAGCAGAGCTTATACACTTTCCTTGGTGACTGCAGGGAGGGAAGTTTATTGATGGGTCAGGGCGAGTGGTCAGTTTGCATGCAACCCAGTGAGGGAGCACATTCTGCAGTTAGTCAGTTGGGGACAGCATATTCTGGGAACAAGATTAGCAAACATTTCTCAAGATTTCAACAGTGTTTTGTTAAGCATACAGGAAAAAAGGAAGTGAAAAGTGCCTATTTTATTAACCTTTCATTCCCCACTTCTTCTTCTGGCTACTTTTAATCATAAAAGTGATCATTGCGGGGTGTCACATTCTATGTTTGCTAGTGGGGTATTACCATAAGTTTAACTCGTCCAATTTGAGCTTGGAGAAAAGAAATTACACGGTTGAGCAAACAGGGTTTTATAGTTAGCAATAATATGAGGATTATTATTGAAATGGCCAGGGTTGATAAATGCGTAGTTAACCAGGGGGACTGTGTGAACCAAGACTCAAACCACCCTTTTTGGGCCTCTCTCTCTCTCAATGACACTCTTCAAGGCATCTTTTTAATTTACTCCTAGATTTTTTTAAAACTCCAGTATGGTCGGCAAAAACACAAGATTCTCCATCAATGCAGAACAAAGGCCCCCTTCTCTCATGAAGAGGAGGTTCAACCCTCGCCTGTTGTGTAAAACAACTTCAGAGAGAGAGGTTAAAGATTCCTGCAAAGCCAAGATGGAGGTTCCTAATATCTTTAAGTTTTGGTCTATTGCTGCTTCTAATTGTGTCATTTGTTGTATCCCATGGACCAAGGCAGTGGTTCTTGTGCTCACGCCTGCAGCAACTCCTATACCTAATAGGATGGCTAAAGTGATGGATATATGTTCTCAGTGGAACCGGGTTTTATGCCCCCTTATTTGATCTTCAAATGAACCTGCATTATGATAAAGCACTCTGGGAAACCTCTGCACATTTACAAAATTAATCACATCGTCTTGACAATTTCATGAAAACATAAACAATGTTTAAATCTATAGAATTATACTGTTGTAGAGACGGACATGGCAAGGCACCTAAGATACTACCAAAAACAGGGAAACTTTCCATTTTATTTGCAACCGGATTCAGAGGGCATTACTTCTGTTATAATCAATTAATTCCCTGAAACCCACGTTTAGGTAGTTTCAGAATTTTGTACCCAACATATAAGGGAAGGGGCGCAGAAGTTCACAGCCTGCAGAAGTTCACAAAAAGCAGATTTTTTCTGTTTTTTTCCTCTGTTCTGGGCAAGTTAACTTTTCAAGGCCACCTGGGTGAAGGAGAGCTTTTTCTTCCCTTTATTTTTCCCCCCTTCCAGCTGTTACCATGGAGCCCAGTTGGTAACTTCTTTATCTTAGAAATGTAGCCATCTCTGTGAAGCCCCAGCTCAATGCCAAAGGCCTTGTTCACATATTTTGTGAAAAACTAGTAAGGGGGTGTCTAACTTAGGAGTGCTGATATTTTTAGCCAGTGGCCAAGTACAACAGGGCAACAGGAAAAGAGGAAGTTTATCTACTTTGAAGTCTTTCATGGGGACTCTTTTGCTGAAAGTCCTAAAGTCAGCCATGCTGAAGACTTCTGTAGAATTTCAGTTAATGTTTTTCTGTGGGCCTGGAACAGAGGGGGGAGATGGGGAAGGCGTGGCTTTGAGCAGCTCCGTGGATCTGAGAATGAGGTAGCAGAGATGTGAAAGAATACTGGGAAAGGGGTTTGTGATTTTCCTAGCAACAAAAAGGTGAGCAGTAGAACAGGTAGAGCAGAGGGGAAGATGGGAGTTAGTATCCCTAAAAGCCTGTGAGGGACTTTAAATTCTTAGTAATCTGTTTTCAGTGATGACAAAGAAACTTTAAAGGCCATTTTCACTAAATCTTGGATAGGGGTCTGAGGGTTCTCCTCAGCTGGTTTGAGCTTTGGGTTAGCTGGTAAGAGGAACTGGTGGGACCCGGTGCGGGCACTGACTGGAGAAGAGAGGAGTGATTCGGTGGAGGGTTACCTTAGTACCTGCTACCTCAGCAAGGGGGCAATGGTCTTAGATCCGGCGGAGGTTTGGGTTTTTGATCTAGTAATTGGAGGGGAGAAATCATGTTGCTGAGGTGAGAGTGACAGCAGAGAGTCTGGAGCAGAAGGCTGAGTGTGAGGACCTATTGGAGAAGCATAGTTCAGGATGTGAGCGAAGGAGGGAAAAGGCCTCCACATAGGGAAATCTCCTTTCACCCTTTTGAGGACTTTCAGAAGTTAAAAAGGTCAGGCAGAATTTGAGGATCTAGAGACCCCTCTAGGGGCCATCGGTTTTGGTGATCTAATTGGTAATAGGGCCAATGCTGTGTACAGAAGTTGATGAGGAGTTTGGGTTCCATAATGCACTGCCTGTATGATCACAACCCTATGACTTACAGAAGAAGTCGGCATTCCCCCCACACAACCGTGACTGTTTGTGGCTTTGGTAGTCCACCGGGCAAACATAGTAATCTAGGCTAGCCAACCTGCATCTGGCTTGCGTGTCCCTACATCCATAATGATTGTTTCCATTATCAATGGTGCAGAATGGATTTAATGGAAATTTAGTGGGATCCTCTTCATCAGGTATATCCCAATAGGAAAGACCTATAGCCAGCTGACAAATGTCTGGGTGGATAGATGTCCACCAAGTCCCTAAGTGGGCTGTATGCGAGATAGATCATACTTCTTTACCAGTAGGATTTGTGATCAGCCATCGCTGCTGAACGGGTTGAAGAGGTTTAGGACTACTGGTGGTCAAGGGGAGAGTGTATAGCCTTAGACACAGGGTAAATACACAATTTGAAAGTTTTACCAATTTTTTCCTGTTTCAAGCCAGAGTCTGGACAGGGTCAGGCTTGAGATGAGAGGTATGGATCCAGGAAGTGATTCTTTCTACCTTTACCACTGTAGGTGCTATAAGTAGCACCTTGTATCGTCATTTCCAGTGGGGTTCCAGGGATGACACCTGATGTCGACTTACATAGATGAAGTCTCTTACCTGATATCGATGTAGAGTCCACTCGTCCCCAGGTTGATAGGCATTGGCCATCTGTTTTCACAGGTATCCCTGAGTTCTTTCAAAAGCTTTAATTCAGTCAAGCAATGGGGTGTGGAAGGAATTGTTAGGTCTTAGAGTTGGGGTTAGGTCCCTTACTGAAGGAGGGGCACCATGGACAATTTCATAGGGGGTGAGGTTACACGAAGAAACAGAGGGAGTATTTCTTCCATGAAATAGTGCATAAGGCAGGAGCATAGTACAATCTATTATGCAGGTTTCTAAGCTTAATTTCGTTATGGTCTCTTTAATGGTTCTATTCATTCTTTCTACCTGTCCTGAACTCGGTGGTCTATAAGCACAATGTAACTTTTAATTAATCCCCAGGGTTTTGCCTAACCCCTGACTTACCTGGGCTACAAACGCCAGTCCATTATCAGACCTTATTACTTAAGGCAGGCCGTATCTTTTAAAAATATCTTTCAGGATCTTCTTGACGACCATTTGCGCTGTTTCGTTTTTTTTTTTCTTTTTTCCTGGAAAAGGCTTCAATCCATCCTCAAAATATGTCTACAAAGACTAGGCGATATTTAATTTCAAACCTTGCTGGCTTAATTTTAGTAAATTCCACTTCCCAGAATTGTCCTGGTCTGGTTCCTCGTAGGTGCTTTTTTGCAGGAAGCTTGGAATGGTAAGCATTATCCATGACAGACCTGACAGGCTTTTGTTACCCATTCAGTTATTTCCTTTTGCTTTGAGTCGGTTAGTAAAAAACTCTGTTCTTGATCCTTCAGGAATGAATGCAATTTCTTTGAACCAAGTTGAGTGAGTTGATGTACATTTTCTACTGACATATATAGAGTCGTGACTATAGGAGTTTTTACTGAAGGATTTAGAAATTCCACTTGTGGTCCTTCAGGGTTAAAAGTTATTTTGGCCCGGAGCTTGGTGAGCAGATCTCTGCCCATCAATGGGGCCGGGCATTCTGGGATTACTAAGAACGAGTGATGGATTTTTCCTTTCCCCTGGTCCATGGTCCTCTTAGTTGTCCAAGCCCGATATTTTCTGCCATTAGCCCCTTGAATTAGAGACCTTTTATTTGATAGAGAGACCAATGGGGCCTTAAGGGCAGAGTATATTGCCCCTGTATCCACTTCAAAGTTTGCTGGGATCCCCTCCACTTCAAAATTTACCCTGAGGTCTCGGAGGGGATCTGAGCCCCAACGTTCTTAGTCATCCTCCAGAGTCAGAATGGCTGGCTAGAGTGGATGTCTCTTTCAATGGCACTCTTTGAAGCAGTGTCCTTTTTCTTTACAGTAGGCACATTAAATTGAGGCCAGTTGTGGCCTCTAGTGTGGGCCCCGATATCCATTCCTGTCTCCATGTTTCTTATTTCTGGCCTATTTGTTGTTGTGACCAGGACCTTAGTCAATGCCTTAGTCTGTCTTTTGTTTCTTTTATCCTCCCTTTGCTCCCTACTCTTCCTCAGTTTCTCTCTTATAGTATACCTTCTCGGCTACTCTGACTAAATCTCTCAAAGTCATATCTTGTAATCCATCTAAGCATTGTAACTTTCTTTTAATATCTAGGGCAGCTTGCCCATAAAGGCCTTCTTGACAGATGCCTTTTGATCCTCTGCCTGAGGATCGAAAGGAGTATATCTCCTATATGCCTCCATAATACTCTCTAAAAACATAGAGGGAGATTCATCAGGCCCTTGAATAATCTCTCTTAACTTGGCAAAATTTGTTAGTCGCCTAGCGGCCACTAAGATACCCAAAATTAGAGACCAGCGATAAGTGGACAGATGCTCCCTACCTTCAAAGGTGTTGGGGTCCCAGTTTCGTCGATTCAAGGGAAAGCCGGGTTGAATATGTTGGGAAGTTTTGTCGGTCACCCATCTGGTCAGAGGATATTTTCTCCAGCATCCAGGAGGATTCTCTTTTGTTTCTCTATCATGAAGAGACAACCCTAGGTGTTGTTGACAGTCATCCCAAGTAGGCTGGTGTGAAAACATCAATGACTCAACCACAACTAGGAGCCGGGTGGGGTCCTCGGTAAAAGGGGGATATTTATTTTTCCAGTTATATTGGTCTGAAGAGGAGAAAGGTTAATACTGGTAGGCTTGCATTTTTCCCCCAAGGCCGTTGTCAATCATTGGCCCCTAGGGATGAGGGGGAGCATCATTCGAGTTCCAGGTTTTTCAATCATTCACTGCTGGTGAGTACCTTTAGCTGGGCTAGCTTCCTCCAGAGGAGGAGGGGCTGTGTGTGCTGCGGGGAAATTATCTGGAGGGCGCTGGGCTGGCTTATCTTCCTCCAATGGTGGAGAGGTTGAGTCAGCAGCAGGGGAATCACTTAGAGGGTGTTGGTCTTTGGGGGACGTGGGCAGGAGATAAGGAGGGGGACGAGAGTCCAGTAGAGTCAAATCTTGTGACTCAGGGAGAACAGAGGGTGGAGGAGGAGGAGAAGCAGAGGGTTTGAGAGATCATGGGGGAAGGAGTAGGAGCGGGGGTAGGGGCAAGGAAATGCTTCACCCATGGAGGAGATTTGCAGAGGTCCTGCCAAGTTAAGATATATGGCTGTTGATCCAGATGGATATGTGGCCCTGGCTGAAAGACAATATCCTCTGACTTTTTAAATTAGTGGGAAGTAGAAAGATCCTTCTAGGGGCCATCCGAATCCAAAGGTGGGCCATTCTGAGGCACAGAGAGTCTGCCAGGTCCAGAATTTTACTGAAAAAGAAAGATTCTGAGCCCTTAAGGGTACTTTGGTCCAGTGATCAAGGGTCAGGGACAGAGGCATTGAAGTGCTCTGTCCCATAATGAAAGATACACAAACAGTAAAAGCGATGACACACGACACAGACAAGACAAGAAAATAAAGACAGACAATGGAACTTCCAACACTGAGACCAGGACTAAGTATCTGGCCAAACCCGATGGGCTGGCGATACCGAATCTGAAACAAAATATCACTGAGTTGAGGAGACTATTGCTCCTCGATTTCCCGAGTACTCTAGTGCATCCCCCAGGGATGTGGCCTGTGGCTCTGTGACACGTATGTCAGCCACCATCGGAGAGAGGTCACACTCTTCATTGACAGCCATTTTGCGAAGCCCTAACCTGAAACCTGAAACCAGAAAGAGGCACCATACATACCCCAAGAGGAGCCTGTTGGGGTCTCTCGTTCGCCGCTGCCGGATCTCACTGGAACCTCCATATGTAAAGGTCAGAGGAGCATCGGGTGAAGAGAACACCAAAAGACTGTCTCATGCAAAAGCATAGTGTTTATTGGGGGTCCAGCATGCTGGGGCTCAGAGCTCACTTGAATAGAGCAGAGAGCCCTGAGAACAGCTTAAGCAGAGCTTATATACTTTGCTTGGAGAGGGCAGAGAGGGAACTTTATTGTTTGGTCTGGGCGAGTGAGCAGTTTGCGTGCAACCGGGTGAATGAGTACATTCTGCAGGTTGGCAGTTGGGGACAGCACATTCTGGGAACAAGATTAGCAAACAGTTCTCAAGATTTCAAAAGTGTTTTGTTAAGCATACAGAAAAACGGGAAGTGACATTTACCTATTTTACTAAATTTTCATTACCGAATATACTTTGCCAGATTTCCTAATGTCTCTATTGAAATCTGCTTTCCTACATATTTTCCCCATTTCATCATTGTGACTGACTCTTCACATGTGCTGACATTTACATTCACTCTATACCCGAAACCCCATAGCTAAAGAACTTTTGGTGCAAATCCAATACTCACTCTCCGTTCTAAACTTAACGACTATCGTCCTAATCCTACCGACTATTCTTTTTTTTAAATTTTTTTTCTTAAAGAAAGAGTTAGAGAGAGAGAGAGAGAGAGAGAGAATTTTTTAACATTTATTTTTTAAGTACTTGGCAGACACAACATCTTTGTTTGTACGTGGTGCTGAGGATCGAACTCGGGCCGCACGCATGCTAGGCGAGCGCGCTACCACTTGAGCCACATCCCCAGCCCCCCGACTATCCCTTTATGACTGGAAGTTCTCTTTGACAGTAAATAATCCAAAGTACAAGGTCCTATGCATTTGTATATTGATTTATCTGAGACATCTGTGCAAAAAATAAATCAATGCTAAATATTGCAATCAAGGGCCCAATGCCCTTCTGGGCTTCAAATATTACCTTTATTTCTGTTTTTGTGCTTATATTTCACCTATATATTCTTGAAAATATCGAAGGTTCGCCATACCATTATTCATCCAGCAGAATGATTCCTAACCCCAATCGAAACTGTTTTTAACCCTAACCATACACTCTTCCCTCAATCTAACTTTACAGAAGAGCAGGGACAGAGTTGGTCTTACAATACAGGAATTTACGGTTTCTTCCAACTGCTGAGAAACTCAAAGGTCCACGCAAAAATGATCCCTGGAGAAGTTGTAGGCACATATGTACGAACTGAGAGAGCAAAAGTCATCTTCCATTGAAAACAACCTGGTCAGGATGAAGGGATGTGTCTGAATCAGCCTCTCTCTTCTTAATATGGAGAAGAAGGACCAAACTAGGCCAGTGTGGAGAGCACTTCCCGGGTGCCTATGGTTGATATACCATTCTAACTTGTGAAAGTGTCACAGGATGTAGGGGCAGCCTCCATTTTATGGGACACTTTGAAGCAACTGTTAGGACAAAGTGGTTGCCAAGGCAGTGACCTCATTCAGATCTTAAAGGAAGTGACCTCACCTAACATCCTTTGTGATGGAACTCTCTGAACTTGGGATCCAGGAAGCCAGGCACCCAAATTCAGTCTCAGTCCCAGTCCCAGTCGCAGTGGTTTCAATTGTTCAGATTTACCAAGGACAGAGTCAGTCTTTGTTGGTACCTACGGAGGTGAGGATGCCCAAATGCCAGGAAAGCTCTGAAGAGTGGCCTTTCCTGAGAAAGCAGTTAGTTGATCACCGCTGGCTCCTGAGAACTTCACAGTGTTGACCAAGGAGACCAGATCTGAGACAGGACAGGCCATTTCGGGGTAACATAGTATGGCCCACCAATCAGAGGACACTATGGATAGTCACAGACTGACTTGGGGGAAGAAGGTGTCTTTGTGGATGTGGGTGTTGGTTTGTGGTTTTGTCTCATGTTCTGAGAATAGGTAATAAAGGCGGTTTTTTGGTTTGAAGTGAATTGTTTCTAATAAGTCTTTTGAAAAGGCGAGTGTTTCTAAGTCTGTGTATCCCACTGTGTCATAAAAACATAAACAACGTTTAAGTATATAGAATTATATTGTTGTAGGGACGGACAAGGCAAGGCACCTAAGATAGCACCAAAGACAAGGAAACAGTCATATTTGGTTGCAACCAGATTCAGAGGGCATTGCTTCTGTTGTAATCAATTAATCCTCTGAAACCCAAGTTTAGGTAGTTTCAGAATTTTGTACCCAACATGTAAGGGAAGTGGCTCTGAAGTTCACAGTCTGCAGAAGTTCACAAAGAGCAGTTTTTGTTTCTCATTTTTCCTCAGTTCTGGGCAAGTTAAATTTTCAAGGACACCTGGGTGGGGGAGAGCTTTTTTTTCCCTTTTTTTCCCCGTGCCAGCTGTTTCCATGGAGCCCAGTTTGTAACTTATTCATCTTAGAAATGTAGCCATCTCTATGAAGCCCCAGCTAAAGGACAGAGGCCTTGATCACATATGTTGTGAAAAACTAGTAAGGGTGTGTCTAGCTCAGGAGTGCTAATTTTTTTTCAGCCAGTTGCCAGGTAGACCAGGGCAACACAAAAAGAGGAAGTTTATCTACACTGAACTCTTTTATAGGGACTCTTTTGCTGAAAGTCCTAAAGTTAGCCATGGTGGAAACTTCTGGATAAGGTCAGTTAAGACTTTCCTGTGGGCCTGGGACAGAGGGGGAAGACGGGGAATGCAGGGCTGAGAGCAGCTCTTTGGATCTGAGAATGAGGAAGGAGAGATGTAAAAAAATAATGGAAAAGGGTTTTGAGATCTTCCTAGCAACAAAAACATGAGTAGTAGAACGGGTAGAACAGAGGGGGAGATGGGAGTGAGTATCCCAAAAAGCCTGTAAGGGACTTTAAATTCTTAGTAACCTGTTTTCAGTGATGACAAAGCAACTTTAAAGGCCATTTTCATTACATCTTGGATAGGGGTCTGAGGGCTCTTCTCAGCTGGTTTGAGCTTTGGGTTAGCTGGTAAGAGGACCTGGTGGGAAACAGTGTGGGCACTGACAGGAGAAGAGAGGAGTGAGTGAGTGGAGGGTTACCTCAGTACCTGCTACCTCAGCAAGGGGGCAATGGTCTGAGAAACGGTGAAGGTTTTGGTTTTTAATATAGTAATTGGAGGGGAGAAATCAAGTTGATGAGGTGGGAGTGACAACAGAGAGTCTAGAGCAGAAGGCTGAGGGTGAGCATGTATTGGAGAAGCATAGTTCACGATGTGAGCAAAGGAGAGAAAAGACCTCCACATAGAGGAATCTCCTTTCACCCTTTTGAGCACTTGCAGAAGTTAAAAAGGTCACACAGAATTTGAGGATCTAGAGACCCCTCTGGGGGCCATCGGTTTTGGTTGTCTAATTGGTAATAGGGCCAATGCTGTGTACAGAATTCGATGAGGAGTTTGGGTTCCATGTGGCAGTCCCTGTATGCTCACATCCCCATGACTTACAGAAGATGTCGGCGTTCCCCACACACAGCCTTGACTGTTTGTGGCTTTGATAGTACACTGGGCAAACATAGTAATCTAGGCTAGCCAACCAACATCTGGCTCGTGTATCCCTACATCAATAATGTTTGTTTCCATTATCTATGGTATGGAAGGAATTTAATGGAATTTTAGTGCGATCCTCTTCATTAGGGATATCCCAATCGGGAAGACCTATACGCAGCTTACAAATGTCTGGCTGGAGAGATGGCCACCAGGTCCCTAAGCGGGCTGTATGCAAGATAGACCATACTTCCTTTCCAGTAGGATTTGTGATCAGCCATCGCTGCTGAACAGGCTTATGAGGGTTACGACTACTGGTGGTCAAGGGGAGAGTCTATAGCCTTATCCACACAGCGAATCCATAATTTGAAAGGGTTTCCAGTCTTTTCCAGTTTCCAGCCAGAGTCTGGACAGGGCACAGGCTTGAGATGAGAGGTAGGGATCCAGGAAGTGATTTTGACTACTTTTACCCTGTAGGTGTTATAAGTAGCATCTGGTATGGTCCTTTTCAGCGGAGTTCCAGGGATGACACCAGATATCGTCTTACATAGACGAAGTCTCTACTTGATATCGCTGTAGAGTCCCCTCATCCCCAGGTTGGTAGGCAGTGGCCATCTGTTTTCACAGGTATCCCTGAGTTCTTTCAAGAGCTTTAAGTCTGTTAAGCAAGGGGGTGTGGAAAGAATCGTTAGGTCTTAGAGTTGGGGTAGGTCCCTTACTGGAGGAGGGACACCATAGAGAATTTCACAGGGTGTGAGGTTACACAAAGAAATAGATTGAGTATTTCTTGCATGAAACAGTACATAAAGCAGGAGCATAGTCCAATCTTTTATGCCGGTCTCTAAGTTTAATTTCGTTATGATCTCTTTAATGGTTCTATTCATTCATTCTACCTGTCCTGAACTCGGGTGTCTGTAAACACAATGTAACTTCCAATTAATCCCCAGGGTCCTTGATAACCTCTGAGTTACTTGGGCCACGAACTCCGGTCCGTTATCAGACCCTATTACTTTAGGCAGGCTGTACCTTGGAAAAATATCTTCCAGGATCTTCTTGACCATCATTTGCGCTGTTTCATTTTTTTTTCCTTTTCTTTTTTTTTTGGGGGGGGGGGAGGCTTCAATCCATCCTGAAAATGTATCTACAAAGACTAGGAGATATTTAAGTCCATTCCTTGCTGGCTTAATTTCAGTAAAGTCCACTTCCCAGAATTGTCCTGGTCTGGTTCCTCATAGGTGCTTTCCTGCAGGAAGCTTGGAAGGGTAAGAATTAACCAATTGATGGACCCAACAGGCTTTTGTTATCCATTCAGTTGTTTCCTTTCACTGTGAGTCGGTTAGTGGAAAACTCTGTTCTTGATCCTTCAGAAATGAATGCAGTTTCTTTGAACCAAGGTGAGTGATTTGATGTACATTTTCTACTGACATAGTTAGAGCCGTGATTATAGGAGTTTTTACTGAAGGATTTAGAAATTCCACTTGGGGGCCTTCAGGGTTAAAAGTTATTTTGGCCCAGAGCTTTGTGAGCAGATCTCTGCCAATCAATGGGGCCGTGCATTCTGGGATTACTAGGAAGGAGTGATGGATTTTTCCTTTCCCCTGGTCCATGGTCCTCTTAGTTGTCCAAGCCCGATATTTACTGCCATTAGCCCCTTGAATTAGAGACCTTATATTTGATAGAGGTTCCAATGGGGCCTTAAAGGCAGAATATATTGCCCCTGTATCCACTTCAAAGTATACTGGGGTCCCCTCCACTTCAAAAGTTACCCTGAGCTCAGGGAGAGAATCTGAGCCCCGACTTTCTTAGTAATCCTACAGAGTCAGAATGTGCAGCTGGCCTGGCTGTCTCTTTCTAGGGCACTCTTTAGCCCAGTGTCCTTTTTTTTAGAGTAGGCACATTGAATTGAGGCCAGGGGTGGCCTCTTGTGTGGGCCCCGGTGTCCCTTCCTGTCTCCATGTTTCTTAATTTCTGGTCTATTTGTTGTTGTGACCAGGACCTTAGTCAATGCCTTAGTCTGTCTTTTGTTTCTTTTATCCTCCCTTTGCTCCCTAGTCTTCCTCAGTTTCTCTCTTATAGTATACCTTCTTGGCTTCTCTGACTAAACCTCTCAAAGTCATATCTTGTAATCCATCTAAGCATTGTAACTGTCTTTTAATATCCAGAACAGCTTGCCCAATAAAGGCCACCATGACAGATGCCTTTTGATTCTCTCCCTGAGGATCGAAAGGAGTAAATCTCCTATATGCCTCCATAATTCTCTGTAGGAACATGGAGGGACATTCATCAGTCCCTTGAATAATCTCTCTTACATTGGCCAAAATAGTTGGTCGCCTAGTGGCCAATAAGATACCCACTATTAGAGCCCGGCAAGAAGAGGAAGGATGCTCATTACCTTCACAGGTTTTGGGGTCCCAGTTGGGTCAGTGCAAGGGAAAGGCGGCTTTGCATATGTTGGGAAGTTTTGTCGGTCACCCATCTGGTCCGAGAATATTTTTTTCTAGAATCCAGGAAGATTCTCTTTTGTTCCTCTGTCATGAAGAGAGTCCCTAGGAGTTGTTGGCAGTCATCCCAAGTAGGCTGGTGTGAAAACATCAATGACTCAACCACACCTGATACCCAGGTGGGGTCCTCGGTAAAAGGGGGATTGTTATTTTTCCAGTTATTTAGGTCTGAAGAGGAGAAAGGTAAATACTGGTAGGCTTGCATTTTTCCCCCATGGTTGTCATCAATCATTGTTCCTTAGAAATGGAGAGGGAGCATCACGGGAGTTCCAGGGATTTCAATCATTCAACGCCAGTAAGTTCCTTTAGCCGGGCCAGCATCCTCCAGGAAAGGAGGGGCTGTGTTAGTCGCAGGGGAGTTATCTGAAGTGTGCTGGGCTCGCTTAGCTTTCTCCAATGGCGGAGAGGCTGAGACAGCAGCAGGGGAATTACTTAGAGTGTGTTGGGGGTTGGGGGACGAGGGCAGGGAATAAATAGTAGGACGAGAGTCCAGTAGAGTCAAATCTTGTGACTAAGGGAGAACAGAGGTTGAAAGAGGAGGAGAAGCAGAAGGTTTGAGAGAGCATGAGGGAAGGAGTAGGAGCGGGGGCAGGGGCAAGGAAAAGCTTCACACATGGAGGAGGAGAATTGCAGAGGTCCTGCAAAGTTAAGATATATGTCTCTTGATCCTGATGTCTATGTGGCGCTGGCTGAAAGTCAATATCTCTGACTTTTTAAATTAATGGGAAGTAGAAAGATCCTTCTAGGGGCCATCTGAATCCAAAGGTGGGCCATTCTGAGGCACAGAGAGTCTGCCAGGTCCAGCGTTTTACTGAAAAAGAAAGATTCTGAGCCCTTAAGCGGACTTTGGTGCAATGATCAAGGGTCAGGGAAAGAGGCATTGAAGTGCTCTATACCATAATGAAAGATAAACAATCAGTAAAAGCAACGACACACGACACAGACAAGACAATACAATAAAGACAGGCAATGGACGTCCAACACTGAGACCAGGACTGAGTAGCCGGCAAAACCCGATGGGCTGGCAATACCAAATCTGAAACAAAATATCACTGAGTCGAGGAGACTATTGTTCCTCGATTTCCCGAGTCCTCTGGGGAGTCCCCCAGTGACGTGGCCTGTGGCTCTATGACATGTCTGTCACCCACCGTCAGAGAGAGCTCACACTCTTCAACAACAGCCATTTTGCCAAGCCCTAACCTGAAACCTGAAACCAGAAAGAGGCGCCTTACATACCCCGAGAGGAGCCCGTTGGGGTCTCTCATCTGCCGCTGCTGGATCTCAGTGGAACCTCCATATGTAAAGGTCGGGCGAGTGTCTGGGGAAGAAACCACCAAGAGACTGTCTCATGCAAAAGCAAAGGGTTTATTATGGGTCCAGCATGCTGGGGCTCAGAGTTCACTTGAATAGAGCAGAGAGCCCTGAGAATAGCTTAAGCAGAGCTTATATACTTTCCTTGGAGAGGGCAGGGCAGGATGTTTATTGATGGGTCCGGGCGAGTGAGCTGTTTGTCGGCAACCGGGTGAGGAAGTACTTTCTGCAGTTTGGCAGCTGAGGACAGCACATTCTGGGAACAAGATTAGAAAACAGTTCTCAAGATTTCAACAGTATTTTATTAAGCATACAGAAAACAGGAAGTGATAAGTACCTATTTTATTAACCTTTCACTATTGACTACACTTTGCCAGATTTCCTAATGTCTCTATTGATATCTGCTTTCCTACATATTTTCCCCAGTTCATCATTGTGACTGACTCTTCACATGTGGTGACATTTACATTCACTCTATACCCGAAACCCTATAGCTAAAGAACTTTTGGTCCAAATCCTATGCTCACACTGCTTTCTAAACCTACCGACTATCTTCCTAATCCTACCGATTATCCCTTTTTGACTGGAAGTTCTCTTTGACAATCAATCATCCAAAATACACGGACCTTTGCCATTGTATATTGATGTATCTGAGACATCTGTGCAGAAAATAAATCAAAGCTCAGTATCACAATCAAGGTCCCAATGCTCTTCTGGGCTTCAAATCTTACCTAGATTTCTGTTTTCATACTTAATTTTCACCTATATATTCTTGTAAATATCGCAGGTTTTCAAGACCATTATTCATCCAGCAGAATGATTCCTAATGCAAATTGAACCTGTTATTAACCCTAACCATACACTGTTCCATTTTTCAAATGGAAATGAATGGGCCTCACCTGTGGCTCTTTGCCTAATTGCTTTAGAAAGGGATGTGTCTGAATCAGCCTCTTGGCCCTGTGTGAGGCTGTGGCTTAGATTCTTAGCACCTGATCGATATAAAGAAAGATCCCATGTGTGAATCCAAAACCAAAATGCCCAAAAGAGGAGTCATTGAGCATAAAGTCTCTTGCCTTCCACTGTAAGGTTCCTGACCTCCATCAAGTGAGAATAGGGATCCTTTGGGTCAAATGATTTCTTCAAAGCCCTGCACATGCTAGCCCAGAGGTGCTTGTGTTTTCTCATGACTCCAATTCACATAAAGATTCTAAACCCCACTGTCAGTAGGCCTCAAATTGGAGAAGCAGAGCAGTATTACGGCAGGCCGATTTGATCACTCCTGGGTCACAGGAAGGGTTTCCAGCCCACCCTGACATTAGGAAAATAAGGGGCAAGGAAGCCTATTTTGGACACTGTCTTGGGCTGTGTCCTTCATGGAAACTTCCAGCCAGAGGTTAAGATGAGTGTCTATATGCAATAAGATGAGGGTCATGTGCGAATGTTTTGGTTTAATTTTGGTCATTTGTGTTGGGATTGGAAGAGATGAGTAGGTCAACCAGGACTTGAAATCTGGTGTGATTCCCCTTAGAGACTGAGTTATGGAACTGAACTCAGAGAAGTATTGGCATGAATTGTGTTGAGTTTTTAGGAGGCCACACATGAGACTCGCCCTTGGAAACTGACACCTAGGCCCAGGGTGGCTTTCCACAGAGCACTGGAAATCTCACCCAGGATATCACTAGATTTTATTCTGAAAGACTTGGCAGCCATAGTCAAAACACACATAGACCTCACACTGTAGACCTCAATGGGCCTGGCTTCATGTGACCTTTTGGCGACTCTTTGGGAAGACTTGCCTGTGAGTGTCCTCCAGAGATTTCATTGAAATGAGCTTCCTCACAATTTAATGGTTCCTAAATGAATTGAAACCTACAGTGCCTCCAACTTCCATCTTGAAAAATGGCTAGATAAATACCATGAAATTTTTGAAATTCCTATTACCAGGTGGCACTGGAGAACCTTTGTATGCCCTGTTGCTGATCATGAGTGTACCAGAAAGTGCCTTTATTGACTGAGTTTCATTAAAATGGTGTAGAACAGAGATGCCAGTAAGTTGGATACTCCTCAATTGTAGGCGCAAGCTGTGGTGTGCAGGTTTGTGATAAAACATCCGTGGTGGGGCCATGTGGATCTGCCATTGCTTCCAAATGGCATGTGACTGACGTGGTGCAGCCAGGAAACCCTTATATGTAAAGGCATATTGGTATATGGAGAATTTTTAGGGCAATGTTCAGAATCAGGTTGCTATGGACAAGGGGACAATCTATGTGGGCTAGAAGCCTGGTTGGTGCATTCTCCTGCAGACCATGACCCACTACACATGACAGAACTCCCTCCAGCACTGTGTCCCAGTTCAATTCCTTGTATTTCGTGAAGAAAATACCAAACTCCCAGTGCAGCAGCAAGAAACACCACGAAAAGTGCAGAATGACCAAATGCCTTCACAGTCCACACGGGGAGACTCTTAGACCCCAGTGGTCACAGTTTACCTACAAAGAGAGAATTCAGTACTGTAGCCTAGTGTTCACTGGAAAATAAGAAACCACGTCCTCCAGGTCACATAGATGTAGACCCAGCTCTGATGGTCTCACTAGAAAGAAAGCTAAAGCTCCTGACAACAACATATATTTTGAGTTCCCAACCTCAGAGGCAGTTTCTCAAGAAGTCTTTAGGCCAGCAGAGCTCCAAGTTTGTGGAGTGTTTACCTTGTCCCTTACATTTGGAAACTCCTCTACCACATCCAAGGTTGTGAACTCCTTTGCATTTTCCATTCCAGATATATATTCACAGATTTTCTAACTCTTCTCCTCTAATTGTGTCTTATTTGGGGCGAAGGTAATGTGAAGCCATTGTTCTGGATGAGAGTGGGAAATTTATTGTGTAGCCCATATTTGCATACACATTGGATTCATTTTCTTTTTTCCATTCAAAATACTGAATCCCTGACACTAACCCATACACTACTAGACTCTGACTACTAATCCTACTATGATGGAGAATAATAACACAAACAGAATAGAAATACAAGCCATTCAGAGGAGGCATGCTGTATAGTTGGACTTGCCTTTTGCATGATAAAGGGTAGGTGTTATATATCTAGTCCATTTTTCATTGAAATAGTTCTCTATGTGTTTTTTTTCCTTTAATTTTTATTGTTGGTTGTTCAAAATTTACCTATTTCTTGACATATCATATTTCACACTTTGATTCAAGTGGGTTATGAACTCCCATTTTTACCCCGTATACAGGTTTCAGCATCACATCTGTTACACATCCACTGTTTTACGTATTGCAATACTAGTGTCTGTTGTAGTCTGCTGTCTTTCCTATCCTCTACTATCCCCCATCCCCTCCCCTCCCATCTTCTCTCTCTACCCCATCTACTGTAATTCATTTCTCCCTCTTGGTTTTTTTCCCCCTTTCCCCTCACTTCCTCTTGTATGTAATTTTGTATAACCATGAGGGTCTCCTTTCATTTCCATGCAATTTCCCTTCTCTTTCCTTTTCTCTTCCACCTGTCACCCCTGTTTAATCTTAATCTTCTTCTCATGCTCTTCCTCCCAACTCTCTTCTTAGTTACTCTCCTTATATCAAAGAAAACTATTGGCATTTGTTTTTTTAGGGATTGGCTAGCTTCACTTAGCATAATCTGTTCTAATGCCATCTATTTTCTTGCAAATTCTATGATTTTGACATTTTTTAATGCAGAGTATTACTCCATTGTGTATGAATGCCACATTTTTTTTTTCCATTCGTCTATGGAAGGGCATCTAGGTTGGTTCCACACTCTTGCTACTTTGAATTGTGCTGCTATGAACATCAATGTAGCAGTGTCCCTACAGCATGCACTTTTTAGGTCTTAGGGAATAGACCGAGAAGGGGAATAGCTGGGTCAAATGGTGGTTCCATTCCTAGCTTCCAAGAAATCTCCATACTTCTTTCCAAATTGGCTGCACCAATTTGCAGTCCCACCAGCAATGTACAGGTGTACCCTTTTTCCCACATCCTCGCCAGCACTTGTTGTTTGACTTCATAATGGCTGCCAATCATACTGGAGTGAGATGGTATCTTAGGGTGGGTTTGTTTTCCATTTTTCTGACTGCAAGAGATGGTGAGAATTTTTTCATGTACTTATTGATTAATTGTATGTCCTCATCTGAGAAGTGTCTGTTCAGGTCCTTGGACCATTTGTTGATTGGGTTATTCGTTTTCTTATTGTTTAATTTTTTGAGTTCTTTGTATACTCTGGATATTAGGGCTCTATCTGAAGTGTGAGGAGTAAAGATTTGTTCCCAGGATGTAGGCTCCCTTTTTACCTCTCTTATTGTTTCTTTTTCTGAGAAAAATCTATTTAGTTTGAGTAAGTCCTGTTTGTAGATTCTAATTATTAACTCTTATGCTATGGGTGTCCTATTGAGGAATTTGGAGCCCGACCCCACAGTATGTAGATCATAGCCAAAGTTTTCTTCTATCAGATGCCGTGTCTCTGATTTGATATCAAGCTCCTTGATCTATCTTGAGTTAACTTTTGTGCATGGCAAGAAAAAGGGATTCAGTTTCATTTTGTTGCATATGAATTTCCAGTTTTCCCAGAACCATTTGTTGAAGATGCTATCCTTCCTCCATTGCATGCTTTTAGACCCAATTGGCATTGCATTTAACATATAGAGAACTTTTGGTTATATTGCCATTTTGATGATGTTAGTTCTGCCTATCCATGAACATAGTATATTTTTCCATCTTCTATGATCTTCTTCTATTTCTCTCTTTAGGGTTCTGTAGTTTTCATTTTATAAGTCTTTCACCTCTTTTGTTAGGTTGATTCCCAAGTATTTTTTTTTGTGTGTGTGTGGATATTTTGAATGGAGTGGTTGTCCTCATTTCTATTTCAGAGGATTTGTTGCTGATATACAGGAATGCCTTTGATTTATGCATATTGATTTTATATCCTGCCACTTTGGTGAATTCATTTATTAGCTCTAATAGTTTCTTTGTATACCTTTTTGGGTCTGCTAAGTATAGAATCATGTCATCTGCAAATAGTGATAATTTACGTTCTTCTTTTCCTATTTTTATGCCTTTGATTTCTTTAATCTCTCTAATTGCTCTGGCCAGTGTTTCGAGAACTATGTTGAACAGAAGTAGTGAGAGAGGGCATCCCTATCTTCTTCCAGATTTTAGAGGGAATACCTTCAATTTTTCTCCATTCAGAATGATGCTAGCCTGAGACTTAGCATAGATTGCTTTTACATTATTGAGGTATGTTCCTGTTATCCCTAGTTTTTCCAGAGTTTTGAACATAAAGGGATGCTGTACATTGTCGAATGCTTTTTCTGCATCTATCGAGATGATCAAATGGTTCTTATTTTTAAGTCTATTGATGTGATGAATAACATTTATTGATTTCTGTATAATGAACCAGCCTTGCATCCTAGGGATGAATCTTACTTGATCATGGGGCACAATTTTTTTAATATGTTTTTGTATCCGATTCGCCACAATTTTATTGAGGATTTTTGCATTTTTCCTGAAATAGCTTGAAAAGTATTGGTATTAGTTCCTCTTTAAAAGTTTTGTAAAACTCTGCTGTATACCCATCCGGTCCTGGGCTTTTCTTAGTTGGTAGTCTTTTGATGGTTTATTCTATTTCCTCAATTGTTATGGGTCTGTTTAGGTTGCCTATAACCTCCTGACTCAATCTGGGCAGATTATATGACTTGAGAAATTTATCGATGCCTTCACTATCTTCTATTTTATTGAAGAATAAGAATTCAAAATAATTTCGGATTATCTTCTGTATTTCTGAACTATCTGTTTTGATACTGAGTTCTCCCTCTTCTTTTCTTTGTTAGCTTGGCTAAGGGTCTGTCGATTTTATTTATTTTTTCAAAGAACCATCTTTTGGTTTTGTCAATTTTTTCAATTGTTTCTTTTGTTTTGATTTCATTAATTTCAGCTCTGATTTTAATTATTTCTTGCCTTCTACTTCTTTTGCTGTTGTTTTGCTCTTCTTTTTCTAGGATTCTGAGATGAAGTATGAGATCATTTATTTGTCGTTTTTTTTTTCCATTTTTTAAGGAATGAAATCTAAGCAATGAATTTTGTTCTTAGAACTGCTTTCAATGTGTCCCATAGATTCCGATATGTTATGTCTGTGTTTTCATTTATCTCTAAGAATTTTTTAATTTCCTCCTTGGTGTCTTCTATAACCCATTGATCATTCAGTAACCTATTTTTCATTCTCCAAGTGATACATGATTTTTTCTTCTTTCTTTTATCGTTGATTTTCAGTTTCATTTCATTATGATCAGATAAGATGCCTGGTATTATATCTACCCCTTTATATTGTCTAAGAGTTGCTCTGTGACATAATATATGATTTATTTTTTGAGAAGTATCCATGAGCTGCTGAGAAAAAAGTGTAACTGCTTGATGTTGGCTGGTATATTCTATATATATCATAAGTCTGGGTTATTAATTGTGTTATTGAGTTCTATAGTTTCATTATTCAACTTTTGTTTGGAAGATCAGTCCATTAGTGAGAGAGGTGTGTTTGAGTCTCCCATGAGTATTGTATGGTGGTCTATTAGACTCTTGAACTTGAGAAGAATTTGTTTGATGAATATAGCTGCACCAATGTTTGGGGCATATATTTATGATTGTGATGTCTTGTTGGTGTATGGTTTCCTTGAGAAGTATGTAGTGTCCCTCTTTATCCCTTTCGATTAACTTTGGCTTGAAATCTATGTTATTTGATATGAGTATGAACACTTCTGCTTGTTTCCGAAGTCCATATGGGTGATATGATTTTTCCCAACTTTTCACCTGCAGTCTATGTATATCTTTTCCTAACAAATGCGTCTCCAGTAGGCAGCATATTGTTGGGTCTTGTTTTGTGATCCATTCTACTAGCCTGTGTCTCTTAATTGGTGAGTTTAAGCCATTAACATTTAGGGTTATTATTGAGATATGGGTTGTTCTTCCAGCCATATTTGTATATTTATGTTACTAAACATGGTTTGTTTTCCTCCTTGATTATTTTCCCCCCTTTACTGGCCTACCTCCCACTGTTGGTTTTCATTGTTATTTTCCATTTCCTCTTCCTGTAATGTTTTGCCAAGGATGTTTTGAAGAAATCGTTTTCTAGCTGCGAATTCTTTTAACTTTTGTTATCGTGGAAAGATTTAATTTCATCTTCTATCCTGAAGCTTAATTTCGCTGGATACACAATTCTTGGATGGAACACATTTTCTTTCAGTGTTTAAAAATGTTATTGCAGGATCTTCTAGCTTTCAGAGTCTGTGTTGAAAGATCAGCTGTTATAATGATTGGTTTACCACTAAATATTATCTGCTTCCTTTATCTTGTAGCTTTTAAAATTCTCTCCTTATTCTGTATGTTGGGCATCTTCGTTATAATATGTCTAGGTGTGGATCTCTTATACTTTTGCACATTTGGCATCCTGTAAGCTTCTAGGATTTGCGATTCTGTCTCATTCTACAAGTCTGGGAATTTTTCTCCTTTATTTCATTGAATATATTGCTCATTCCTTTTGTTTGGACCTCTATACCTTCCTGTATCCCAATGACTCTTAAGTTTGGTCTCTTTATGTTATCCCATATTTCTTGGATGTTCTGCTCATGGTTTCTTAAAAGTCTTCTGGAGCTGTCTGTGTTCTTTTCAAGTTGAAATAAGTTGTCTTCATTGTCTGATGTTCTATCTTCTAAGTGTTCTACTCTGCTGGTAGTATTCTCAATTGAGTTTTTAAGTTGGTTTATTGATTCCTGCATTCCTAGGATTTCTGTTTGTTTGATTTTATAATCTTTATCTCCCTGCATAGTTGATCTTATGCTTCTTGGATTTTTTTATGTAATTCATTATCAAGGTGATCTTTCATTGTCTGATTTTGCTCTCTAATGTCTTCCTTGAGACTCCAGATCATCTGAAGCATGTATATCCTGAGTTCTTTATCTGACATTCCATCTGCTTCAGATATTACCTCTTCTAACGTTGACTTTACCTGCATTGCTTATGGTCCTTTCTTTCCTTGTCTTTTCATACTGTTCATGTTTCTTTCTGCTTGGTGAAACTGTGGTGTTATTGAATTTTTCTCCTATATATTTATATTGTTCTTGTATAGTTTCAAAGTCTCCCTCGAAGGCACGGGTAGTGGCTCTGCCCCTCCTACAATTGGGACAATATGCCTACCACACCAGCAGGCTGCTGGTCCTGTTCTGTCAGTCGGTAGCTGGTCCGCCTACCTTGAAGGTGCGAGCAGCAGCTCTGACCCTCTGCAGGCACTGGGCCTCTTCTGCCAGTGGGTCGCAAGTCGGGCTACTTTGCAGGCGTGGGCGGCAGCTTTGACCATCTGTGGGACACTGGGTCTGTTTTGTCTGTCCCTTGCAGGTCTGTCTACCTTGCAGGCGCGTGTGGCTTCTCTGCCCCTCCCCCAACCGGGACGATGTGTCTACCATGCTGGCGGGCCATAGGCCTGGTCTGTCGGTGGTCGCAGGTCCTCCTACCTTGCAGGCGCCGAGGGTGTCTCTGCCCCTCCACAGATTGCTGGGCCTGTCCTGCTGTGGGTCACAGGTCTGCCTACCTTGCAGGCCCGGCGGCATTGCCCCTCCCCCAACCAGGGCGATGTGTCTTCCACGGTGGCGGGCCACTGGTCCTGTTCAGCCGGTGGGTCGCAGGTCCACCTACCTTGAAGGAGCGATTGGCAGATCTGCCCCTCAATCTCTCAATGTGTTTTTAAATTTGACAAATATGTGAATTCCTGTCTCCCTTTCTCTGTAGCATATTCAGCACATGTATTTTTATAAGCACATATAGAATCCTACCTGATATCACACGTACATTTTTGTGAGGCTGCTGACTTGGCAGATACAAATTATGAGAAGCGATCACTCCTCCTAAACGCTGTTGGAACTGAAAATTTAAGCTATGGGTGAGCTTCCTAGTTGAACAATATTACACATAAATCCACGCTCAGTAAAATGAAGATTTTTTGGATCTGTGGATGATATATATTTCATGAAGAATTTCAATTGGCATATGTATTGCTACTTTTTAATGTCTGTTGTGTGTGTGTGTGTGTGTGTGTAAATATATATATATATATATATATATATATATATATATATATATATATATACACACTCTTCATATATTTCAAAATATGGAATAGATGTGTCTTATGTACAGTCCCAAAATTCATTCATGTTCATGTATGTGGAATTATAATCAAATTTTCACAAAATTATTCTCAGAAATATTCATCCACGTGAAATACATATTTGTTTCTTAGGTCTGAAAACTAACTTCAGTGAATGGTGCATTCAAATCCTAATATTTCTAAATTAACTGACTCAGTTTAACATCAATGCAAGAAGATTCCTATGGGACATGATGTTTATTTTGACGTTCATTTTTACTCAACACTGGTACATTACTACTCCTTCAGTTAATGCACATCATAGGATATATATTTCATCTACAAGTTCGCAAATTTATAGGCATTTGTTTCACTTTCAGTCACTTCCTGCTTCTGAACACATGTATTTCTCAAGGTTTCTTGACTGGTCTTTTTATGAGACTTTTTTCCAAACAAATTATTTTCAATTTCCATAATCAATTTGAAGCAAAACTCACACACTCTTCATGATAAACCGTAATCCTCATATTACCATTAGATGTAAAACGGGTTGGAATGAATGGTTGTATATCAATATAAGATTTCCTGTATATTTTCACATTTCAATTCAATCCATTATTTAAAGTTGGAACCAGTTATATTATTTATTCACAGTATGGTCTATACATGCATATTCTCCATATTCAAAGACAAAGAGTACACCTGTTTGTACCCCGAATGCTAATTTATACATCTTCAAAATATTGCACCCAGAAATGGTGGAAGAAATACTCAGGTCACCTTATCTACATATACATTGTATCACAGTAATATTCTGGACACAAAAAGCAAAAATCACACTTATGATTGTACCAAAGCCTAAATGGAAACTGAACATGGATTACTAAAAACATCCAGGTCCAGGTTGCCTAATAGTCTCAAATATCAATCCTATTGGTGACTACGTATTTGTTTCTTCCTAAGATTATATATTCAACCTAAATGCAGTTAATAATGTCTAATCCTATCACTCACTTTATACTTTGCCTGATTTCCTAATGTCTCTATTGATGTCTGCTTTCCTAAATATTTTCCCCAGTTCACCATGTGAGTGACTCTTCACATGTGATGATATTTACTTTCACTCTCTAACCGAAACCCTATTGATAAAGAATTTTTGGTCCAAATCCTGTACTCACTCTTCTTCTGAAAGCTACTGACTATCTTCCTAATCTTACCGAGTTTCCCTGTTTGAGTGGAAGTTCTCTTTTCCATTCAATCATCCAAGGTACAAGGTCCTATGTCATTGATTATCGATTTATCTGAGAGATATATGCGGAACATACTTCAAAGCTAAGTATCACAATCAACAGCTGAATGACCTTCAGAGCTTCAAATCTTACCTAGATTTCTGTTTTCATTCTTATATTTTATGTCTATGTTTTAATAAATGTCACAGGTTCCCAATACCATTATTCATCCAGCAGAATGATTCCTAACCCAAATCAAACATGTTATTAAACCCTAAACATACACTGTTCCCACAATCTCACTTAACAAAAGACCAGGGACAGTGTTGGTCTTACAATACAGGAATGTAGGGGATCTTCCATATGCTGAAAACCTCAAAGGTCCATGCAGATGTGATCCCTGGAGAAGATATAAACAGCTCTGAAGGACCTTAAAGAGCAAAACTCATCTTCCATTGCAAACAACCTGGTCAGAATGAAGGGTTGTATCTGAATGAGCCTCTCTGTTCTCAATGTAGAGAAAATGGACCATACCAGGCCTGTGTGGAGAGCTGTTCCTGGGTGCCTATGGTTGATTCACCATTCTAACTTGTGAAAGTGTCACAGGAAGTAGGGGCAGCCTCTATCTCATGGGACCCTTGGAAGCAACTGTTAGGACAAAGTGATTGCCAAGGCAGTGTCCTCATTCACTACCTGAAGTAAGTGATCTCACCTCTCTTCCTTGGTGATGAAACTCTCTGAACTTGGGATGCAGAAGCCAGGCAACCAGAGCCAGTCCCAGTCCCAGTCCCAGTGAGGTCACTTGTTTGGATTTACCAAGGACAGAGTCAGTGTTTCCTGGAACCTACTGATGTGAGGATGGCCAAATGCCAGGAGAGCTTTGTAGAGGGGCCTTTCTTGAGAAAAATGTACTTGCCCACTTCTGGCTCCTGACAACGTCACAGATTTGGCCAAGGAGACCATATCTGAGACAGGACAGGCCATTTGGGGGAACATAGTATGGCCTACCAGTCAGACGACACTCAGGATACTCACAGAATTACTTGGGGGAAGGAGGTGTCTTTGTGGGTGTGGGAGTGAGTTTGTGGTTTTTTCTCATGTTCTGAGAATAAGTAGGAAAGGCAGTCTGTTGGGTTGGAGTGGACTGTGTCTAGTAATTCCTTTGACAATGCGAGTTTCTATGTCTGTGTAACTCTCTGTGTCCATGGTTGTATTCATTAGAAAAGAGAATTCATCTATGGATGTGTCCTGTCTAGTAGAAAGAATTCCAGCATTTATCCTGCCTAATTTATGAATGGACTGTGACTTGCCTTATCAATGGGCAACACGTACTATCTTCCTAAGTTCCTGTTTTCTTTCTGAATCTGGCCACTCTCCAGAGTAGGCTCATGGTTTTTTGTCCAAGTTATGTACTACCTCCAACCTGTGTGACATGGCCATGTACTCCATAGCTGAAAGGAAAGGGAGCATCTCAGAAAACTCAGATATCAGTGTGACACGGAAAGTCTCAGTGGAGAAAACCTGCTTTGGGCCTTTTGCATCCCTATTCCTCTGTTGCCCTGAATGTCAGGAAGGTCTTTGCCTCAGGCCACCCCTTTGTGAATCCTGAAGAAAACAGTTTTCAAATGGAAATGAATGGGCATCACCTGTGGCTGTTTGCTAAAATGCTTTGAGAGATATGTGTGTGAATCAGCCTCTTGGCCGTGTGTGAGGCTGTGTCTTAGATATTCATCGCCTAATGGATCTTAAGAAAGATCCCATGGGTGCATCCAAAACCAAAATCTCTAAAAAATCAGTCATTGTAGATGAAGTTTATTGCCTTTCTCTGTTAGGTTCCTGACCTCCATCAAGTGAATTTGGAGATCCTTTGAATTAATCGAGTTTTTCAAAGCCCTGCAGAGGCTAGCCCATAGGTGCTTGGGTTTTCTAATGAATCCAAATCACATAAAGAATCTATACCTGACAGTCAGTAGGCTTCAAATTGGAGAAGCAGAGCAGTATTAGTGGCAGGCCTATTAAATCACTCCTTGTTTACAGGAAGGGTGTCCAGGTCACACTGACTTTAGGCAAATGAGGGCAAGGGAGATTATTTCACACTCTGTCTTGTGCTTTACCCCTCATGGAAACCTCCAACCAGAGGTAATGATGAGTGTCTATATGGAAGAAGATGAGGGCAATGTGGGAGTGTTTGGGATTTAATTGTGGTCATTTATTTGGCTGTTGGAAGAGAAGACTGGGTCCACCTGGGCTTTAACTCGGGTTTGATTCATCTTAGAGACTGAGTTCTGGAACTGACCTCAGAGAAGTATTGACATGAATTGTGTTGGGATTTTAGGAGGCCACGCATTAGAGTTGCCCTTGGAAACTGAGATCTAGGCCCAGGGTGGCTTTCCACAAAGCACTGAGAATGTCAGCCAGGATATAACCTGATTTTATTCTGAAAGACTTGGCAGGCATATTTGAGAATCAAAACACCCATGGACCTAACATTGTAGACCTCAATTGGCCTGGCCTCATGTGACCTTTAGGCCATTCTTTGGGAAGCCTTGCCTGTGAGAGTTCTCCAGATCTTTCATTGAAATGAGCTTCCACAACATTTAATGGTTCATGAATGAATTGAAACCCACTCTGGCTCCAAATTCATCTTTGAAAAATGGCTAGATAAATGCCATGAAATTTTTAAAATTCCCATGACCAGGTGGCACTGGAGAACAGTTTGATCTCCTGATGCTCATCATAAGTGTACCAGACTGTGCCTTGATTTACTGGGTTTCATGAAAATGGCATAGAACAGAGATGCCAGTAAGTTGGAACCTTCTGAGTAGTGCACCTTGAGCAGGTGTGGGCAGGTGTGTGACAAAACATCTGTGGTGGGGCCATGTGGATCTGCCATTGGCTTCCAAATAGCATGTGATTGACTTGCAGCAGCCAGCAGACCCATTTATGTAAAGGCACCTTGTTATATAGAGAGGTTTCAGGGCAATGTTCAGAAGTAGGTTGCAATGGAAAAGGGGGCAATGTAGCAAGCAATGAGTGATAGAAGCCTGGATGGTGCATTCTCCTGCAGACTCTAACCCACAACAAGTGACAGAACTCCCTGCAGCACTGTGTCCCAGTTGAACTCCTTGTTTTTTGTGAAGCAAATATCAAACTCACTGTGCAGCAGCAAGAAACACCACGAAAAGTGGAGGATGACCAAATGGCTTCACAGCGACACGGGGAGACACTAAGCCCCCACAGTTTACCTACAAAGAGAGAATTCAGCACTGCTGCCTCATGTTCATTGGAAAATAAGAAAACATGTCGTCCAGGTCACAAAGATGCAGACCCATCTTTGATGGTCTCACTAGAAAGAAAGCTAAAACTTATGAAAACACCTTATATTTCAAGTGCCCAATCTCACATGCAGTTTCTCAAACAGTCTTTAGGCCAGAAGAGCTCCATGTTGGTGTTGTGTTTACCATGTCCCTTGCTTTTGGAAACTCCTCCACCATCTCGAAATTTGTGAACTCCTGAGCATTTTCCATTCCAGACATGTATTCACAAATTTTCTAACTCTTCTCCTCTAATTGTGTCTTACTTGGAGCGAAGGTAATGTCAAGGCATTGTTCTGGATCAGAGTGGGAAGTTTTGGGTTGCACATATTTGCACACACATTGGATACAATTTCCAATTTTCCATTCAAAATACAGAATCCCTGACACTATCCCATACCCTACTAGACTCTGACTACTAATCCTAATATGATGGAAAAAAATAACACAAACAGAATATAAATACAAGCAGTTCAAAGGAGGCATGATGTATATTTGGACTTGCCTTTTGCATGATAAAGTTTATGTGTTATAAATCTAGTCAATTTTTAATTAAATAGTTCTCCATGTGTTTTTAAAGTTAAAAATATGTGTATTACTGTCTCCCTTTCTCTGTAGCCTATTCAACATATGTATTTTTATATGCACATACCGAAAGCTACCTGGTATCACACCTACATTTTTGTGAGGTGGCTTCCTCAGCAAATACAAATTGTGAGAAGAGATCACTCCTCCTAAACGCTTTTGGAACTGAATATTCAACCTATGGGTGAACTTCCTAGTTGAACAAAATTATACATATATCCATATTCTGTAAAATATATATTTTTGCATTTGTGGATGATATATATTTCATGATGAATTTCGATTGGCATATACATTACTACATTTTAAAGTCTGTGTGTGTGTTTGGTGTATGTGTGTGTGTATATATATATATATATTCTCCAGATTTTTCAAAATATAAAATTTATGTGTCTTATTTAGAGTCCCCAAATTCATTCATGTTCATGTATGTGGATTTATAATAAAATTTTCACAAGATTATTCTCAGAAATATTCATCCACCTAAAATACACATTTGTTTCCTAGTACTGAAAACTAACTACAGTGATTGGTGCCTTCAAATCCTAATATTTCTACAGTAAATGAACCGGTTTAACATCAATGCATGTAGAATTCTATTGGGCATGATGTGTATTTTGACGTTCATTTTTATTCCACATTGGTACATTACTCTTTCTTAAGTTTATGGACATCATAGGACATATATTTCATCAACAATTTCGCAAATTTATAGGCATTTGTTTCACTTTCAATCGCTTCCTGCTTCAGAACACATGTATTCCTCCAGGTTTCTTCACTGGTCTTTTCATGAGACTTCTTTCCAAACAAATTATTTTCGATTTCCATAATCAATTTGAAGCAAAACTCACACACTTTTCATGATAAACCAAAATCCTCATATTTCCATTAAATGTATAATGGGTTGGAATGAATGATTGTATATTAATATAAGATTTCTTATATATTTTCACATTTATTTCAACCAATTATTTCAAGTTGAAACCAGTTTTATTATTTATTCACAGTATGGTCTATTCATGCATTTCCTCTGTATTCATAGACACAGGGTGCACCTTTTTGTAGCCCCAATACAAATTTATAAGTCTTCAAAATATTGCTTCCAGAAATGGTGGAAGAAATACTCATGTCACCTAATCTACATATACATTTCATCACAGTAATATTCTGGCACAAAATTCAAAGGTCACACTTATGATTCTACCAAATCCTAAATAGAAAGTGAACATGGATTACTAAAAACATTCATGTCCAGGGTGCCTTATGCTCTCAAAAGTCAATCCTATTGGTGACTACATATTTGTTTCTTTCTAAGATTATATGTTCAACCTCAACCCTGTTGAAAATATCTAATCCTATCACTCACTTTATACTTTGCCTGATTTCCTAATGTCTCTATTGATATCTGCATTCCTACATATTTTTCCCACTCCATCCTTGTTAGAGACCCTTCACATGTGCTGTTATTGAAAATTCACTCTCTAACCGAAACCCTATTGCTAAATAACTTTTGGTCCAAATCCTATACTCATTGTTCTTCTGATACTTACCGACTATCGTCCTGATCCTACTGACTATCTCTGTTTGAGGGTATGTTCTCTTCTACAATCAATCATCCAAGGTACAAGTTCCTATGCCATTGTATATCAATTTATCTGACATATCTGTGCAGAACGTAATTCAAGCTAAGTAATCCAATCAAGGACCCAATGACTTTCTGGACTTCAAATCTTACCTGGATTTCTGTTTTCATACTTATATTTCACCTATATATTCTTGTAAGTATCGCAGTTACCCAATACCATTATACATCCCGTAGAATGATTCCTAACCCAAGTCGAACTGGTTATTAAGCCTAACCATACACTGTTCCCTCAATCTAACATTACAGAAGAGCTGGAACAGAGTTGGTCTTACAATGCAGGGATGGAGGGGATCTTCCACCTACTTAGAACCTCAATGGTCCATGCAGAAATTATCCCTGGAAAACATGTAGGCAGGTATGAAGAACCTGAGAGAGCAAAGGTCATCTTCCATGGCAAACACCCTGGTCAGGATGAAGGGTTGTGTCTGAATCAGCCTCTCTCTTCTTAATGTAGAGAAGATGGACCAAATCAAGCCTTTGTGGAGAGCTGTTCCTGGGTGGCTATGTTTGATATACCATTCTAACTTGTGAAAATGTCACAGGAATTGGGGCAGCATCCATCTCATGGGACCCTTGGAAGCAACTGTTAGAGCAAAGTGGTTGCCAAGGCAGTGACCTCATTCAGTTCCTGAAAAAAGTGACCTCACCTCACTTCCTTTGTAATGGAACTCTCTGAACTTGCGAACCAGGAAGCTAGGCCCCCAGAGCCAGTCCCAGCCACAGTTGGCACACTTGATTGTATTTACCAAGGACAGAGTCAGTCTTTATTGGTACCAACTGATGTGAGGATGGCCAAATGCCAGGAAAGCTATGAATACGGGTGTTTCCTGAGAAAGCAGGTAGTTGTTCTGGCAAAGACACCAGATCTGAGAAAGTACAGGCCATTTCGGGGCAACATAGTATGGCACACCAGTCAGAGGAAACTCCGGATAATCAAAGACCTACTTCTGGGAAGGAGGTGCTTTGTGGGTGTGGGTGTAAGTTTGTGGTTTTGTCTCATGTTCTGAGAATAGGTAGGAATAGTGGGTTGTTTGTTTTTGAGTGGATTGTTTCTAGAAAGTCGTTTGACACGGCGAGGGTTTCTAAAAGTGTATCCCACAGTGTCCGTGGTTGTTGACATTTGAAAAGAGAATGCATCAATAGAAGTGTACTGTCTAGTAGAAAGCTTCCCAGCATTCATCCTGCACAATTGATGAATGGACTGCAGCTTGTCTTATGAATGGACAACACCTACTATCTTCCTAAGCTCCAGTTTTCTTCCTGAATTCTGGCCACTCTCCGGAATAGTCTCATGGTTTGGTGTCCAAGATATGTACCGGCTCCAAGCTTTGTTACATGGCCATGTACTGGATAGCTGAAGGCAATGGGAGCATCTCAGAAAACTCAAATATCAGTGTGACCAGTAAAGTCTCAGTGGAGAAACCCTGCTTTGGGCCTTTTGCTAACCTATTGTTCTGTTGCCCTGAATGTCAGGAATTTCTTTGCCTCAGGCAACCCCTTTGTAAAGCCTGAAGAAAACAGTTTTCAAATGAAAATGAATGGGCATCACCTGTGGCTCTTTGCTTAATTGCTTAAAAAGGAATGTGTCTGAATCAGCCCCTTGGCCCTATGTGAGGCTAGGGCTTAGATTCTCGGCACCTGATGGATCTACAGAAAGATCCCATCTCTGAAACCAAAACCAAAATGGCCAAAAGAGCAGTCAATGTGGATGAAGTCTCTTGCCTTCCTCTGTAAGTCCTGACCTCTATCAAGTGAGAATAGATATCATTTGGGTCAAATGAGTTCTTCAAAGCCCTGCAGAGGCTAATGCATAGGTGCTTGTATTTTCTCATGACTCCAATTCACACAAAGGAATTTATACTCAACAATCAGTAAGAGTCAAAATGGAGAAGGAGAGCAGTATTAAGGGCAGGCCTATTTGATCACTCCTGGTTCACAGGAAGGGTGTCCAGGCCAACCTGACTTTAGGCAATTGAGGGGTAAGTGAGCTTATTTTGGACACTGTCTTGGGCTGCACCCTTCATGGAAACCTGCAGCAAGAGGTTATGATGAGTGTCTCTATGGCAGAAGATGAGGGTCATGTGGGAGTGTTTTGGTTTCAATTGTGGTCATTTGTGTGGCAGTGGAAAAGGCCACTAATGAGATTCGCCCTTGTAAACAGAGATCTAGCCAACTCCTTGGGAAAAATTGCCTGTGAGAGTTCTCCAGAGCTTTTATTGAAATGAGCTTCCTCACCATTTAATGGTTCCTGAATGAATTGAAACCCACAGTGCTTCCAACTTCATCCTTGAAAAGTGGCTACATAAATACCATGAAATTTTTGCCATTCCAATGACCAGGTGGCACTGGAGAACCTTTCATGTCCTTTTGCTCATCATGAGTGTACCAGACAGTGCCTTGATTGTCTGGGTTTCATGAAAATATTGTAGAACAGAAATGCCAGTAACTTGTAGCCTACTGAATAGTGGGCCTAGAGCGGTGGTGTGCAGGTTTGTGATAAAACATCTCTTGTGGGGCCATGTGGATCTGCCATTGCTTCCAAAGGGCTTGAGACTGACATGGTGCATCCAGCAGAAACTTATATGTCTGAAACCTCTCCATGTAAAGGCATCTTTTTATATGAAGATTTTCAGGGCAATGTTCAGAATCAGGTTGCTATGGTCAAGGGGGCAATCTATGTGGGATAGAATCCTGGTTGGTGAATTCTCCTGCAGACCCTCACCCAAAACACATGACAAAACTCCCTCCAGCAATGGGTCTCAGTTGAACTCGTTTTATTTAGTGAAACAAATACCAAACTCCCAGTGCAGCGGCAGTAAACACCATGAAAAGTGGAGGATGATCAAATGGCTTCACAGTCCACACGGGAGACACTTAGCCTTAAGTGGCCACAGTTTACCTACAAAGAGTGAATTCAGCACTGCCGCCTCATGTCTTTTGGAAAATAAGAAACCATGTCCTCCAGGTTACATAGATGTAGACACAGCTTTGATGCTTTCACTAGAAATGAAGCTACAGCTCCTGACAAAAACATATATTTCAAGGATCTTCTAGCTTTCAGAGTCTGTGTTGAAATATCAGCTGTTATCCTGATTGGTTTACCCCTAAATGTAATCTGCTTCCTTTCTCTTGTAGCTTTTAAAATTCTCTCTTTATTCTGTACGTTGGCTATCTTCATTATAATGTGTCTAGGTGTGGATCTCTTATGATTTTGCACATTCGGCATCCTGTTGGCTTCTAGGACTTGGGAGTCTGTCTCATTCTTCAAGTCTGGGAAGTTTTCTAGTGTTATTTCATTGATTACATTGCTCATTCTTTTGGTTTGGACCTCTATACCTTCCTGTATCCCAATGACTCTTAAGTTTGGTCTCTTTATGTTATCCCATATTTCTCCGATGTTCTGTTCATGGTTTCTTAACAGTCTTGCTGAGCTGTCTATGTTCTTTTCAAGTTGAAATACTTTGTCTTCATTGTCTGATGTTCTATCTTCTAAGTGTTCTACTCTGATGGTAGTATTCTCAATTGAGTTTTTAAGGTGGTTTATTGCTTCCTGCATTTCTAGGATTTCTGTTTGTTATTTTTTACAACTTCTATCTCCCTGTATAATTGATCTTTTGCTTCTTGGATTTGTTTGTGTAATTCATTGTCGAAGTGATCTTTCATTGTCTGATTTTGCTGTCTAATGTCTTCCTTGAGACTCCAGATCATCTGAAGCATGTATATCCTGAGTTCTTTTTCTGACATTCCATCTGCTGCAGCTATTACCTCTTCTAAAATTGTGTTGACCTGCATTGCTTGTGGTCCTTTTTTCTTTGTCTTTTCATACGGCTCGCGTTTCTTTCTGCTTGGTGAAACTGTTGTGATTTTGAAATTTTCCCCCTATATATTTATATTGCTCTTGTATATTTGAAAAGTCTTCCTTGCAGGGGCGGGGGGTGGCTGTGCTGCTCCTCCAATTGGGGTGATCTATCTACCATGCTGATGGGCCACTGGGCCTGTTCTCCTGATCGGTTGCAGGTCTGCCAACCATGCAGGCGCGGGAGGTGGCTCTGCTCAGCCCCTCCTCCAATTGGTGTGACGTGTCTACCACACCCGTTGACCCCTGGGGTGTTCTGCCAATCGGTCGCAGGTCTGCCTACCTTGGAGGCGCGGGCGGCGGCTCTGCTCTGCCCCTACTCCAATTGGGGTGACCTGACTACCACGCCGGCGGGTGGGTGGGCCTGTTCTGTGGTCGGTCGCAGGTCTGCCTACCTTGCGGGCATGGGCGATGGATCTGCTCTGCCCCTACTCCAAATGGGTGAAGTGTCTGCCGCGCTGGCAGGCCGCTGGTCCTCTTCTGCTGGTCGGGTGCAGATTTGTCTACCTTGAGGGCGCGGGTGGTGGCTCTGCTCTGCCGCTACTCCAATTGGGATATCATGACTACCAAGTCGGCAGGTTGCTGGGCCTGTTCCGGGCACGGGCAAAGATTCTGCTCTGCCCCTACTCCTATTGGGATGATGTGACTACCATGCCGGTGGGCCACTTGGATTGTAGTAGGCGCGGGAGAAGGCTCTGCTCTGAAACTACTCCAATTGAGGTGACGTGACTACCACGCCTGCTGGTCACTGGGCCTGTTCTGGGCACCTGCGGCGGCTCTGCTCTTCCTCTATTCCAATTGGGGTGAAGTGATTATCATGCAGGTGTGTCGCTGGGCCTGTTCCGGGCATGGGCAGCGGCTCTGCTCTGCCCCTCTGGCTTGATGACAAAGTGAGAGAGACTCAGGTGTTTGTGACTCACTTTCTTTACCAGGAGACTAACTGTTTCTGTCACCGCTGGTATCAATGAAGTTATCTCCTCCTCTGCTTTCTGATGACATCAGATCTCTGCCATGTTGGTATCCCATGCAAAAGGCAGCATTTCGTTCCCTTTGCTGGGTGACCAAAGCAATGGGTGAGTCCTGACTGGCCCTCACAAGCCCCGTCTCAATCCTGTTGCCACTGCCTATGAAGGCTCGGTTGATATTTACCTCCACATTATTCAGCAAGACCCGGACCGGGAAGCAGTTTCCATGGGTTCTTTAGCCCTGAGCCAGATCAGTTCGGGGAGGCCAAATTTGGCCTCTCTGGGCTCAGTGTATGTTCTAATAGGATCAGGCTCCAAGACGCAGTTTCTGCGGGTTCTTTAGCACTGAGCCTGAGTAATTTGTCTGCAAGACAAAGGTGAATGGCATCCTGAAATTACCTGTTCTATAGCTGAATGAGCTGCGATCAGTCGAAAACAGGGATGGTGACGTCAGCTCTTCAAGATGGTGGACGCTGGCTTCCTCTGTGGTCTGATCGGTATGGAGAACGGAATTGGACCGCATCCATCCCCGTCTCAATCCCAGAATTCAGCACTGAGCACAGTAATTGCATAGCTGGCAGGAGCCCATAGAATCCGCACCACTGTATATTTGCGATGCTATCTCGTCGTTTCCCAGTGTGCGCCACAGACTCTAGCTGCAGGGCAATTGGCTGAATAAGCAGCATGACCCTCCATGCGGACAAATCACTCGCGTTTGAGCCCCCGTAGCTGATCCTCGTGAGATGGATATATTTCCACTAGGTTTTGGAGCACCCCAAATTTGCTGGAAATTCCTAAAAAGATAGGTTTTAGCCGTTCTAACTCGTCATTCTCCCGCACAGTGACGCGGTACATGGGGGTAATGCACTCCATTCGCCACCATCATGTGATCCCCCGAAGTTAGTTTTCAGTACTAGGAAAAAAATATGTATTTCAGATGGAGGAATATTTCTGAGAATAATCTTGTGAAAAGTTGATTATAAATCCACATACATGAATATGAATGAATTTAGGGAGGGTATAAAAAGAAAAATATACTAAACATTTTGAAAAATCTGGAGAGTGAATATATATATATATATATATATATATATATATATATATATATATATACACACACAGACACACACACACACACACACACACACAGACATTAAAAAGTAGCATTATGTATGTGAATTGAAATTCACCATGAAATATATATCATCCACAGATCCAAAAATATTCA
Source organism: Callospermophilus lateralis (assembly GCF_048772815.1). Taxonomy (NCBI): domain Eukaryota; kingdom Metazoa; phylum Chordata; class Mammalia; order Rodentia; family Sciuridae; genus Callospermophilus; species Callospermophilus lateralis. The sequence continues at coordinate 10,325,073 of NC_135319.1, forward strand.
TTTTAATGTACATGGATTTATGTTGTTCAACTAAGAAGCTCACCCATATGTTGAATTTTCAGTTCCAACAGCGTTAAGTAGGAGTGATCGCTTCTCACAATTTGTATCTGCCAAGCCAGCCACCTCACCAAATGTACGACTGATAGCAGGTAGAATTCTATATGTGCTTATAAAAATACATGTGATGAATAGGCTACAGAGAAAGGGAGACAGTTATTGACATATTTGTTAACTTTTAAAACACATGGAGAACTATTTCAATTAAAATTCACTAGATTTATAACACCTACCATTTATCATACGAAAGGCAAGTCCAATTATACACCATGCCTCCTGTGAACCTCTTGTATTTGTATTCTGTTTGGGTTATTATTCTCCATCAAATTAGGATAAGAAGTCAAAGTCTAGTAGGGTATGTGTTAGTGTTAGGTATTCAGTATTTCGAATGGAAAATTGGAAAATGTATCCAATGTGTATGCAAATATGTGCTACACAAATATCTTCCCACTCTCATTCAGAACAATGCCTTGACATTACCTTCGCCCTACATAAGACACAATTAGAGGAGAAGATTTAGAAAATCTGTGAATACTTATGTGGAATGGAAAATGCTCAGAAGTTCACAAATTTGGAGGTGGTAGAGGAATTTCCAAAAGTAAGGGACAGGGTAATCACTCCAAAAACATGAAGTTCTGCCAGCCTAACATCTGAAGAAACTGCCTCTGAGGTTGGGCAATGAAATATATGCTGTTGTCAGAAGCATTAGCTTCATATGTAGTGAGACCATCAAATCTGGTTCTGCATCTATGTGACCTGGAGGACATTGTTTCTTATTTTCCAATGAACATGAGGCAGCAGTGCTGAATTTTCTATTTGTAGATACACTGTGGCCACTGGTGTCTCCCCGTGTGGACTGTAAATTCATTTGGTCATCCTCCACTTTCGTGGTGTTTCTTGCTGCTGCACTGGGAGTTTGGTATTTGCTTCATTAAATACAAGGGTTCAACTGAGACACAGTGCTGAAGTGAGTTCTGTCAAGTGTGGTGGGTCGGGTTCTGCATGAGAATGCACCAACCAGGCTTCTATCCCACATAGCTTGCCCCATTGACCATAGCAACCTGATTCTGAACATTGCCCTGAAACCTCTCCATATAGCAATATACTTTTACATATAAGGTTCTACTGACTGCAAAATGTCAGTCACAATCCATTTGGAAGCCAATGGCAGATCCACATGCCCCAACCACAGATGTTTTATCACACACCTGCCAACCACTTCTCTAGTACAACTACTCAGCAGGATCCAACTTACTGGAATCTCTGTTCTACACCATTTTCATAAAACCCAGTCAATCAAGGCACTGTCCTGTATACTCATGATCAGCAACAGGACATCCAAATGTTCTCCAGTGCTACCCGGTCATGGGAATTTCAAAAATTTCATGGTATTGATCTAGCCAATTTTCAAGGATGAAGTTGGAGGCACTGTGGATTTCAATTCACTCAGAAACCATTAAATGGTAAGGAAGCTCATTTCAATGAAAACTCTGGAGAATTCTTACAGGCAAGGCTTCCAAAAGTGGCCAAAAGTCAGATTAAGCCAGGCCCATTGAGGTCTACAATGTATGGTCCATGTGTGTTTTGACTCTCAAATATGGCTGCCAAGTCTTTAAAAATAATATCATGTGATATCCTGGCTGAGATTCCCTGTGCTCTGGGGAAAGTCAACTTGGGCTTAGATGTCACTTTCCAAGGGCAACTCTCATGCATGGCCATCTAAAATTCCAACACAATTCCTGGCAATAATTCTCTGAGATCAGTAAAAGAACTCAGTCTCTAAGGGGAATCACACCAGAGTGCAAGCCTAGGTGGACCCAGTGATCTCTTCCAACCGCCAGACACATGTCCACAATTAAAAACAAAACACTCTCACATGGCCCTCATCTTCTTCCATATAGACACTCATCGTATCCTCTGGCTGGAGGTTTCCATAAGGGACGCAGCCCACGACAGTGTCCAAAATAAGCTCCCTGCCCCTCATTTGCCTAAAGTCAGGGTGGCCTGGACTCTCTTCCTGTGAACCAGGAGTGATCAAATAGGCCTGCCTTTAATATTGCTTGGCTTCTCCAACTTGAGGCCTTCTAGCTTTGGGGTTTAGATTCTTTAAGTGAATTGGAGTCATGAAAATCAAGCACCTATGGCCTACCCTCTGCAGGGCTTTGAAGAACTTATTTGACCCAAAGGATCCCTATTCTCACTTGATGGATATCAGGAACCTACCAGAGGAAGGCAAGAGAGTTCATCAACAATATCTGATCTTTTTGCAATTTTGGTTTTGGATGCATGCATGGGATCTATTTTTAGATCCATCAGGTGCTGAGAATCTAAGCCACAGCCTCACACAGGGCCAACAGGCTGATTCAGACATATCCCAATCCTAAGCAATTAAGCAAAGAGCCACAGGTGATGCCCATTTATTTCCATTTGAAAACTCTTTTCTTCAGGCTTCACAAAGTGGTGGCTTGAGGCAAAAAACTTCCTGACATTCAACAGAACAATAGGTAAGCCAAAGGACCAAAGCAGGGTTTCTCCACTGAGACTTTCCTGGTCAACAGATATCTGAGATTTCTGAGATGCTAGCCATTTCCTTCAGCTATCCAGTACATAGCCATGTCACAGATCTTGGACGTGGTGCAAATCTTGGACACAAAACCATGATACTATTCTGGAGAGTGGCCAGAATTGAGAGAGAAAACAGGAAATTAGGAAGCTTTTAGGTGTTGCCCATCCGTAAGTCAAGCCAGAGTCCACTCATGAATTGGGCAGGATGAATGCTGGGAAGCTTTCTACTAGACAGGACACATCCATTGATGCATTGTCTTTTCTAATGTCTACAACAATGGACTCAGTGGGATTCACACACATAGAAACACTCGCCTTGTCAAAGGACTTAATAGAAATATTCCACTCCATACCAAACAAACCTCCTTTCCTACCTATTCTCAGAACATGAGACAAAACCACAAACTCACACCCACACCCACAAAGGCACCTCCTTCCCCCTAGTAGGTCTGTGACTCCCCAGAGTGACCTCTGACTGGTGGGCCATACTATGTTCCCCTGAAATGACCTCTCCTGTCTCAGATCATGTCTGCTTGTCCAACTCTGTGAAGTTCTCAAGAGTCAGCAGTGAGACACTACCTGCTTTCTCAGGTAAAGCCCCTCTTCAGAGGTTTCCTGGCATTTGGCCATCCTCACATCTGTAGGTACCAAGAAAGACTGACTCTGTCCTTGGTAATTCCAAACATATGAGACCACTGGAACTAGAACAGGGACTGTCTCTGGGTGCCTGGCTTCCTGGATCCCAAGTTCAGAGAGTTCCCCCACCAAGGAAGTGAGGTGAGATCACTTTCTTCAGGATCTGAATGATGTCACTGCCTTGGCAACCACTTTGTCCTAACAGTTGCTTCCAAAAGTACCATGAGGTGGAGGCTACCCCGATTTTCATGTGACACTTTCTCTAGTTAGAATGTTATATCAACCATAAGCACCCGGGAACAGCTTCCACACAGGACTGGTTTGGTCCATGTTCTATACATTAAGAAGAGAGAGACTGATTCAGACACAACCCTTCATCCTGACCAGGAAGATTGCCATGGAAGATGACTTTTGCTTTCTGAGGTACTTAATAGCTGCCTTCATCTTCACCAGGGATCATTTCTGCATGAACATTTGAGTTTCTCAGCAGGTGAAGATCCCCTAGATTCCTGTAGTTTAATACCCACACTGTTCCTGCTCTCCTGCAAAGTTAGTGTATGGTTAGGGTTAATAATATTTTCGATTTGGGTTAGGAATCATTCTGCAGGATGAATAATGGGATTGGGAACCTGCGATATTTATAAGAATATATAGGTGAAATATATGTATGAAAACGGGAACCTAAGAAAGATTTAAAGCCCAGACGGGCATTGGGCCCTTGGTTTGGATACTTAGTGTTGAATTATGTTCTGTACAATTGTCTCAGTTAAATCGAAATACAATGGAATAGGACCTAGTACCTTGGATGATTGAATGTAGAAGAGAACATCCAGTCAAAAACGGATAGTCGGTAGGATTAGGAAGATAGTCAGTAGGTTTAGGAAGAAGAGTGAGTATATGATTTGGAATAAAAAGCTTCTTTAGCAATAGGGTTTTGTTTAGAGAGTGAATGTAAATGTCAGCACATGTGAAGAGTCAGCCAAAATGATGAACTGGGGAAAATATGTAGGAAAGCAGGTGTCAATAGAGACATTACGAAATCAGGCAATGTATAAAGTGAGTGATAGGATTAGACATTTTCAACAGGCTTGAGTTTGAATATATAATCATAGGAAAAAACAAATATGTGGTCACGAATTGGAATGACATTTGAGAGCATTAGGCAACCTGGACATGGATGTTATTAGTTATCAACATTCACTTTCCTTTTAGGCTTTGGTACAATCATAAGTGTGACATTTTATTTTTTTTTTGTTCAGAATATTACTGTGATAAAATGTATATGTAGATCAGGTGACATGAGTATTTCTTTCACCATTTCTGGGAGCAAAAATTTGAAGACGTATGCATTAGTATTAGGGGCACAAAGAGGTGTAACCTGTTTCTATGAATATAGAGATAATGCATGAATAGACCATACTATGAATAAATAACATAACTGTTTCCACTTTAAATAATGGATTGAATTGATATGTGAAAATATATAAGAAATCTTATATTGATATACAATCATTCATTCCAACCAGTTATATTTCTAATGGTAATATTAGGATTATGGTTTATGATGAATGGTGTTTGAGTTTTGCTTTATAAGTGATGATGTTAAACAAAAATAATGTGTTTGGAAAGAAGTCTCATGAAAGACCAGTCAAGAAACATGGAGGAATGCATGTGTTCTGAATCAGGAAGTGATTGATCGTGAAACAAATGCCTATAAATTTTCTGATTTGTGACTGAAATATATATCATATGATGTGCATAAACTGAAGACATAGTAACGTACAAGTGTTGAATAAAAATGAAAGTCAAAATACACATCATGTCCCCTAGGAATCTACTTGCATTCATTTTAAACTGGCTAAGTAACTGTAGAAATGTTAGGGTTTGTATGCACCATTCACTGAATTTAGTTTTCAGTACTAGGAAACAATATGTATTGCAGGCGGATAATTATTTCTGAGAATAATCTTGTGGAACGTTGATTATAAATCCACAGATATGAATATGAATGAATTTATGGAGTGTATAATAAGACACATATATTTCATATTTCATATTTTGAAAAATCTGGAGAGTTAAAAGACAACTGAGCCTTCATAGGCAGTGGCCACAGGATTGAAATGGGGCTTGGGAGAGATAGTCAGGACCCACCTGTTGCATTGGTCACCCAGCAAAGGGAACGAACGGTCACCATTTTAATGGGATACCACCATGGCAGTGAACTGACATTACAGGCGGAGGAGATAACTTCATTGAAACCAACGCGACAAGTGTGTAATCCCATTGCCATCTCTCTCAAAACCACGGGGAAACCTCAAGGGCCCTTCCCAGCTCTACGGTAATGTTCCCCTCCCAGCTCTCCCAGGAGCGCGGTAGCCAGACCTAGAGAATCAGGATTGGCTCGGGACTCACGGCATGGAATTCCCGGCTACCGCTCCCACCAGTGCTGACAATTGAGGTCTCTTACACCACCTACCGGGGGCATGGCTCCCGGAGGACAAGAAAATTCGCTGGGCGTTCTCAGGCCAAAGCTCTACAAACTTAGGGTCTGAGGGAGGCAAACAGGGAGAGTGTGCCCAGGTGTTCATTAAAACAGGGCTACCAGGAGCAGAGGCCTGGCATGTAACCAGTATTGTGGTGAGCGTCAAAGGTGAGAAGGGCCTGACTTGAGGAAGCACAAGAGAAGGCCCTAGGCACTCAGGATTGGAGACCCGCCCAGTCTGAGAGGAAGAGCTGCTGCACAGTTATTGGTTCCCACTTATTGAGAGGAGAATCTTGGCCCAGTGCACACAGCTCCACCTACTGGAAGAGAAGTAAATTGAACTCTAGGACTGCATGTATTATTATTATTATTTTATTTGTATGTTTTTCTTTTTCTTTGATTTTCATTTTTGTTGTTGCTCTTTAACTTTTCTAATGTTTATATTTTTTAATTTTTTATTTTATTATTATTATTATTATTTTAAATTTTAATTTTCATTTTTAATTATCATTATTACTTAAAATTTTCTTTATTTTCTATTTTTTTCTTTTGTCTTTTCATTTCTTTTCAATTTTCTTATACCCCCTTCCTTGAATTCTACCTGCCTACTCTCATTCTCCTTAGTGACTTCTTCCCTTCCCTTCTAATATCTTTCCTTCCAAGCATCAAATACATTTATAAGAGTAAGCAGTAACTCAGTAGTCAAACAAAACAAGAAGTAACATGAGCAGCATAAAAAAGCAAAGAAGAAAAAAAGTACAAACAATGAAGGACAGCCTAAATATTCAAGAGCATCTAGAGTCATCAGAAAAATGGTCATATAAAGAACTCAAGGAATACCTTAGACAGATGGAATGGAACCTTAAAGAGGATACGAGACAACAAAAACAGTGAAAGAACGCATTGAAAATGGATTACATAAACAGATAAAATAAGAAATTAAGCATCTTTATCAGGAGATAGAGATTATAGAAAAATCAAACAGTAATTCTAGAAATGAAGGAAATGATAAACCAAATTAAAAACTTAATTGAGAGTATCACTAACAGAGTGGAGCAAGTAGAAGACAGAATGTCAGATAATGAAGAAAAAATATATCATCTTGAAAAAAACTCTAGCCAAGAAAGAAATGCTGTAAAAAATTATGAGAAAACATCTAAGAGATATGGGATAACATAAAGAAAACCAAACTTATGAGTCATCCGGAAAGAGGAAGGTACAGAGATTCAAACCAAGGGAATGAGTAACCTGCTGAATGAAATAATTAGAGAAAACTTTCCAGAAATAAAAATGGAAACAGATAAACAAATTGTAGATGCTTACAGGACACTGAGCACACAAAATCACAGTAGACCAATGCGATGACACATTGTTATGAAGATATCCAATATACAAAACAAAGAGAAAATATTAAAAGCTACCAGAGAAAGGAGGCAGATTACAATCAGGGGTAAACCAAAAAGGTTAACAATGGATTTTTTTATCACAGATGCTGGAAGTGAGAAGATCCTGGAACAACGTACTTCATACACTGAAAGACAATGGATGCCAACCAAGAATTATGTATCCAGCAAAATTAAGCTTAATGTAGGACAACGAAATAAAAATATTTCATGATAAACAAAAGCTAAAAGAATTTGCAGCCAGAAAACGAGCATTGGAAAGCATCTTGAGCAAAACACTACACGAGGAAGAAATGAAAATCAACAACCAAAACCATCAGTGGGAAGTGCCTCAGTAATGACAGAGGGCGGGAAAAGCTAATCATGAAGAAACAAACTAATTTTAAAAAAAGATACAAGCAAACATGGGTGGCAGTACAAACCATATATCAATAGTAACTCTAAACATTAATGGCTTAAACTCTCCAATAAAGTGACATAGGCTTGTAACTTGAATTAAAAAAAACAAATCCAACAATATGTTGCCTCCAGGGGACACATCTGAATGGAAAAGACATACACAAGCTGAAGGTGAAAGATTTGGGAAAATTTATACCATGCACACAGTCCTCATAAGCAAGCAGGGGTTGCCATCCTCCTATCGAATAAAATCGACCTCAAGACTACTTTAATCAAAAGGGATAAGGAAGGACATTATATACTGTTAACAGAAACCATTCACCGACAAGACATAACAATTATCAATATTCACGCAGCAAATAATGGTGCTGCGACGTTCATAAAACAAATTCTCCTCACGTTCAAGAATCAAATAGACCACAATACAATAATTATGGGTGACTTAAACTCACCTCTCTCACCATTGGACAGATCCTCCAAACAAAAGTTGAATAAAGAAACTATAGAACTCAATATCACAATCAATACCCTAGACTTAACTGACATATATAGAATATATCAACCATCATCAAGTGGATATACTTTATTCTCAGCAGCACATGGATCCTTCTCAAAAATAGACCATATGTTATGCCATAGGGCAACCCTCAGTAAATATAAAGGGGTGGAGATAATACCATAAATATTTTGTGATCATAATGGAATGAAACTGGAAACCAATGATAAAAAAAAAAGAAAAAATCATACATCACCTGCAAAATGAACAATATGTTACTGAATGATCAATGGGTTACAGAAGACATAAAGGAGGAAATCAAAAAATTCTTAGAGATAAATGAAAATACAGACACAACATATCAGAATCTATGGGACACAATGAAAGAAGTTTTAAGAGGTAAATTCATCGCCTGGAGGTCATTCCTCAAAAAAAGAAAAAAGAAAAACAAATAAATGAGCTCACATTTTATCTCAAAGCCCTAGAAAAGGAAGAGCAAAACAACAGCAAATGTAGCAGAAGGCCAGAAATAATTAAAATCATAGCGAAATTGAAACAAAAGAAACTATTGAAAAAATTAACAAAACTAAAAGTTGGTTCTTCAAAAAGATAAATAAGATCCACAGACCCTTAGCCATGCTAACAAAGAGAAGAAGAGAGAGAACTCAAATTACTAACATACGGGATGAAAAAGGCAATATCACAACAGATGCAACATAAATACAGAAGAAAATTAGAAATTATTTGGAAAACTGTATTCCAATAAAATAGAAAATAGTGAAGACATCGATAAATTTCTTAAGTCATATGATTTGCCCAGACTGAGTCATAAGAGAACACACAATATAAACAGACCAATATCAATGGATGAAGTAGAAGAAGCAATCAAAAGACTACCAACCAAGAAAAGCCCAGGACCGGATGGGTATACAGCAAAGTTTTACAAAACCTTTAAAGAAGAATTAATACCAATACTTTTCAAGTTATTAAGGAAATAGAAAAACTGGGAGCTCTGCCAAATTCATTCTATGAGGCCAACATCACCCTGATTCTGAAACCAGACAAAGACACCTCAAAGAAAGAAAACTACAGACCAATATCTCTGATGAACCTAGATGCAAGAATCCTCATTAAAATTCTGGTGAATTGGATACAAAGGCACATCAATAAAATTGTGCACCATGATCAACTAGGATTCATCCCTGGGATGCAAGGCTGGTTCAATATATGGAAATCAATAAATGTTATTCACAACATCATTGGACTTAAAGATAAGAACCATATGATCATCTCGATAGACGCAGAAAAACCATTCAACAAAGTAGAGCATTCCTTTATGTTCAAAACATTTTAAAAACTAGGGATAACAGGAACTTACCTCGACATTGTAAAAGCTATCTATGTTAAGCCTCAGGCTAGCATCATTCTGAATGGAGAAAAATTGAAGGCATTCCCTTTAAAATCTGGAACAAGACAGGGATGTCCTCTATCACCACTTCTATTCAATATATTTCTCGAAAAACTGGCCAGAGCAATTAGAGAGATGAAAGACATTAAAGGCATAAAAATAGGAAAAGAAGAACTTAAATTATCACTATTTGCAGATGACATGATTCCATACATAGAAGACCCAAAAGGGTCTACAGAAAAAAACTACTAGAACTAATAAATGAATGCAGCAATGTGGCAGGATACAAAATCAACATGCATAAATCAGAGGCATTTCTGTATATTAGCGACAAAACTTCTGAAACAAAAATGAGTCCAAACACTGCATTCCCAATTTCCTCAAAATAATTAAATACTTGGGAATCAACCTAACAAAAGAGGTGAAAGATTTATATAATGCAAACTACAGAACCCTAAAAAGAGAAATAGAATAAGATCTTAGAAGATGGAAAAATATACCCCGTTCATGGATAGGCAGAACTAACATCATCAATATGGCGATATTACCAAAAGTTCTCTATAGGTTTAATGCAATGCCAATCAAAATCCCATAGGAATTTTTTTAGAAATAGATAAAGCAATCATGAAATTCAAATAGAAAAATAAAAGACCCAGAATAGCAAAAGCAATTCTAAGCAGGAAGTGTAAATCAGGCAGTATAGCGATACCAGATTTCAAACTATATTACAGAGCAATCATAATAAAAACAGCTTGGTACTGGTACCAAAACAGGCGGGTGGACCAATGGTACAGAATGGAGGACACAGAGACTAATCCAAAAAGCTACTACTATCTTATATTTGATAAAGGAGCTAATGGCCTGCAATGGAGGAAGGATATCATCTTCATCAAATGGTGTTGGGTAAACTGGAAATCCATATGCAACAAAATGAAACTGAATCCCCTCCTCTCGCCATGCACAAAAGTTAACTCAAAGTGGATCAAGGAGCTAAATTCAAATCAGAGTCTCTGCATCTGATAGAAGAAAAAGTTGGCTCCGATCTACATATTGTGTGGTCAGGCTCCAAATTCCTTAATAGGACACCCATAGAACAAGAGTTAATAACAAGAATCAACAAATGGGACTTACTTAAACTGAATTTTATTTTCTCAGAAAGAGAAACAATAAGAGAGGTAAATATGGAGCCTACATCATGGGAACAAATTTTTAGTCCTCACCCTTCACATGGAGCCCTAATATCTAGAGTGTACATAGTATACAAATAACTCAGAAAATTAGACAATAAGATAACCAATAACCCAATGGGCCAAGGACCTGAACAGAAACTTCTCGGAGGAGGACATAGAATCAATTAACAAGTACATGAAAAAATGCTCTCCATTTCTAGCAGTAAGAGAAATGTAAATAAAAACCACCCTAAAATACCATCTCAATCCAGTGAGACTGGCAGCCATAATGAAGTCAAACAACAACAAGTGCTGGCGAGGATGTGGGGAAAAGGGTACTCTTGTACATTGCTGGTGGGACTGAAAGTGGTGCAGCCAATTTGGAAAGCAGTATGGAGACTCCTGTAAAAGCTTGGAATGGAAGCACCATTTGACCCAGCTATTGCCCTTCTTGGACTATTCCCTGAAGACCTTAAAAGAGCGTACTACAAGGATACTGCCACATCGATTTTCATAGCAGCACAATTCACAATTGCTCCACTGTGGAACCAACCCAGATGCTCTTCAATAGATGAATGGATAAAAAAAATGTGACTTTTATATACTATGGAGGATTACGCAGCACTAAAATATGACAAAATCATGGAATTTGCAGGGAAATGCATGGCACTAGAGCAGATTATGCTTAGTGAAGCTAGCCAATCCCTAAAAAACAAATACCAAATGTCTTCTTTGATATAATGAGAGCAACTAAGAACAGAGCAGGGAGGAAGAGCATGAAGAAAAGATTAACATTAAGCAGAAACATGAGGTGGGAGGGAAAGGGAGAGAAGAGGGAAATTGCATGGTAATGGAGAGAGACACTTATTGTTACACAAAATTACATATAAGAGGTTGTGGGAAAATAAACAAGGAGAGAAATGAATTACAGTAGGTATGGTAGAGAGAAAAGATGGGAAGAGAAGGGAGGGGGGATAGTAGAGTATAGAAAAGGTAGCAGAATACAACAGTAACTAATAGGGCATTATGTAAAAATATGGATGTGTAACTGATGTGATTCTGCAATCTGTATTTGGAGTAAAAATGGGAGTTCATAACCCACTTGAATATAATGTATGAAATATGATATGTCAAGAGCTTTGTAATGTTTTGAGCAACCAATAAAAAAGTAGCGATATATATGCGAATAGAAATTTATCATGAAACATATATAATCCACAGATTGAAAAATATTAATTTTACTGAACATGAAATTATGTATAATGTTATTCAACTAGGAAGCTCACCCATAGGTTGAATTTTCAGTTCCAACAGCGTTTAGGAGGAGTGATCTCTTCTCTCAATTTGCATCTGCCAATTCAGCCACCTCACAAGTGTATACGAGTGATATCAGGTAGGATTCTATATGTGCATATAAAAATACATGTGCTGAATAGGCTACAGAGAAAGGGAGACAGGGATTCATATATTTGTTAATTTTAAAAACACATGTATAACTATTTCTACAAAAAATTGACTAGATTTATAACTCCTACAAAATATAATGCAAAAGGCAATTCCAACTATACCCCATGCCTCCTCTGAACTGCTTGTATTTCTATTCTTTTTGGGTTATTTTTCACCATCATATTAGGATCATTAGTCAGAGTCTAGTAGGGTATGGGTTAGTGTCAGGGATTCAGTATTTCAAATGGAAAATTGAAAAATGAATCCAATGTGTATGTAAATATGTGCTACACAAAAATCTTCTCACTCACATCCAGAACAATGCCTTGACATTGCCTTCACCCAAGTAAGACACAGTTATAGTAGAAAAGTGTGAAAATCTATGAATACATATATGGAATGGAATATGCTCGGGAGTTCACAACCTTGGAGGTGGTAGAGGCATTTCCAAAAGTAAAGGACAGGGTAAACACTCCACAAACAAAGAGCTCTGCTGGCCTAAGACTTCTTGGAATACTGCCTCTGAGGTTGGGCACTTGAAATATATGTTGTTGTCATGAGCTTTGGATTCCTTTGTAGTGAGACCATCAAAGCTGGGTCTGCATCTATGTGACCTGGAAGACATGATTTCTTATTTTCCAATGAACATGAGGCAGCAGTGCTCAATTTTCTCTTTGTAGGTAAACTGTGTCCACTGGAGGCTAAGTGTCTCCCGGTGGGGACTGTGAAGACATTTGATCATCCTCCACTTTTCGTGGTGTGTCTTGTTGCTACACTGGGAATTTGGTACTTGCTTCACACAATATAAGAAGTCCATCTGGGATACAGTGCTGGAGGGTGTTCTGTCACGTGGGGTGGGTTAGCGTCTGCAGGAGAATGTACCAACCAGGCTTCTATCCCACATAGCTTGTCCCAATAACCATAGCAACCTGATTATGAACATTGCCCTGAAACCTCTCCACATAACAAGATGCCTTTACCTACAAGGGAATGGGGGCTGCGCCATATCAGTCACAAGCCATTTGTAAGCCGATAGCCGATCCACATGGCCCCACCTTGATGTTTCATCACACACCTGCCCACCACTACTCTAGGTCCACTACTCACCAGGCTCCAAATTCCTGGCATCTCGTATTCTACACCATTTTCATGAAACCCAGTCAAACAAGGAACTGTCTGGTATACACATGATCTGCAACAGGACATCCAAAGTTTCTGCAGTGCCACCTGGTCATGGGAATTTCAAAACTTTATGGTATTTATCTAGCAATTTTTCAAGGATGAAGTTAGAGGCACTGTGTGTTTCAATTCATTCAGGAACCGTTAAGTGTTGAGAAAGCTCATTTCGATGAATGCTCTGGAGAACTTTAAAGTCAAGGCTTCTCAAAGAGTTGCCAACAGGTCACATGAAGCCAGGCCAATTGACGTCTACAATGTGAGGTCCATGTGTGTTTTGACTCTCAACTATGGCTACCAAGTCTTTCAGAATAAAATCATGTGATATCCTGGCTGAGATTCCCAGGCCTCTGTGGAAAGCCACCCTGGGCCTAGATCTCAGTTTCCAAGAGTGAGTCTCATGCGTGGCCTCCTAAAATCCCAACACAATTCATGGCAATACTTCTCTGAGGTCAGTTCCAGAACTCAGTCTCTAAGGGTAAATCATACCAGAGTTCAAGCCCAGGTGGACCCAGTCATCCCTTCCAACTGCCACAAAAATTACCAAAATTAAAATGAAATCACTACCACAGGGCCATAATCTTCTTCCTTGTAGACACTCATAATAACCTCTAGCTGGAGGTTTCAATGAGCACAAGGTAGTGTCCAAAATAAGCTCACTTGCCCCTCATTTGCCTAAAAACATGGTGGCCTGAACACTATTCCTGTGAACCAGGAGTGATCAAATATTCCTGCTGTTAAAGTGTTCCGCTTCTCCAATTTGAGGCCTACTGGCTGAAGCCTATAAATTCTTGATGTGATTTGGAGTCATGAGAAAACCCAAGCACATATGGGCTAGCCTCTGCAGGAATTTCAAAGACTCATTTGACCCAAAGGATCCCTATTCTCACTTGATGGAGGTCAGGAACCTAAAACAAGAAGGCAAAAATATTCATCCACAATGAATTCTCTTTTGGTCATTTTGGTTTTGGAACCACATAGGATCTTTCTTTAGATCCATCAGGTGCTGAGAATCTAAGCCACAACCTCATTCAAGGACAAGAGGCTGATTCAGACACATTCCATTCCAAAGCAATTAAGCAAAGAGCCACAGGTGATGTCCATTCATTTCCATATGAAAACAGTCTTCTTAATGGTACACAATGGGGTGGCCTGAGGCAAAGACTTTCCTGACATTCAGGGTAATAGAAACAGAAGTAAGCAAATGGCCCAAAGAAGGGTTTCTCCACTGAGACTTTACTGGTCACACTGATATCTGAGTTTTCTGAGATGCTCCCATTCCCTTAAGCTATCCAGTACATGGCCATGTCACAGAGCCTTGTGGTGTTACATATCTGGGACTCAAAACCATGAGCCTATTCTGGAGAGTGGCTGGAAAACACGAAGAAAACAGGAACTTAAGAAGATAGTAGATGTTGCCCATCCATAAGGCAAGCTGCAGTCCATTCATCAATTGGGCTGTAAGAATGCGGGGAAGCTTTCAATTAGAGACAACGCTTCCATTGATGCATTCTCTTTTCTAATGTCTACAACAACGGATACAGTGGGATACACAGACATAGAAACACTCACCATGTCAAACAACTTACTAGAAATAGTCCACTCCAAACCAAACAAACCACCTTTCCTAGCTATTCTCAGAACATCAGAAAAAACCACAAACTCACACCTACAACGGCAAAGGCGATTCTTTCCCCCAAGTAGGTCTGTGATTATCCGGAGTGTCTTCTGACTGGTGGACCATATTATGTTCCCCAAAAAATGGCCTGTCCTGTTTCAGATCTGGTCTCCTTGGCCAATTCTGTGAAGTTGTCAGGAGCCAGTGGTTCGCCACTACCTACTTTCTCAGGAAAGGCCCCTCTTCAGAGCTCTGCTGGAATTTGGCCATCCTCACATCAGTAGGTACCAAGAAAGACTGACTATGTCTTTGGGAAAAGAAAACAAGTTAGCCCACTGGGACTCGGAGTGAGACTGACTCTGTGTGCCTGGCTTCCTGGATCCCAAGTTCAGAGAATTCCATCACCAAGGAAGTGAAGTGAGGTCACTTCTTTCAGGAACTGAATATGGTCACTGCCTTGGTAACCACTTTGTCCTAACAGTTGCTTCCAAGGTTCCCATGAGATGGAGGCTGCCCCAACATCCTGTGACACATTCAGAAGTTAGAATGGTATATCAACCATAGGCACCCGGGAACAGCTCTCCACACAGGCCTGCATTGGTCCATCTTCTCTACTTTAAGAAGGCAGAGGCTGATTCAGACACATCAATTCATCCTGACTAGGTTGTTTGCCATGGAAGATGACTATTGCTCTCTCAGGTCCTACATAGCTGCCTACATATTCTCCAAGGATCATTTCTCCATTGATCTTTTAGGTTCTCAGCAGGTGGAAGATCATCTACATTCCTATATTGTAAGACCCACTCTGTCCCTACTCTTCTGTAAGTTGTATTGAATGAAGAGTGTATGGTTAGGGTTAATAATAGGTTCGATTTGGGTTACAAATCATTCTGCAGGATGAATAATGGCAATGGCAACCTGCGATATTTACAAGAGTATATCTGTCAAATATAACTATGAAAGCAGAAATCTAGGTAAGATTTGAAGCCAAGAAGGGCATTGGGGACTTGAGTGGGATACTTAGCTTTGAGTTATGTGCTGCACAGATGTCTCAAATAAATCAATATACACTGGCATCCCACCTTGTACTTTGGATGATTGAATGTTGAAGAGAACATCCAGTCAAAAAGCGATAGTCGGTAGGATTAGGAAGGTAGTCCGTAGGTTTAGAAAGAAGAGTGAGTATAGGATTTGGACCAAAAGTTCTTTAGCAATAGGGTTTCGGGTAGAGAGTGTATGTAAATGTCAGTACATGTGAAGAGTCAGTCACAATGATGAACTGGGGAAAACATGTAGGAAAGCAGATATCAATAGAGAAATTAGGAAATCAAGCAAAGTATAAAGTGTGTGATAGGGTTAGACATTTTCAACAGGTTTGAGATTGAATATATAATATTAGGAAGAAACAAATATGTAGTCACCAATAGGATTGATATTTGAGAGCATTAGGCAACCTGGACATGGATGTTTTTAGTAATCCATGCTCACTTTCTATTTAGGCTTTGGTACAATTGTAAGTGTGACCTTTGCTTTTGGTGTCCAGAATATTTCTGTGATAAAATGTGTATGTAGATCAGGTGACATGAGTATTTCTTCCACCATTTCTTGGAGCAATATTTTGAAGACTTATAAATTAGTATGGTCGCACAAAGAGGTGTACCCTGTTTCTATGAATATACACATAATGCATGAATAGACCATACTGTGAATAAATAATATAACTGGATCCACTTTAAATAATGGATTGAATAGATATCTGAAAATATATAAGAAATGTTATATTGATATACAGTCATTCATTCTAACCAGTTATATATCTAATGATCTTCTTAGGGTTATGGTTTATCTTGAAGGTTTTGTGAGTTTTGTTTCAAAATTGATTATGGAAATCGAAAATAATATATTTGGAAAAAAGTCTCATGAATAGACCAGTCAAGAAACATAGAGGAATACATGTGTTCTGGAGCAGGAAGTGATTGAAAGTGAAACAAATGCCTATAAATTTGCTAACTAGTGAATCAAATATATATTCTATGATGTACATAAACTGAAGAAATAGTAATGTACCAGTGTGGAATAAAAATTAACGTCAAAGTACACATCACGTTCCATAGTAACCTACATGCATTGATGTTAAACTGGGTCAGTTAATGTAGACATATTAGGATTTGTATGCACCTTTCACTGAAGTTAGTTTTCAGTACTAGGAAACAAATATGTATTTCGGGTGGATGAATATTTCTAAGAATAATCTTGTGAAAAGTTGATTATTAATCCACATACATGAACATGAATGAATTTAGGGATTGTATATAAGACACATATATTTCATATTTTTAAAAATCTGGAGAGTATGTATATATATATATATATATATATATATATATATATATACACACACACACACACACACACACACACACACACACAAACATAGACATTAAAAAGTAGCAATATATATGCCAATCAAAATTCATCATGAAATATATATCATAAAGATGCAAAAACATTCATTTTACTGAACATGGGTTTATGTATAACGTTGTTCTACTGGGAAGCTCACCCATAGGTTGAATTTTCAGTTCCAACAGGGTTTAGGAGGAGTGATCACTTCTCACACTTTGTATCTGCTAAGTCATGTAACTCTCAAGAATGTACGTGTGATACCATGCAGGATTCTATTTGTGCATATAAAAATACATGTGCTGAATAGGCTCCAGAGAATGGGAGACAGTAATTCACATATTTGTTAACTTTGAAAACACATGGAGAACTATTTCAATTAAAAATTGACTAGATTTATAACACCTACCCTTTATCATGCAAATGGCAAGTCGAACTCTGAACTGCACTTACTTATGTACTGTTTGGGTTATTTTTCTCCATCATATTAGGATCAGTAGTCAGAGTCTAGTAGAATATGGGTTAGTGTCAGGGATTAGGAATTTCAAATGGAAAATAGGAAAATTAATCCAATGTGTATGCAAATATGTGCTACAACAAATCTTCCCACTCTCATCCAGAACCATGCCTTGACATTACCTTCGCCCCAAGTAAGACACAAATAGAGGAGAAGAGTTACAAAATCTGTGATTACATTTCTGGAATGAAAAATGCTCAAGAGTGCACAAACTTGGATGTGGTATAGGAGTTTCCAAAAATAAGGACAGGGTACACACTCCACAAACATGGAGCTCTGCTTGCCTAAAACTTTTTGAGAAACTGCCACTGAGGTTGGGCACTGAAATATAGGTTGTTGTCACGAGTTAAGCTTCCTTTGTAGTGAGACCCTCAAAGCTGGGTCTGCATCTATGTGGCCAGGAGGACAATGTTTCTTATTTTACAATGAACATGAGGCAGCAGTGCTGAATTCTCTCTTTGTAGGTAAACTGTGGCCACTGGGGGCTTAGTGTCTCCTCGTGTGGACTGTGAAGCCATATGGTCATCCTCCATTTTGTGGTGTTTCTTCCTGCTGCACTGGGAGTTTGGTATTTGCTTCACGAAATACAAGGAGCTCAACTGTGACAAAGTGCAAGAGGGAGTTCTGTCATGTGTGGTGGGTCAGGGTCTGCAGGATGATACAAGAACCAGGCTTCTATCCCACATAGCTTGACCCCTTGACCATAGCAACCTGATTCTGAACAATGTCCTGAAATCTCTCCATATAACAAGTTGCCTTTACACGGAAGGTTCTGCTGGCTGCGCCATGTCAGTCACAAGCCATTTGGAAGCCAATGGCAGATCCACATGGCCCCACCACAGATGTTTTATCACATACCTGCCCAACACTGCTCTAGGCCCACTACTCAACAGAGTCCAACTTACTGACATCTCTGTTCTACACCATTTACATGAAACCCAGGAAAACAAGACACTGTCTGGAATATTCATGATCAGCAACAGGTCATCCAAAGGTTCTCCAGTGCCACCTGGTGATGGGAATTTCAAAAATTTCATGGTATTTATCTAGCCATTTTTCAAGGATGAAGTTGGAGGCACTGTGAGTTTCAATTCATTCAGGAACCATTAAATGGTTAGGAAGCTCATTTCAATGAAAGCTCTGGAGAACACTCACAGGTAAGGCTTCCCAAAGAGTGGTGAAAAGATCACATGATGTTTAGCTCATTTAGCTCTACAATGTGAGGTCCATATGAGATTTGACTCTCAACGATGGGTGCCAAGTCTTTCAGAATAAAATCATGTGGTATCCTGGCTGAGAGGCCCAGTGCTCTGTGGAAAGCCACCCTGGGCCTAGAACTCAGTTTCCAAGGGCGACACACATGCCTGGCTTCCTAAAATCTTAACACTATTCATGGCAATACTTCTCTGAGTTCAGTTGCAGAACTCAGTCTCTAAGGGAATCACACCAGAGTTCAAGCACATGTGGACCAAGTCATCTCTTCTAACCGCCACCCAAATGACCACAATTTAAACCAAAACACTCCAACGTGGCGCTCATCTTCTTCCATATAGACAAACATAATAACCTCTGGCTAGAGTTTTCCATGAGGGTCACAGCTCAAGTCCGTGTCCAAAATAAGCTCTCTTGCACCTAAATTGCCTAATTCAGGGTGGCATGGACACCCTTCTTGTGAACCAGG
Source organism: Callospermophilus lateralis (assembly GCF_048772815.1). Taxonomy (NCBI): domain Eukaryota; kingdom Metazoa; phylum Chordata; class Mammalia; order Rodentia; family Sciuridae; genus Callospermophilus; species Callospermophilus lateralis. The sequence continues at coordinate 10,344,529 of NC_135319.1, forward strand.
AGAGATCAAATAGGCCTCCCATTAATACTGCTCCACTTCTTCAATTTGAGGTCAACTGACTGTGGGGTTTGGATTCTTTATGTGAATTGGAGTCTTGAGAAAACCCAAGCAACCATGGGCTAGCCTCTGCGGGCTTTGAAGATCTCATTTGACCCAAAGGATCCCTATTCTGACTTGATGGATTTCAGGAAAGTTACAGAGGAAGGCGAGAGACTTCATCCACAAGGACTTCTCTTTGGCCATTTTGGTTTTGGATGTACACATGGGATCTTTCTTTATATCCATCAGAAGGTGAGAATCTAAGCCACAGCCTCACACAGGGCAAATAGGCTGATTCAGACACATCCTCTTCAAAGCAATTAAGCAAAGAACCACAGGTAATACCCATTCATTTCCATTTGAAAACTGTTTTCTTCAGGCTTCACAAAGTGGTGGCCTGAGGAAAAGACCTTCCTGACATTCAGGGCAACAGAAGAATAGGTAAGCGAAAGGACCCAAGCAGGGTTTCTCCAATGAGACTTTACGGGTCACACTGATATCTGAGTTTTCTGAGATGCTCGCCATTCCCTTTAGCTATCTAGTACATGGTCATTTCACAGAGCTCCGTGGTTGTACATATCTTAAACACAAAACCATGAGCCTATTCTGGAGAGTGGCCAAAATTCAGGAAGAAAACCGGATCTTAGGAAGATAGTAGGTGTTGCCCATCAATAAGGCAAGCTGCAGTCCATTAAAAATTGGGAAGGATGAATGCTGGGAAGCTTTCTAGCTGACAGGACATATTCATTGATGCATTCTCTCTTCTAATGTCTACAACCACGGGCGCAGTGGGATACACTGACATAGAAACACTCGCGTTGTCAAACGACTTACTAGAAACCGTTCACTCCAAACAAAACAAACCTTCTTTCATACCTATTCTCAGAACATGAGACAAAACCGCAAACTCACACCCACATCACAAAGGCACCTCCTTCCCCCATGTAGGTCTGTGACTATCCGGAGAGTCCTCTGACTGGTGGGCCATACTATGTTCCCGGAAATGGCCTGTTCTGTCTCAAATCTGGTCTTCTTGGCCAACTCTGTGAAGTTTTCAGGATCCAGTGGTGAGCCAATGCCTGCTTTCTCAGGAAAGCCCCCTCTTCATAGCTTTTCTTGCATTTGGCCATCCTCACATCAGTAGGTCCCAAGAAAGACTGAATCTGTCCTTGGTAAATCAAAAATAGTTTGACAACTGGGACTGGGACTGGGACTGGCTCTGGGTGCCAGGCTTCCTGGATTCCAAGTTCAGGGAGTTCCATCACCATAGAAGTTAGGTGAGGTCACTTCCTTTAGGAACTGAATGAGGTCACTGCCTTGGCAACAACTTTGTCCTATCAGTTGCTTCCAAGGTTCCCATGAGAAGGAGGCTGCCCCTACTTTCTGTGACACTTTCACAAGTTAGAATGGTATGTCAACCATTGGCATGCAGGAGCAGCTCTCAACGCATCCCTGCTTTGGTCCATCTTCTCTACATTAAGAAGAGAGTGGCTGATTCAGACACATCCCTTCATCATGAGCAGGTTGTTTGGCATGGAAGACTTTTTCTGTTTCAGGTCCTTCATAGTTGACTACATCTTCTCCAGGGATCATTTCTTCATGGACCTTTGAGGTTCTCAGCAGGTGGAAGATCCTCTATATTCCTGTATTTTAAGACAAACTCTGTCCCCACTCTTCTGTAAAATTAGATTGAGAGAACAGTGTATGGTTAGGGTTAATAACAGGTTCAATTTGGGTGAGAAAAGAAACTACATGGTTGAGCAAACAGGGTCCGACAGTTAACAATAATATGAGAATTATTAATGGACCAGCCTGGGTGGATAAAAGCGTAGTTAACCAGGTGGACTATGGGGCCTCTGTCTTTCTTTGACGCTCTTCAAGTCGTTTTCTTAATTTACTCATAGATTCTTTTACAACTCCAGTATTGTCGGCATAAAAACATCATTTTTTCCTCAATGCAAGCAAAAAGGCACCCTTCTCTCATGAAGAGGAGGTCCAACACTCGCCTGCTCTGTAAACAACTTTAGAGAGAGAGAGGTTAAAATTCCTGTAAAGCTGTGATGTCGGTTTTTAATGTCTTTAAGCTTTGGTCTATTTCTGCTTCTAATTGTGTCTTTGTTGTGTCTCATGGACTAGGGCATTTGTTCCTGTGCCCACCCCTTCAGCAACTATTATTCCTAATAGGATGGCTAAAGTGAGGGATACAGGTTCCCGGTGGAACCGGGTTGTATGCCCCCCTATTTGATCTTTAAATGAACCTGCGTCCTGATAGAGCACTCTTGAAAACATCTGCATCATTACATAATTAATCGCATCTATTGACCATTTTATGAAAACATAAATAATGTTAAAGTGTATAGAATTATACTGTTGTAGGGATGGACAAGGAAAGGCACCTAAGATAGCACCAAAGACAGGAAAGCAGTTTTATTTGGTCGCATCCGTATTTAGAGGGCATTGCTTCTGTTGTAATCAATTAATCCCCTGAACCCCAAGTTTTGGTAGTTTTAGTATTTGTACCCAACATGTAAGGGAAGGGGCTCAGAAGTTCACAGTCTGCAGAAATTTACACAAATCAGTTTTTGTTTCTGTTTTTTCCTCTGTTCTGTGCACGTTTACTTTTCAAGGACACCTTGGAACGGGAGAGCTTTTTTGTCTCTTTTTTTTCCTCCTTGCCAGCTGTCACCATGGAGCCCAGTTGGTAACTTTTTTATCTTAGAAATGTAGCCATCTCTGTGAAGCCCCAGCTCAAGGCCAGTGTCCTTGTTCACATATTTTGTGAAAAACTGGTAAGGCGATGTCTAGCTTAGGGGTGGTGATTTTTCCAGACAGTGGCCAAGTAGAACAGGGCAACACGAAGAGTGGAAGTTTATCTCCATTGAACTTTTTCAGAGGGACTCTTTTGCTGAAAGACCTAAAGTAAGCCTTGGTGAAGACTTCTGGTGAAGGTCATTTAAGACATTTCTGTGGACCTGGTAAAGAGGGGGATGACAGGGAAGGCGATGCTGAGAGCAGCTCTGTGGATCTGAGAATGAGGAAGGAGAGATGCCAAAGAATAATGGGAAAGGGGTTTGTGATTTTCCTAGAACAAAAACTTGAGCAGTAGAACAGGTAGAGCAGAGGGGAAGACGGGAGTGAGTATTCCAAAAAGTCTGTGAGGGACTTTAAATTCTTAGAACCTGATTTCAGTGATGACAAATCAACTTTAAAGGTCATTTTCATTACATCTTGGATAGGGGTCTGAGGGCTCTTCTCAGCTGGTTTGAGCTTTGGCTAAGCTTGCTAGAGGACTTGGTGGGATTTAGTGCAGACACTGACAGGAAAAGAGAGGAGTGAGTGGGTGGAGGGGTACCTCGGTACCTGCTTCCTCAGCAAGGGGGCAATGTTCTGAGATCCAGAGGAGGTTTGTGTTTTTGATCTAGTAATTGGAGGGGAGAAATCAGGTTGCTGAGGTGGGAGTGAAAGCAGAGAGTCTAGAGCAGAAGGCTGAGGGTGAGGAACTATTGGGGAAGCATAGTACAGGATGTGAGCGAAGGAGGGAAAATGATTCTACATAGGGGAATTTCCCCCTTTTGAGCACTTGCCGAAGTTAAAAATGTCATGCAGAATTTGAGGATCTAGAGAACCCTCTGGGGGCCATAGTTTTTGGTTGTCTAATTGGTAATATGGCCAATGCTGTGTACTGAATTTGATGAGGAGTTTGGGTTCCACCAGGCAGCCCCTGTAGGCTCACATCCCCATAACTTACACAAGAAGTCGGCTTTTCCCCCACAAAGCCGTGGCTGTTTGTCGCTTTGATAGTCTGCCGGGCATACATAGTAATATAGGCTAGCCAACCTGCATCTGGCTCGCGTGTCCCTGCATCCATAATGTTTGTTTCAATTATCTATGGTACGGAAGTGATTTAATGGAATTTTAGTGAGATCCTCTTCATCAGGTATATCTCAATAGGAAAGACTTCTACCGAGCTGAAAAATGTCTGGGTGGAGAGATAGCCACCAGATCCCTAAGGGGGCCGTTAAGGTCTCTTTAATGGTTCTATTTATTTTTTCTACCTGTCCTGAGTTCTGGGATATATAAGCATAATGTAACTTCCAATTAATCCACAGGGTCCTGGTTAACACCTGAATTACCTGGGCCATGAACACCAGTCCATTATCAGTCCATTAGGCAGATCGTATCTTGGAAAAATATCTTTCAGGATCTTCTTGAAAACCATTTGCGCCTTTTTTTTTTTTTTTTTTGTGTGTGTGTGTGTAAGGCTTCAATCCATCCTGAAAATGTATCTACAAAGACTAGGAGATATCTAAGTCCATACCTTGCTGGCTTAATTTCAGGAATGTCCACCTCCCAGAATTGTCCTAGTCTGGTTCCTCGTAGGTGCTTTCCTCTAGGAAACTTGGAAGGGTAAGCATTACCCAATTGACGGACCCGACAGGCTTTTGTTACCCGTTCAGTTATTTCCTTTTGCTGTGAGTTGGTTAGTGGAAAACTCTGTTCTTAATCCTACAGTAATGCCTGCAGTTTCTTTGAACCAAGGTGAGTGAGTTGATGTACATTTTTAAAGTAGTGTAGGGCTTGCTGTAATTGCAGGCTGAGTTCAGTGAAGTTGAGGTGTTCAGTGTCAGTGTCCTTAGATGTTATAAAAAACTTCCTGGTACTCAGGGTTCCATTGGAATTGGGCATCTTCCTTTAACAGCGGTATAAAGGAGCAGCTAAGGACGCAAACCCAGGTAACAATAACCTGCAAAAGCCAGCAGTCCCAAGAAATTCTCTGAGTTGTCTGCTGTAAGATGGGGGTGGTATCTACACAATGGTTTGTTTTCTTGGCTCAGTGAGCCATCGTTTACTGCCCCTAAGGGAATAGCCCAGGAAGATTACTTCATGCTAGCAAATTTGGGACTTTTTGGCCGAAACTCTATACCCGAGTTGAGCAAGCTCATATAATAGTGCTTGGGTCCCAGACTCACAGTTTTCCTTGGTGTTGGCTGCCAGTAGCAGGTCATCCACGTATTGAAGCTGGGTAACTTCAGGGTGCGTAGTTCTGAAGTTCTTGAGATCTCTGTGGAGGGCTTCATCAAAGAGAGTGGGGGAGTTTTTGAACCCCTGTGGGAGTCTAGTCCAAGTTAGTTGACCAGACGTTTTGGTTTCTGGGTCTACCCACCCGAAAGCAAACAGCAACTGACTATCTTTATGCAGAGGCAAGCAAAAGAAAGCCTCTTTTAAGTTCAGAACAGTATATAATTTCCGCTCAGGGTTCAGAGTGCTAAGCAGATTGTACGGATTAGGTACCGTGGGGTGAATGTACTGCACTCTTTTGTTGATCTCTCTTAGGTCTTTAATGGGGCGATAGTCCCCGGTTCCTGGCTTTTTTTTTTTTCTAGTAGCAGGGGAGTGTTCCAGGTTGATTGACAGGGCCTTAGGACCCCTAAGGCCAGATATTTCTGAATATGGGCCCTTATCCCACCTTTAGTTTTTTGCTCAGAGGATATTATTTGACATTGATTGGGGAGACTGAGGTTTTTAACTCCACTGTTATTGGAGGTTGTTTCACGGCCAGGCCTAACCCAGCAGTTTTTGCCCAGGCATCTGGATAATCTGTTATCCATTTTTGGGGTAGCTTGCCTGTTTGATCAGTCTTGGGGCATGTGAAGGGTGGATGTTCATCTTATACTAATATAGTTAAAGCCGTGACTATAGGAGTTTTTACTGAAGTATTTAGAAATTTCATTTGGGGGCCTTCATGGTTAAAAGTTATTTTGGCTCGGAGCTTGATGAGCAGATCTCTGCCCATCAATGGGTTCGGGCATTCTGGGATTCCTAGGAAGGAGTGATGAATTTTTCATTTCCCCAGGTTCATGGCCCTCTTAGTTGTCTAAGCCCGATATTTACTGTCATCAGCCCTTTGAACTAGAGACCTTTTATTTGATAGAGGGCCCAATGGGGCCTTAAGGGCTGAGTATACTGCTCCTGTATTCACTTCAAAGTTTACTGGAGTCCCCTCCACTTCAAAAGTTACCCTGAGCTAGGGGAAGGGATCTGAGCCCCGACTTTCTTAGTCATCCTCCAGAGTCAGAATGGCCAGCTGGCGTGGCTGTCTCTTTATAGGGAACTCTATGGCCCAGTATCCTTTTTCTTTAGAGTAGGCACACTGATCTGAGGCCAGGGCTGGCCTCTGGCATGGGTCCTTCCTGTCACCCTATGTCTTAATTTCTGGCCTCTTTCTTGTTGTGATCAGGACCTTAGTCAATGCCTTAGTCTGTCTTATGCTTCTCTCATCCTCCATTTGCTCCCTTTCTTTCTCCCTGTTTCTCTCTTATAGTATACTTTCTTGGCTTCTTTGACTAAATCTCTCTTTTATTTTTTTTTTTAATATCCATGGCAGCTTGCTCAATTAAGGCCATCCTGACAGATGCCTTTTAATCCGCTGCCTGAGGATCGAAAGAAGTATATCTCTTATATGCCTCCATGATTCTCTCTAGAAACATAAAGGGAGATTCATCAGGCCTTTGAATAATTTCTCTTACCGTGGCCAAATTAGTTGGTCACCCAGCGGTCCCTTGGAGACCCACTGTTAGAGCCTGGCAATAATTGAACAGATGCTCCCTATCTTCAAACGTGTTGGGGTTCCAGTTGAATGGGTTTAAGGAGAAGCCAGCTTTCATTATGTTGGGAAGTTGTGTTGGTCGCCCATCAGGTCTGAGGATATTTTTTTCTACATTCCAGGAGATTTTTCTCTCATTGCTCTGTCATGAAGAGAGTCGCTAGGTGGTGTTGGCAGTCACCCCAAGTAGGCAGGTGTGAAAACGTCGGTGAGTTCTCTGAGTTCTTTTAGCCGGGCCAGCTTCCTCCAGGGAAGGAGGGGCTGTGTGTGCCGCGGGACAGTCATCTGGATGGCACTGGGCCAGCCTAGCTTCCTCGAATGGTGGAGAGGCTGAGTCAGCAGAAGGGGAATCACTTAGAGGGTGTTGGGGGTTGGGAGACGAGGGCAGATGATAAGGAGGGGGAGGAGAGTCCAGTAGAGTCTTGAGACTCAGGGAGAACAGAGGGTGGAGGAGGAGGAGCAGAGAGTTTGAGAGATAGAATTGTGGGGGAAGGAGTAGGAGCAGGTGCAGGGACAAGGAAAGGCTTGACCCATGGAGGAGGAAATTTGTAGAGGTACTGACAAGTTAAGATATATGGCTGTTGATCTGGATGTCTATGTGGCCCCTGCTGAAACACAATATCTCGGACTTTTCAAATAAGTGCGAAGTAGAAAGATCCTTCTAGGAGCCATCCGACTGCAATGGTGGGTCATTCTGTGACACAGAATCTGCCAGGTCTGGCGTTTTACTGAAAAAGAAAGATTCTGAGCCCTTAAGCAGATTTTGGTCCAGTGATCAAGGGTCAGGGACAGAGGCATTGAAATGATCTGTCCCATAATAAAATATACACAGACAGTGAAGGCAACGACACACAACACAGACAAGACAAGACAATAAAGACGGGCAATGGACGTCCAATACTGAGACCAGGACTGACTAGTCGGCAAAACCTGAAGGGCTGGCAATACCGAATCAGAAACAAAATATCACTGAGTCGAGGAGACTATTGTTCCTCGATTTCCCGAGTCTATCCCCCAGGGACATGATCTGTGGCTCTGTGACATGTGTGTCAGCCACCATGGGAGAGAGCTCACACTCTTTACCAATAGCCATTTTGCCATACCCTAACCTGAAGCCTGAAACCAGAAAGATGGGCCTTATTTACCCCCAGAGGAGCCCGTTGGGGGTATTTTGTCTGCAGCTGCCGGATCTCGCTAGGGCCACCAGATGTAAAGGTTGGGCGAGCATCTGTGGCAGAGACCACCAAGAGACTGTCTCATGCAACAGCAAAGGGTTTATTGGGAGTCCGGCATGAAGGGCTCAGAGATCACCTGAACAGAGCAGAGAGCCCTGAGAACAGCTTAAGAAATGCTTATATATTTTCCTTGGAGAGGGCAGGGAGAGAAATTCATTGATGGGTAATGGCGATTGGGCGGTTTGCGTGCAACTGGTTGACGGAGTACATTCTGCAGTTTGGCAGTTGGGGACAGCACATTCTGGGAACAAGAATAGTAAACAGTTCTCAAGATTACAACGGTGTTTTGTTAAGCATACAGAAAAACAGGAAGTGACAAGTATCTATTTTATTAAATTTTCAATATAAGTATGAGAACAGAAATCTAGGTAAGATTTGAAGTCCAGAAGTTCATTTGGCCCTTGATTGGTATACTTAACATTGAATTACGTTCTGTAGAGATGTCCCAGAAATATGGATATACAATGTCATAGGACCTTGTACCTTCTTGGAGGTCAGTTCCAAAACACAGTCTCTAAGGGGAATCACACCAAAGTGCAAGCCAAGTTGGACCAAGTAATCTCTTCCAACTTCCACACAAATGACCGCAGTTAAAACCAAAACACTCTCACATGACACTCATCTTCTTCCATATAGACACTCATCATAACTTCTGGCTGGAGGATTCCATGAGAGGCGCAGCACAAGACAGTGTCCCAAATAAGCTCCCTTTCCCCTCATTTACCAAAAGTCAGGGTGGCCTAGACACCCTTCCTGTGATCCAGGAGTGATCAAATATGCCTGCCGTTAACACAGCTCTGTTCTCCAATTTGAGGCCTACTGACTGTCGGTTTAGATTCTTTATTTGAATTGGATTCATAAGAAAACCCAAGAACCTATGGGCTAGTATCTGCAGGACTTTGAATAACTCATTTGACCCATTGGATCCCTATTCTCACTTGAGGGAGGTTAATAACCTTATGGAGGAATGCGAGAGACTTCATCCACAATGACTGATTTTTGGCCATTTTGATTTGGATCCACACATGGGATCTTTCTTAAGATCCATCAGGTGCTGAGAATCTAAGCTCCAGGCTCACACAGGGCCAAGGGGCTGATTCAGACACATCCCTTTCCAAAGCAATTAAGCAAACAGCCACAGGTGATGCCCATTCATTTCCGTTTGAAAACTGTTTTCTTCAGGAATCTCGAAGGCGTGGCCTGAGGCAAAGACCTTCCTGACATTCAGGGCAACAGAACAATAGGTAATCAAAAGGCCAATTGCAGGGTTTCTCCACTGAGACTATCTTGGTCACACTGGTATCTGAGTTTTCTGAGATTCTTGCCAATTCCTTCAGCTATCCAGTACATGTCCATGTCACAGTGCTTGGAGGTGCTACATATCGTGGACACAAAAGCATGAGTCTATTCTGGAGAGTGGCCAGAATTCAGGAAGAAAACAGGAACTTAGGAAGATAGCCGGTGTTGCCCATTGATAAGGCAAGTCCTAGAGCATTCATTAATTGGGCAGGATGAATGCTGGGAAGCTTTCTAATAGACAGGAAACATCCAATGATGCATTCTCTTTTCTAATGTCTACAACCACGGACACAGTGGGATACACAGACATAGAAACACTCACCTTGTCCAACAACTTACTAGAAACAGTTCACTCCAAACCAAACAAACCGACTTTCCTACCTATTCTCTGAACATGAGACAAAACCACAAGCACACATCCACACCCACAAAGGCACATCCTTCCCCCAAGTAGGTCTCTCACTCTCCGGAGTGTCCTCTGACTGCTGGGCCATACTGTGTTCCCCCGATATGGCCTGTCCTGTCTCAGATCTGGTCTCCTTGTCCAACTCTGTGAAGTGGTCAGGAGCCAGCTGTGAGCCACTACCTGCTTTTTCAAAAAAGGCCCCTCTTCAGAGTTTTCCTGGCATTTGGCCATCATCACATCAGTAGGTACCAAGAAAGACTGACTCTGTCCTTGCTAAATCGAAGCAAGTGAGACCACTGGGACTGGGACTGGGATTGGCTCTGTGTGCCTGGCTTCCTGGATCCCAAGTTCAGAGAGTTCCATTACCAAGAAAGTGAGGTGAGGTCGCTTCCTTCAGGAACTGAATGAGGTCACTGCCTTGGCAACCACTTTGTCCAAACAGTTGCTTCCAAGCGTACCATGAGAAGGAGGCTGACCCTACTTTCTGTGGCACTTTCACAAATTAGAATGGTATATCTACCATAGGCACCAAGGAACAGCTCTCCACTCAGGCCTGGTTTGGTCCATCTTCTCTATATTAGGAAGAGCCTTTAGTCCCGGGAGCATTGGAGTGAACCTCCGCACTAAAACTATTAGCAAGCACCTGATGGAGGAGGCCTCCATAGGTAAGTGGCGCCTTTATAACATCTGATATCCGGTTAAGGGAGATCTCTTCTGATGACAGAGATGTGGCCTGGGGAGGCTCACATATACTCCTGTCCAGGACAGTAACAAGAATCATTCTGTCCTCTGTTCTGTTCTGTAGGAAATTCCTCTGGAAGTGTAGAGAGGTGCCGACGGGCACGCACGCGCTCGTACCCTGGAGCTTTAGCAAGATGTTGCACTGTACCACTGTTTTTCTGTTTAGGCGCCGGGTTTCTGTTTTTCTTTGTGTGTGTGTGTGTGTGTGTGTGTGTGTTTTGTTCTGCGTTCTATTTTTTTTGTTTGTTTGTTTGCTTTTGTTCATTTTGTTGTGTGATTTCAGTGGTAAAAACTTAAGGATATTGGACGTGAAAATGGGTAATAAAGAGAGTAAGCCTGACACCCGTTTGAACTGTGTTTTAAGAAACTGCGATGAACTTTACCCCCCTTTGTTAAGCAGGATGATAGAAGCCCTTAGCTGGCTGCCTGGAGCACACCCATTGCAGAGTGCAATGCCTGCTGGGGACCTAAGAACTGAGTATCTCCCAGGTTAACAAGTGAAACTTTTTAAAAACCCCTTGTCCCTCTAGATCAAGAGAGTCACACCATTTGGCAGAGTCCCCTGTGTTTCTCCTTTGTTAGCAAAGAAATTAACCTCCCCTTTTCTTTTTCTCAGAACCCATTTCTCATTATTTAATTGGTATAAATTGGCTTCTAGGTCAGGAACCAAACTTTAAGTTACAAATTTGGTACCCCCCCTCCGCCCCAGAACTTTGTGAGAGCTGTCTACTGAAATGTTAGGAGATGGAGCTTGCTTGGGGTGGAACTGAACCAGAGGAGCTAATCCTGTAAGTAAAAGGAGGGACTGAGGGACCCCCAGCAGCTGCCAAAGCCCTGTTGATTCAGGGAATACCCTCCTTCCTTCCGTGCACTGTAAGAATTATGCCACTTCTGTCTTGTTAAAAAAGAGAAAAAGAAAAACGGGACACTAAATTCAGTAAAGTCACCATATAGACACTTTATTTTACATTTCAGGTTGCCCCTCTGTTAAAACATCTGGTCCCCCCCGTGGTGCCACTGGTGTAGTAGATTTTTATGGTGCCACTGGTGTAGTAGATTTTTCTCTTATCTGCTCTGGTTTAAAGGATTCTGTTTGACAACCATAGTCTCTACCTCCTTTCTGTCTGTCTTGTGTCTTTGTTTCTGGTCCTTTAAGACATGTGCAATAATGTGTTGATATTATAAATTTTTTCTTGGGAATGATATTAGCTGAATGTGTGTCTAAATGATGATGTTTTATCATAACAAACTGGTATCTGAATGGGTTTTTGAAGCATTGCACAATCTTGCAGTTAAAAGTCAGGTTTAGGTAATTGTTTAGTTTAAGATTTCAGGTAATTCATGCCAGACAACTTAAATACTTAGGATGGAAAACTGAAGAACTCACTCATTCGTGAGTACTTTTGTTAGATATCTGATTCATTTACTAAGGTCTGTAAAAGTTTTTACTAAACTCAGACAGGAATGCCTGATACTTATAAAAAGAGACTATCAAGAAGAGCTGCCACAGGCAGAAATTTCTAATTTAAGGCCTGCAGATATTCCTAACCTACACAGGTAGGCTTGGTGTTTGCTAGTACGATTATCCAGCCCTGAGTAACAGAATTAAAGGTTTCTCTATTAGACACAGAGGTCATACTAGAAAAAGGATTTTACAAGATCAGATGACATTAAATTGTTAAACTGTATCTTACGGGGAGGGACAACTGTAACACTAAAAGTTAAATATTAATTTGATAGTCCTAATAACTGGGGATATTAAAGACTGGTGAGGGAACTTCTATACAGTTTCATGTTCCAGCTGCTGCAACATTTATTCAGTACTCATGGTTTTTGTTTCTCTCATAGAAGAACCCATCCCCAGATGACTTTACAACCTGTTCTTCCCCAACCAGACTTCAATCCGAAATGACTTCTAAAAGGCAACTCATGTCCCCCAACTGACTTATAAAAGGCAACTCATGTCCCTCATGCCGTGCCCACTCACTTCACCCTGTCTCAGGTCAGAAGAAGAAATAATGATTGACGCCACTCTTCTTACAATAATGAAGAGAAAGATAAATAGACTATCAATATAAGTAATTAATTTAGTCAGGTAAAATCAGGGAGATCGGTTTTGGGTGAGTTCTAAAAATTTGGAGAATCTTACCTGAGGGATTAAAATTTCTTCAGTGCTCTTTCCCTAATCTATTAAAGATTTGAAAGGGACACAGAGAAAAGGGGGAAATGATAGACCCAAACTGATCTTTTATTAAAATTGGGAGCCATCTTGCCACAAAGCCATGAAAAGATAATTTTGGCTTTACCATAAATTACTGCAAATTCTGAACCTGCTTGAAATGCCTGCCTGTGCCTTGAACTCACGCATGCCTGGCTCTCTGACCAGATAGCAGCCCTCTCTGAAACTTTAGTGACACCTCATAAATATTTGCCTTCTCTGGCCAGACAACATCCCTCTCTGAGGCTCTAATGGTCCTCTGAATTCTGATGTAGGGACAGCAAAAAAAAAATCTAAACTACCATTAGTGTGATGCTTGTCAGAGTTCTGTTATCTGTAACACCCCTTTTGTGTAACTTTCTGGGCTATAAAGCTGGGCTGTAGGAAAGCTGGGGTTGCTGTCTTGTTCCGGCTGTTTTGGGAGGGGAGGCAGCATGAAAGGTGGAAATAATAAGATTAATTTAATTTGATTTTAATTAGAGTCAGTGGTCTTTTCTTGTGTCCTGGTCTAACAGTTAACACTCCAAAAACATGGAGCTCTGCCGGCCTAAAGACTTCTTGAGGAACTTCCTCTGAGGTTGGGCACTTGAAATATATGTTGTTGTAAGGAGCTTTAGCTTCCTTTCTAGTGAGACCATCAAAGCTGGGTTTGAATCTATGTGACCTGGAGGACATGGTTTCTTGTATTCTAATGAACATAAGGCAGCAGTGCTGAATTTTCTCTTTGTAGGTAAACTGTGGCCACTGGGTGCTAAGTGTCTTCCCGTGTGGACTGTGAAGCCATTTGTTCATCCTCCACTTTTCGTGGTGTTTCTTGCTGCTGCACTGGGAGTTTGGTATTTGCTTCATGAAATACAATGAGTTCAACTGGGACCCAGTTTTGGAGGGAGTTCTGTCACTTGTGGTGGGTCAGGGTCTGCAGGAGAATGCAACAACCAGGTTATATCTCACAGAGCTTGCCCCCTTGTCCATAGAAATCTGACTCTGAACTTTGCCCTGGAACCTCTTCATGTAACAAGATGCCTTTACATAGAAGGGTCTGCTGGATGCACAATGTCAGTCACAAGCCATTTGGAAGGCAATGGCAAATCCTCATGGCCACACCACAGATGTATTATCACACACCTGCCCACCACTGCAATAGGCCCACTACTCAGTAGGCTCCAACTTACTGGCATCTTTGTTCTACACCATTTTCATGAAACCCGGTCAATCATGGCATTCTCTCGTACACTCATGATCAGCAACAAGACATCCAAAGGTTCTCCAGTGCCACCTGATTATTGGAATTTCAAAAATTTCATTGTATTTATCTAGCCATTTCTCATGGATGAAGTTGGAGACACTGTGGGTTTCAGTTCATTCAGGAAACATTAAATGGTGAGGAAGCTCATTTCAATGAAAGCTCTGGAGAACTCTCACAGGCAAGTCTTCCCATAGAGTCTTCAAAAGGTCACATGAAGCCAGGCCCATTGAGGTCTTCAATGTGACGTCCATGGATGTTCTGACTCTCAACTATGGCTGCCAAATCTTTCAGAATAAAATCATATGATATCCTAGCTGAGATTCCAAGTCTCTGTGGAAAGCCACCCTGTCCTTGATCTCAGTTTCCAAGGGCGAATCCCATGCGTGGCCTCCTAAAATCTGAAAACGGTTCATGGCAATATTTCTCTGAGATCAGTTCCAGAACTCAGACTCTAAGGGGAATCACACCAGAGTTCAAGCCCAGGTAGACCCAGTCATCACTTCCAACCGCCACACAAATGACCACAATTAAAACCAAAGCACGGGCTGGGGATGTGGCTCAAGCGGTAGCGCGCTCGCCTGGCATGCGTGCGGCCTGGGTTCAATCCTCAGCACCACATACAAAAACAAAGATGTTGTGTCCGCCAAAAACTAAAAAATAAATATTAAAAAAAAATTCTGTCTGTCTCTCTCTCTCTCTCTCACCTCTCTCTTTAAAAAAAAAAAAAGAAAAAAACCAAAGCACTCACACAAGGCCCTCATCTTCTTCCATATAGACACTCATCATAACCTGTGGCTTGAGGTTTCCATGAGGGGATCAGTCCAAGACAGTGTACAAAATAACCTCCCTTGCCCCTCATTTGCTTAAAGTCAGGGTTGCCTGGACACCCTTCCTGAGAACCAGGAGTGATCAAATAGGCCTGCCATAAATACTGCTCTGCTTCCCGAATTTGAGGCCTACTGACTCTCGGGTATATATTCTTTATGTGAATTGGAATCATGAGAAAACCCAAGCACCTATGGGCTATCTTCTGCAGGGTTTGAAGAACTCATTTGACACAAAGGATCCCTATTTTCAATTGATGGAGGTCAGGAACCTTACAGAGGAAGGTGAGAGACTTCGTCCACAATGACTGCTTCTTTGGCCATTTTGGTATTGGAAGCACACATGTAATCTTTCTTTAGATCCATCAGGTTCTGAGAATCTATGCAACAGCCTCACACATTGCCACGAGTCTGATGCAGACACATCCCTTTCCAAAGCAATTAAGCAAAGAGCTACAGGTGATTCCCATTAATTTCCATTGAAAACCATTTTTTTCAGGCTTCACAAAGGGGTGGACTGAGACAAAGACGTTTCTGACATTCAGGGCAACAGAACAATAGGTAAGCAAATGGCCCAAAGCAGGGTTTCTCGAATGATATCTGAGTTTTCTTAGATGATCCCATTCCCTTCAGCTATCCAGTACGTGGCCATGTCACAGAGCTTGGAGGTGGTATATATTGTGAACATCAAACCATGAGACTATTCTGGAGAGTGGCCCGAATTCAAGAAGAAAACAGAAACTTAGGAAGATAGTAGTTGTTGCCATCCATAAGGCAAGCCACAGTCCATTTATAAATTGGGCAGGATGAATGCTGTGAAGCTTTCTACAAGACAGGAAACATCCATTGAAGCATTCTCTTTTCTAATGTCTACAACCACAGACACAGTGGGATAAAGAGACATAGAAACACTCGCCTTATCAAAAGACTTATTAGAAACGATCCACTCCAAACCAAAAAAACCGACTTTCCTACCTATTCCCAGATGATGAGACAAAACCACAAACTCACACGCACACCCACCAAGTCACCGCCTTCCCCCAAGTAGGTCTGTAACTATCCGGAGTGTCCTCTGACTGATGGGCCATACTATGTTCCCCTGAAATGGGCTATCCTATGTCAGATCTAGTCTCCTTGCCAACAATGTGAAGTTGTCAGGTGCCAGTGGTGAGCCACTACCTGCTTTCTCAGAAAAGGCCCCTCTTCAGAGCTCTCTTGGCATTTGTCCATCTTCACATCAGTAGTTACCAAGAAAGACTGACTCTGTCCTTGGTAAATACAATCATGTGAGACCACTGGGACTGGGACTGGGACTGCCTCTGGGTGCCTGGCTTTTTGGATCCCAAGTTCAGAGAGTTCCATCACCAAGAAAGTGATGTAGGTCACTTCCTTCTGGAACTGAATGAGGTCACTGCCTAGGCAATCACTTTTTCCTAACAGTTGCTTCCAAGTGTCCCAATAGATGGAGGCTGCCCCTACTTCCTGTGACACTTTCACAAGTTAGAGTGGTATATCAAACTTAGCACCCGGAAGCAGCTCTCCACACAGGCCTGGTTTGGTCCATCTTCTCTACATTAAGAAGAGAGAGATTGCTTCAGACACACCCACTCATCCTGACCAGGTTGTTTGTCGTGGAAGATGACTTTTGCTCTCTCAGGTCCTTCATAGCTTCCTCTATCTTCCCCAGGGTTCATTTCTGCATGGACCTTTGAGGTTCTCAGCACGTGGAAGATCATTATGTTCCTGTAATTGTAAGACCAACTCTGTCCCTGCTCTTCTGTAAAGTTAGATTGAGGGCAAAGAGTATGGTTAGTATTAATAACATGTTTGATTTGGGTTAGGAATCATTCTGCTGGATGAATAATGGTATTGGGAACCTGCGATATTTATAAGTATATATAGAGGTGAAATATATGTATGAAAACAGAAATCTAGGTAATATTTGAAGCCCAGAAGGGCATTGGATCCTTGATTGAGATACTTAGCTTTGAATTATGTTCTGCACATGTGTCTCAGATAAATCTATACACAATGGTATAGGACCTTGTACTTTGGATGATTGAATGTTGAAGAGAACATCCAGTCTGAAAAGGATAGTTGGTAGGATTAGGAAGATAGTTGGTAGAATTAGAAAAAAAGGAGTGAGTATAGGATTTGGACATAAAGTTCTTTAGCAATAGGGTTTCGGGTAGAGAGAAAATGTAAATGTCAGCACATGTGAAGAGTTGGTCACAATGATGAATTGGGGAAAATATGTAGGAAAGCAGATATCAATAGAGACATAGGAAATCAGGCAAATGATAAAGTGATTCATTGGATTAGACATTTTCAGCAGGCTTGAAGTTGAATATATAATCTTAGGAAGAAATACATATGTAGTCACCAATAGGATTGACATTTGAGAGCATTAGCCAACCTGGACACGGATGATTTTTATAATCCATACTCATATTCCATTTAGGCTTTGGTACAATCGTAAGTGTGACTTTGCATTTTGTTGCCAGAATATTACTGTGATAAAATGTATATGTAGATCAGGTGACATGAGTATTTCTTGCACCATTTCTGGGAGCAATATTTTGAAGAGGTATAAATTAGTATTTGGGGCACAAATAGGTGTACCATGTGTGTATGAATATAGAGAGAATGATTGAATAGACCATAATGTGAATAAATAATATAACTTGTTCCAACTTTACAAATTGGAATAAATTAATATCTGAAAATACATAGCAAATCTTATATTGATATACATACATTCATTCCAACCAGTTATACATCTAATGGTAATATTAGGGTTGTGGTTTATCATAAATTGTGTGTGAGTTTTGCTGCAAAATTGATTATGGAAATCGAAAATAATGTGTTTGGAAAGAAGTCTCATGAAATGAGCAGTCAAAAACAAGGAGGAATATATGTGTTCTGAAGCAGGAAGTGATTGAATGTGTTACAAATGTCTTTAAATTTGTGAACTTGTGGATGAAATGTACATTTTATGATGTACAAAAACTGAAGAAATAGAAATGTACCAGTATTGAATAAAATTGAACGTCAAAATACACATCATGTCCCATAGGAATCTACTAGCATTGATGTTAAAGTGGGTCAGTTACTGTAGAAATATAAGGAATTGTTTGCACCATTCACTGAAGTAAGTTTTCAGTACTAGAAAACAAATATGTATTTCAGGTGGATGAATGTTTCTGAAAATAACCTTATGAAAAGTTGATTATAAAACCACATACATGAACATTAGTGAATTTAGGGAGTGTATAATAAGACACATGTATTTCATATTTTAAAAAATCTAGTGTGTGTGTGTGTGTGTATATATATATATATATATATATATCACACAGATACATTGGAAAGTAGAAAATATATGCCAATCAAAATTCATCGTGAAATATATATCATCCACAGATCCAAAAATATTAATTTTACTGAACATGGATTTATGTATAATGCTGTTCAAATAAAAAGCTCACTCATAGTTTGAATTTTCAGTTCCAAAAGCATTTAGGAGGAGTGATTTCTTCTCATACTTTGTATCTGCCAAGTAAGCCACCTCACAAAAATGTACGTGTATTCCAGGTGGGATTTTATATGTGCATATAAAAATACATGTGCTGAATTGGCTACAGAAAAAGGGCGACAGGAATTCACTTGTCTGTTAACTTTAAAAACACACGGAGAACTATTTCAAGAAAAAAAATTGACAAGATTTATAACTCCTACCCTATATCATGCAAAAGGCAAGACCAACTATTCACCATGCCTTCTCTGAACTGCTTGTATTTCTATTCTGTTTGGGTTATTTTTCTCCATCATATTAGGATTAGTAGTCAGAGTCTAGTAGGGTATGGGTTAGTGTCAGGGTTTCAGTATTTCGAATGAAAAATTGGAAAATGTATCCAATGTGTATGTAAATATGTGCTACACAAAAATCTTCCCACTCTCATCCAGAACAATGCCTTACTCGCCCCAAGTAAGACACAATTAGAGGAGAAGAGTTAGAAATTTCGTGAATACATATCTGGAATGGAAGACGATCAGGAGTTCACAATCTTGGAAGTGGTAGAGGAGTTTTCAAAAGTAAAGGACAGGGTAAACACTCCACAAACATGGAATTCTACTGGCCTAGAGACTTCTTGGGAAACTGTCTGTGAGGTTGGGCACTTGAAATATATGTTGTTGTCAGGAGCTTTAGCTTCCTTTCTAGTGAGACCATAAAAGCTGGGTCTGCATCTATGTGACCTGGAGGACATTGTTTCTTTTTTCCCAATGAACATGAGGCAGCATTGCTGAATTCTCCCTTTGTAGGTAAACTGTGGCCCCTGGGGGCTAAATGTCTCCCCGTGTGGACTGTGAAGCCATATGGTCATCCTCTATTTTCGTGGTGATTCTTGCTGCTGCACTGGAAGTTTGGTATTTGCTTCACGAAATACAAGGAGTTCAAATGGAACACAGTACAGTACGGGAGGAAGTTCTGTCACGTGTGGTGAGTCAGGGTCTGCAGGACAATACAAGAACCAGGCTTCTATCCCACCTAGCTTGCCCCCTTGACTATAGCAACCTGATTTTGAACAGTGTCCTGAAACCTCTCCATATAACAAGATGCCTTTACATGTAAGGGTCTGCTGGCTTCACCATGTCAGTCACAAGCCATTTGGAAGCCAATGACAGATCCACATGGCCCCACCACAGATGTTTTATCACACACCTGCCCACCATTGCTCTAGGCCCACTACTCAGCAGGATCCAACTTTCTGGCATCTCTGTTAAACACCATTTTAATGAAAACCAGTCAATCAAGGCACTGTCTGGTATACTCATTGTTGGAAAAACTATAAATGGCAGCCATACCCCAGAGAAAAACCCCAACATGGCGCCTAAGGACTTCTTTTTCCTACCTTCTTCTTTTCTGAAGTGGCGCGAAAAGTTTCCACCCCTGTGAACTCTCTCACTGGCGCCAATTTCAAATCTCGCTGGCGGGGAACTTAGCCCCAATGAGAACTAACTCCTGGGCTCCAGAGCTGATATCTGAAAGAACTTGCCAATAAATGAGTTGCCTGCCATTTATCTAAGCCCTTCCATCTCCTCCTTAGTTCTATATAAGCACACAGCTTTTTGCAATAAAATTGGAATTCTCCCGGCGAAGTGCCTTTGCGTGGGGAGTTCTTTCATTCTGGTGCCCCGTTTGAGGATACGGGTGAGCTCTTTCCAACAAGAGCCCCATCCCCCATTCTTCCGAGACACTCCGCCCTGGTCCGCTCTTTTCAGACGCCAGCTTCCTGCACTCACCACTGATCTGATGTATGTAAGCCTCCCTGACCCCGGCTCGCCAACTCCCTTCGGGCTACCGCTTGTTTTGTGACTGTGATCGTCCGGCACACTCTAGACACCCGGTAGGGGAGAGGGAATTCCTCCCACAAAGACCTTTACTGGTCACAGTGGGCCCTCTGGTGATCCGTTTCCCTTTGGGGCATGAGGGTTCTGAGTTTACATGAGAGGCTCTGTGGTATTTCCTCCTCTGATGCCACTGCTGCTGCCGGCTAGATTTGCTGTTTCCTGCGGGGCTGCTGTGTCTGGCTGAAGCTGCCTCTCTGCTCAGGGAAAACTGAACTCCCGTCCTAGAACTGTATTCTGCTGGAGCTGGAGTTCTGTTTTCATTATTGACTTCTTCAGCTGCATTCGAAAACTTTCCTGACGTCAGGTTGCCCGTTGCTCCAAACCCATTGGGTCTTCCAGATAACACTTCACTCTTGACGACCAGGTAGTACCCTCTGTATTTCCTCGCGACAGCTGGCCATTTTGGGGACACCCACCTGACCCCCGTTCGCCCTGAGCTTCCTGGAAGCCGTTCCAGCTCGGGTTTTCTCTTTGTCTCTCTCGCTTTCTCTTATTCTCTCTCTCTCTCTCTCTCTCTCTCTCTCTCTCTCTCTCTCTCTCTCTCTCTCTCCCTCTCTCTTCCATCTCTCCCTGTGACAATAGGCACCTATTCATCTGTACCTGAAGCCTCACCTCTCAAATGTTTAATAAAAAATCTGGCCACACTCTCCCTCACACCAGACATCAAGCCCAAACTTTTAATCAAAATCTGTACCCAAGATTGGCCTACACATCCACTGGATAATGGCAATCATTGGCCTCCAGAAGGCTCCTTAGATCCAAACCTCCCCCGGGACCTTTTTAACTACTGCCAGCATCTGAAAAAGTGGAGGAAGATTCCCTGCATTGAAGGTTTTAGCCTTCCCACACAGCACCTTGTCTCTGCTCCTCCTGCCCTCCCCCTCAGGTCCTCCTTGCTTGCAATCCCCTCTCTTCCCCTACTTCTACTTCTTACTTCACAGATTCTTCCTCATTCGACCCAGCAGATGAACCCCTACCTTATCCCCAGGGCCATCTGCCCCTTCTCTTCTGCTATACCCTCCTCATCCTCTGCCTGATTTCATGGATCCTCAGCCTTCCATTTTATCCCCCTCCCCTCCGTCCTCTTCTGCCTGCTCTACCTTCTCCTCTTCCAAAGAGACACTCTCTTCCCCTCCCTCTCCTTCCTGTCCACCGCCTGCCTCTTTCAGTCCTCCTGTTACCAGGTCTAAAGGACTCCTTGCCACCCCTAAGACAATTGCACCCCTTCGTGAGGTAGCTGGTCCCGAGGGTGTCATCAGAGTCCACGTGCCCTTCTCCAGGTCAGACATTACTCAGCTAGAGAGGAAGTTAGGCTCAATCACCACTAAACCCACCACTTACATTAGGGAGTTTCAATGGGTCCTGCAAGCATATAGCCTCACTCTTCATGACATATACATGCTCTTGGCCAATACACTTCTCCCCGAGGAAAGGCAATGGGTCTGGGAGCTAGCCCAAGCCCATGCTGATGAAAATCATAGGACCAATCCTAACCACCCCACGGGCCCTCATGCTGTCCCAGAGCAGGATCCCCTATGGGATTACAACACCCCTGAAGGCTTACAGACTCATGACCTTTTTACATCCTGCCTCTTGGCGGGCCTGAAAAAAGGCCACCCGCAAGGCTGTTAACTTTACAAAGGTGCAGGAGGTCATTCAAAGGAAGGAGGAAACACCTTCAGAATTCCTGGATAGACTAACCAAGGCCCTTCAACAGTGCACATAACTCGACCCAGAAACCCCTGATGGCCGTCATGTCTTAATGACATGTGTTCTGGCCCAAAAATACTCTGACATTAAAGCCAAGCTTAAAAAGCTTGAACAGGGCCCTGCTACTCCTCAGACCAAAATCCTCACTGTCGCTTTAAATGTTTTTCATGGTAGAGAGGATGAAAGTGAATGCCGTAGGCAGAGAGCTGAAAATGCCAAATTCCAAATGTTGGCCCAGGTCATTCAGAGAAGGCCATCACCACGCCGTCCCAATGTGACACCCCCTGGAGCTTGCTTCAAATGTGGTAAGGATTGTCCTTCGCCGAGAAAACCGTAAAACCCCTTCCCAACATGCCATCAAAGAAGACACTGGGGGGCAGACTGCCCAACAACCCGGAAGGGAGGTTGGTCAGCCACCCGGCAACCCCAGCCTCTCCTGGGCTTTGCAGAGGAGGATTGATGGAGCCCTGGGCCTTCCCTCCAGACAATTACCATCAAGAATCAAGAGCCTAGGGTCACCTTCCTGGTGGATGGACGCTTCATTACCTTCCTCTTGGATATTGGTGCCACTTTTTCAGTCTTGAGGGAGTATTGGTGTCCTACCACACCCTCAAAAACTCCTATTGTCGTGGTAGGAGGTAAACATATTTTCCCTCAAAATCCCTTTTGTCCTTCACTCACTCCTTTCTCGTTATGAGCCATTGCCCCATTCCCCTTCTGGAAAGGGACATACTCTCACTATTAAAAGTCACCATTCACATATCACCAGACACCTCTCCTACCTCTCATTGCCTCATGATGTTCCTAGGGGCAGATACACCTCCTTCATGCACTCTCCCACGACTATCTAAACCAGTTAACCCTGAGTTTTGGGACACAACTACACCCTTTATGGCTAAATGCAGTCCTATTCATATTGTCTTACGGGACCCTTCAAGATATATTAGTCAACCATGATATCCACTCACAACCACAGCCTTCCTCGGATTAGAAGCCGTCATCCAGGATTTATTATGAAAGGGGTATCTTAGGCCTACACACTCTCTTTTTAACACCCCCATTCTGGCAGTTAAGAAACCTAACGTGTCCTACAGACTGGTTCTAGACCTTCCCCTTGTCAACTCCTCTGTGGTCCCCATCCACCCACTAGTGTCCAACCCTTACACCCTCCTCTCTCAGATCCCTGCCACTACTACCCACTTCTTGGTCCTAAATTAAAAACATGCGTTCTTTTCTATTCCCTTGTTCTCAGAATCTCAGTATATCTTTGCTTTTACTTGCACTGACTCTCACACCCGCCATTCTCATCAGCTTACCTGGACTGTCCTCCCACAGGGATTCAGGGATAGCCCCCATCTCTTTGGCCAAGTTCTTGCCCAGGACCTCACATCCTTTCACTCGACCTGTCCTGACTCTACTCTCCTTCAATATGTCGATGACTTTCTTCTATGTAGTCCCTCTGGGAACACTCTCAATCCCACACTGCTCAGCTTCTTAATTTCCTAGCAGACAAGGGAAATAGGGAGTCTCCCCACAACGCCCAGGTTTCCCATTCTTCTGTCACCTATCTTGGTTTTTGACTTACACCCAGAAAAAAGGAAATAACACTGGATAGGAGGCAACTCCTCTCTTATCTTCCAGTGCCCCATAAAAAAGCCAAAATACTATCATTCCTAGGACTAGCAGGTTATTTTAGAGCCTGGATCCCAAATTATTCTCTTCTTTACAAATCCTGTATGATCTAGCAAAGGGACCCCCTAGTGAATCTCTTGCCTCCTCCCCAAACTACCACTTGCGCAGGCTTCAGCAACTTGTCTTAAAGGCACCTGCCCTTCACCTTCCTGATATTTCAAGACCATTTCATGTATATGTCCATGAAAAAGGGAGGCAAGAACTTGGGGTCTTAGGTCAAAACTATGGGCCTACATTTGCACCTGTGGCATATTTGTCCAAGCAACTTGACCCTACCATCCGTGAGTGGGCCCCTTGCTTAAGAGCTCTGGCTGCTGGACAAATTTTACACAAAGAAGCCTCTAAGCTTACTTTTGGGGCCCCTTTAACTATCCACTCCCCACATCACTTGAAGGATCTTTTAGCTTATAAGGGCTTTCAAACCCTTCCGGCATCCAGATTTCTGTCGCTCCTCACTTCCTTTCTGGAAAACCCTAATATTACTTTCCTCCCCTGCTCTGCAGAGAACCCTGCCTCACTGCTCCCAATGACTCCCACGTCTAACACACCAACTCATTATTGGTTGGAAACCTTAGATGATTTCCTCCCCTGTCATTCTTCCATTTCTGAGTGACTACTAGCCAAGCCTGACCTTATCTGGTTTACTGATGGCAGTTCCTTTAGGCAGAACGGCACTCATTACTTTGGATACGCTGTAGTATCAGCCACTGAGATTATAGAGGCCAAAGCTCTGCCTTCAGGAACTACCAACCAGCAGTCTGAACTTATAGTAGCCACTCGTGCCAGCCTTCTAGCACAAGGCAAATCCCTCACCCTTTATACTGATTCAAAATATGTCTTCCATATCTTATCCCATGCTGCAATATGAAAGGAGCGAGGCCTACTTACCACCAAAGGTAATGTGATCACTAATTCGGCTCTGATAACCAATCTGATAGAGGCCTCCCACTTACCCACCCAGGTGGGAGTTGTCCATTGTAGGTCTAATCAGAAGGACGTCTCTCTTATCACTGAGGGCAATGCCAAAGCTGACCAGGTGGCACAAATGGCTGCTACCACTTCCAATGATGGACCCCCTGGGGGACATATAATGGCCACTTTAGACAGCTCATCTGAAGCCCCTACTTCTTCCAGTAAGAACAAGAATCTCTTCAAGTTCCTTCATAATCTATTCCTTTCCAATTCTCAGTCTTTGACCCTCTTTTTACAGAGCTTCTTCTCACTCACCCTCTCTGACAAAGCCATGCTACAGAATATAGCCTCTAAGTGTCAGATCTGTCAGTGGACCAACACTTATACTTCTTTAAGGCCCAAACCTTTCCCTTCCCACCAAGCCCGGGGACACATTCCCACTGCTGACTGGCAGGTAGACTTCACCAACATGCTCACAGTATGGCGCACTAAATACCTCCTTGTCTTTGTGGACACTTTCTCTGGTTGGATTGAGGCATTTCCCACTTCCAATAAAACGGCTTCCACTGTAGCTTTAATCTTACTGACAGACATCATCCCCAGGTTTGGTATGCCCACTTCTCTACAATATGACAATGGCCCTGAGTTTATTTCTAGGATCACACAAAAGGTCTCTCAAGCCCTCTCCTTCAAGTGGCGTTCCCACTGTCCATATTACCCCCAAGCTTCAGGGAAATTGGAAAGGGTAAATCGTACTCTAAAGGAAGTCCTTACCAAATTGACAATGAAATTAAACTTAGACTGGGTCAAACTCCTTCCCTTGGATTTGATTCGAATCAGAGCTCTCCCTAAAAACCATCTTTACTGTCTCCCTTTGAGATAATGTATGGAAGACCTCTTATACCCCCTGGGTTGGTCATTTCACAAGGACCTCTCACCCGAGATTTGTCTTTGCCTCTTTTGTATCACCTCTGCTCGGAAATCTGGAAATATCAGGACTGGCTTCATCCGGACCCAGTGTACTCTCCAAACACTCCTCCCTTAACACCTGGGAGTCTAGTCTATTATAATACTCCAGAGGAGAAAGGGACTCTTGCCCCAAAATGGGAAGGCCCCTATCCTGTCATTCTCTGTACCCCCACTGCCGCCAAACTCTCCTTACCAGACAACCGTCTCACTCCCTGGATTCACATTTCTAGGTTGAAGCCATATCACCAGGAGGTCCCACCTGCTGAAGACAGGACCACCCAGAGGAACTCCAAGAATCACCTCCTGAACCTCCCCTTTACTCCTGCTCTCCACACTCATCTCACCCATTTAAGTTGCGGCTCACACGGTGTTCCATGCAGCCCAATTCCTCTTAAAAAAGTCACAATGAGCTCTCCCAACACCCTAATCTTCTGTAACTGCTTGTTTTTTGTGCTCTGCTTATTTTCTGTGCTCTATCGGGACTGGTCTTTACCTTCCTCTCCTAGCATGTATTTATTCACTCTTCAGGAATGATACTCAGAACATGGCATGCAGAAGGTCCGTGCAGTGGATGCAAATACTTGCTTCATCCACAACTGCACCTCTATTTCCCTAAAATTGTCACCTTCAAGGAGCTTCGTCCCTGGTAGCTGGAACTGGCCTTTCATTTGCTTCCTTTTTGATCAAACAAAAGACTATTGTCATTGGTGGCCTGAGATATATAATGGGTGCCCCTATTGGGCATGCAGGTTCCATGATGAACATGGTAGCTATTCTTACCACTCACTTGGTTACCCTAAAGGGTGGACTTCTAGTTACCTAAAGTGGCATAAAGGCTCTTCATCTGATAACAATGGATGGTATACTTTAGATATACCTGACCCCAAGGCCAAACGTTGGGACTATGTTGAGTTTGCTGTCTATGCTCGGACAACCTCAGCCAGACCCACAATGTGGATGACTGTTGGCCGCACCCTGATTATGCCACCTAAGGCAACCATCCAGGTAGTTGAACACATTAAGGAGTCAGAATCAAAACTTCGAGATCTTATCCACATCTCATCCAAAAAGGATTCAGACCCTTCAACCCCCTCAGGTCCCCCTGACACATGGCTCAATTTGTTACACCAAACTCTTCGATTATTAAAATCCACCCCTCTTTCTGTGCCTCCTTCTCAGTGCTTTCTCTGTGCTTCACTTAGTCATCCACTTCTAGCAGCGGTCCCATTAGCGGCAGGAAATATTTCAGCAAAAACGTACAATTTCTCTAAGAAAGGACAACCCCTACATGTGACACGTATCCCACTGTGGGAAAGTTATTCCACCAATGCTTTATTTGCTTTCATCTTTTTCCACCTGCCAATAATGAATCCTTTACCCATTTGTTCCTTGAGCTTAAGCACCCAATCGAGCCCTGCGTTTATGCAACCTGCAAATTTCCTTTGGTGTAATGGGTCTTTAAGTACCTCAACGATCAATGTCTCTGGCACCTGTTTCTTGGTTACTGTAGTTCCTCAGCTGTCTTTGTATACTCCCACCGAATTCCGACAGTGGACCCTACCTTCCCGAACCCATAGGGCAGTCTTTCTGCCGGTTCTGGCAGGCCTCACTTTATCAACCTCAGTGGCGGGTATCGGACTCTCTGGTGGAGCTATAGGTCATGCTCTATGGGCATCCAATGACCTGCAACAAAAACTGCAGGAAGCACTCGATACCACTGCTGAATCTCTGGGCTCCTTGCAGCGCCAGGTTACTTCATTGGCACACGTGGCTTTACAGAACCAAAGGGCAATTGATCTTCTCACTGCAGAAAAAGGGGGTACATGCCTTTTCCTCAGAGAGGAATGTTGCTATTATGTTAATGAATCTGGGCTGATAGAAAAAAATGTTGTTAAATTGCAGGAATTATCGACCAAATTGCTCAAACCTAGCTCCTCCAATCCCATAAGAGGGTTCTTCCAATCCTATCTTGCTATGTACTTACTACCTATCTTGGGGCCCCTTATTGGGGTGCTCCCTTTTTGTGCTCTCTTGCCATGCATAATGAAGTTCCTTCAAACCCAACTGCAAAAAATTTTTGATCAAAATTTCAACCAGCTTTTGCTTAGGCACTACCAGCCTCTGATGACCGTTGAACCCCTAACATCTCCAAGAGAACAGTTCACTCAGTGATGAAGCTCACCCAGGCACGATGGAATGCAACGTACATCAGACAGCGGGAGGCAACGAGCTTGGAGAACCTCCTAATCTGCCATCCTGGATTCATGAGTCTTTATAACCTTCTAAGCTTCCTCATGGCCCTTGGCCTCTTCTATGTCAGTCCCCCAACATGGAACTTCTGCCAAAAATTGACCTTTGCTTTAATTTTTATCTTCATTCTGTTTTTATTCGCTCTGATCTTCTTCAGGTGCTGGTGACGCCATGTCCAGGCAACGCTTCCAGTATTTCCTTGAGTCTCTGTTACAGGACCAGTGGCTGATACCAACAATCTCCTCCATCCAGGCCTGGTTTCATGCCATCGACAACTTATGGCATCAGGGAACTTTCATAGACTTTACCCCTACTGAAGTAGCTATCGATACCACTGGGTTTTATTTCTGGCTGCCATGATATCCCCAGACCTGCCCCCCGAGCAATTGTCCACTTCCCTTTCTAGGCCCCACAGCACCCCTACACAGCAGGAAGCAGCCAGAAATGACAAGCAACACCCCAATTTCTAAGAAAACAAAAAGGGAGGAATGTTAGGAAACGTATAAATGGCAGCCATACCCCAGAGAAAAACCCCAACATGGCGCCTAAGGACTTCTTCTTCCTACCTTCTTCTTTTCTGCAGTGGCGTGAAAAGTCCCCTCCCTTGTTAACTCTGCAGCCAGCGCCAATTTCAAATCTCGCTGGTGGGGAACCTTAGCCCCAATGAGAACTAATTCCTGGGCTCTGGAGCTGATATCTGAAAAAACTTATTCTCAGAACATGAGACCAAACCACAAACCCACAACCACACCCACAAAGGCACCTCCTTCCCCCAAGTAGGTCTGTGACTATTCGGAGTGTTCTCTGACTGCTGGGCCATACTATGTTCCTCCGAAATGGCCTGTCTTCTCTCAAATCTGGTCTCCTTGGCCAATTCTGTGAAGTTGACTGGAACCAGCGGTGAGCCACTACCTTCTTTCTCAGGAAAGGCCCCTCTTCAGAGCTCTTCTGGCATTAGGATATCTTCAAATCAGTAGGTACCAAGAAAGACTGACCCTGTCCTTGGTAAATCCAAAAAAGTGAGACAACTTGGACTGGGACTGGGACTGGCTCGGGGTGCCTGTCTTCCTGGATCCCAAGTTCAGAGAGTTCCAACACCAAGGAAGTGAGGTGAGGTCACTTCCTTCAGGAACTGAATGAGGTCACTGCCTTGGCAACCACTTTTTTTTTAACAGTTGCTTCTTATGGTCCCTTTAGATGGAGGCTGCCCCTACTTCCTGTGACCCTTTCATAAGTTAGAATGGGATATAATCCATAGGCTCTCAGGAAAAGCTCTCCATAAGGCCTGGTTTGGTCCGTCTTCTCTACATTAAGAAGACAGAGGCTGATTCAGAAACCAAACTTCATCCTACCAGGTTGTTTTCCATGGAAGATGACTTTTGCTCTCTCAGGTCCTTCATAGCTGCCTACATCTTCTCCAGGGATTATTTCTGCACATACCTTTGAGGTTCTCATCAGGTGGAAGATCCCATACATTTCTGTATTATAAGACCAACACTGTCACTGCTTTTCTGTAAAGTTAGATTGAGGGAACAGTGTATGGTTAGTGTTAATAACATTTTCAATTTTGGTTAGGAACCATTCTGCTCAATGAACAATGGTATTGGAAACCTGCAATATTTATTAGAATACAGAGGTGAAATATATGAACGAAAAGAGAAATCTAAGTAAGAATTGAAGCCCAGAAGGTCATTGGGTCCTTGATTGGGATACTTAGCATTGAATTACGTTCTGCACAGATGTCTCAGATAAATCGATATACAATGGCATAGGACCTTGTACCTTGGATGATTGAATGTAGAAGAGAACATCCAGTCAAAAAGGGATAGTCGGTAGGATAAGGAAGACAGTAGGTAGGTTTAGGAAGAAGAGTGAATATAGGATTTGGACCAAAGTTTTTTAGCAATAGGGTTTCGGTTGCAGAGTGAATGTTAGTGATAGCACATGTGAAGATTCAGTCACAATGATGAACTGGGGAAAATATGTAGGAAAGCAGATATCAATAGACACATTACAAAATCATTCAAAGTGTAAAGTGAGTGACAGCTTTAGACATATTCAACAGGGTTGAGTTTGAATATATAATCTTTGGAAGAAACAAATATGTAGTCACCAATAGGATTTTCATTTGAGATTATTAGGCAACCTGGACATGGATGTTTTTAGTAATCCATGTTCACTTTCCATTTAGGTATGGTACAATCATAAGTGTGAACTTTGCTTTTTGCTGTTCAGAATATTACTGTGATAAAATGTATATGTAAATCAGGTTACATGTATTTGTTCCACCATTTCTGGGAGCAATATTTTGAAGACGTATAAATTAGTATTGGGGGTACAAAGAGGTGTAACCTGTGTCTATGAATATAGAGATAATACATGAATAGACCATACTGTGAATAAATAATATAACTGGTTGCACTTTAAATAATGGATTGAATTGATATCTGTAACTCAATTTATGTGCATTTTCAAAAGCCAAATTTCTGGTAAAATAAATTTGTGATAGTTACAACTACACAAAACAAAGTTTCCGCTTAGAAAAATGAATGCATCTCAACCTTTTTTTAGCTGATTTCTTCCCACTCAATTTTACACCTTTATTTATTTATTTATTTTTATTGGTTGTTCAAAACATTACAAAGTTCATGATATATCATCTTTGATACATTTTTCTCATTTGGTTTATGAACTCCCATTTTTCCCCAAATAAGAATTGCAGAAACACATTGGTTACACATTCACATTTTTACATAATGGAATATTAGTGACTGTTGTATTCTTCTACCTTTCCTATCCCCTACTATCCCCCCACCCCTCCCCTCCCATCTTCCCTCTCTACCTCATGTGCTGTTGTTTAATTCTATCCATTATTTCCCCCCCATTTCCCCTCACAACCTATTATGTGTAATTTTGTGTATCATTGAGGGTGTCCTACCATTTCCATATGCTTTCTGTTCTCTCTCCCTTTCTCTCCCCCCACTCATCTTTGTATAATGTTAATCTTTTCCTCATGCTCTTCCTCCCTTTCTGTTCTTAGTTGCTCTCTTTATATCAAAGAAGACATTTGGCATTCCTTTTTTAAGGATTGGCTAGCTTCGCTTAGCATATTCTGCTCTAATGCCATACATTTCCCTGCAAATTCTATGATTTTGTAATTTTTTAGTGCTGCGTAATACTCCATTGTGTGTAGATTCCACATTTTTTTTTATCCATTCATCTATTGAAGGGCATCTAAGTTGGTTCCACAGTCTAGCTATTGTGAATTGTGCCGCTATGATCATTGATGTGGCAGTATCCCAATAGTACGCTGTTTTAAGATCCTCAGAGAATAGTCCAAGAAGGGTGATATCTTGGTCAAATGGTGGATCCATTCCCAGCTTTCCCAGGAATCTCCATACTGCTTTCCAAAT
Source organism: Callospermophilus lateralis (assembly GCF_048772815.1). Classification (NCBI taxonomy): domain Eukaryota; kingdom Metazoa; phylum Chordata; class Mammalia; order Rodentia; family Sciuridae; genus Callospermophilus; species Callospermophilus lateralis. The sequence continues at coordinate 10,375,499 of NC_135319.1, forward strand.
TGGCTGCACCAATTTACAGTCCCACCAGCAGTGTACAAGTGTCCCCTTTTCCCCACATCCTCGCCAACACTTACTGTTGTTTGAATTCCTAATGGCTGCCGATCTTACTGGAGTGAGATGGTATCCTACGGTGGTTTTGATTTGCATTTCTCTGACTGCTAGAGATTGTGAGCATTTTTTCATGTACTTGTTGATTGATTGTATGTCCTCCTCTGTGAAGTGTCTGTTCAGGTCCTTGGCCCATTTGTTGATTGGGTTATTTGTTATCTTATTATTTAATTTTTTGAGTTCTTTGTATATTTTTTATATTAGGGCTTTATCTGAAGTCTGAGGGGTAAAAATTTGTTCCCAGGATGTAGGTTCTCTATTTTCCTCTCTTATTGTTTCTCTTGCTGAGAAAAAAAAAACTTTTTAGTTTAAGTAAGTCCCATTAATTTATTTTTGTTATTAACTCTTGGGCTATGAGTGTCCTATTAAGGAATTTGGAGCCCGACCCCACAGTATGTAGATTGTAGCCAACTTTTTCTTCTATCAGATGCAGTGTCTCTGATTTGATATCTAGCTCCTTGATCCATTTTGAGTTAACTTCCTTGCTTGGCGAGAGAAAGGGATTCAGTGTCATTTTGTTGCATATCGATTTTCAATTTTTCTAGCACCATTTGTTGGAGATGCTATCCTTCGTATATTGCAGGTTTTTAGCCCCTTTTATCAAATATAAGAAAGTTGTAATTTTGTGGATTGGTTTCTCTGTCCTCTATTCTGTACCATTGGTCCATCTGCCTGTTTTGGTACCAGTACCATGCTGTTTTTGTTACTATTGCTTTGTAGTATAGTTTGAACTCTGGTATTGCTATACCTCCAGATTCAAACTTCCTGCTTAGAATTGCTGTTGCTATTCTGGGTCTTTTGTTTTTCCATATGAATTTCATGATTGCTTTATCATTTCTACAAGAAATGTCGTTGGAATTTTGATTGGCATCAATTTAAACCTGTAGAGAATTTGGGTAATATCGCCATTTTGATGATGTTAGTTCTGCCTATCCATGAATTGGGTATGTTTTTCCATATTCTAAGATCTTCTTCTATCTCTTTAGGGTTCTGTATTTTTCATTTATAAATCTTTCACCTCTTTTGTTAGGTTGTTTCCCAACTATTTAATTGTTTTTCCAATTATCTTATTTTCTTTGAGGATATTTTGAATGGAGTGGTTTTCCTCATTTCCATTTCAGAAGTTTTGCTGCTGATATACAGCAATGCCTTTGATTTATGCTTGTTGATTGTATATCCTGCCACTTTGCTGAATTCATTTATTAACTCTAGCAGTTTCTCTGTAGACCCTTTTTGGGTCTGTTAAATATATTATCATGTCATCTGCAAATAGCGATAATTAAAGTTCTCCTTTTCCTAGTTTTATGCCTTTAATTTCTTTTGTCTGTCTAATTGCTATGCCTAGTATTTCAAGAACTGAATTAAATAGAAGTGGTGATAGAAGGCATTCCTCTTGTTCCAGATTTTAGAGGGAATGCCTTCAGCTTTTCTCAATTTAGGATGATGCCAGCCTGAGGTTTAGCATATATAGCTTTTACAATCTTGAGGTAAGTTCCTGTTATCATTTGTTTTTCTAGTGTTTTCAACATAAAGGGATCCTGAACTTTGTTGAATGTTTTTTCTGAATCTATCGAGATGATCATATGGTTGTTGTCTTTAAGTCTATTGATGTGGTGAATAGCATTTATTGATTTCCGTATAATGAACCAGCCTTGCATCCCAGGGATGAATCCTACATGATCATGGTGCATAATTTTTTTTGATATGCTTTTGTATTCGATTCACCAAGATTTTATTGAGAATTTTTGCATCCAAGTTTATTAGAGATATTGGTCTGTAGTTTTCTTTCTTTGAAGTGTCTTTGTCTGGTTTTGGGAGCAGGGTGATATTGCCCTCATAGAATGAATTTGGAAGAGTTCCTTCTTTTTCTATTTCTTGAAATAGCTTGAAAAGTATTGGTATTAATTCCTTTTTGAAGATTATGTAGATCTCTGCTGTATACCCATCCGGTCCATGGTTTTTTTTTTTTGGTTGATAGTATTTTGATGGCTTCTTCTATTTCTTCCTTTGTTATTGTTCTGTTTAAATTGTGTGTGTGTTCCTGACTCAATTTGGGCAGATTGCATGACTTAAAAAGTTTATTGATATCTTCACTATCATCTATTTTATTGGAACATAGGGTTTCCATATACTTTCTAATTATCTTCTTATTTCTGTAGTGTCTGTTGTGATATTGCCTTTTTCATCCCGTATGTTAGTAATTTGAGTTCTCTCTTTTCTTCTCTTCCTTAGCATGGCTAAGGGTCTATAAATCTTATTTATTTTTTCAAAGAACCAACTTTATTTTTATTAATATTTTCAATGTTTTTTTTTGTTTCAATTTCATTGATTTCTGCTCTAATTTTAATTATTTCTTGTCTTCTACTACATTTGCTGTTGTTTTGCTCTTCCATTTCTAGGTTTTTGAGGTGTAGTGTGAGTTCATTTATTTGCTGTTTTTTTCTTTTTTTTTTTTTGAGGAAAGAACTCCAAGAAATGAATTTCCCTCTTAAAACTGCTTTCATTGTGTCCCATAGATTCCAGTGTGTTGTGTCTGTATTGTCATTTGTCTCTACGAATTTTTTTTATCTCCTCCTTTATGTCTTCTGTAAACCATTGATCATTCAGTAGCATGTTGTTCATTTTCCATGTGATGCAGGATTTTTCCTTCCTTCTTTTATCATTGATTTCCAGATTCATTCCATTATGATCAGATATGGTGCATGGTATTATCTCCACGACTTTATATTTACTAAGAATTGCCCTATGGCATAATATATGGTCTATCTTTGAGTAGGATCCATGTGCTGCTGAGAAGATCGTGTATCCACTTTTTGATGGTTGATGTATTCTATATATATTGGTGAAGTCTAGGTTACTGATTTTGCTGTTGAATTCTATGGTTTCTTTATTCAGTTTTTGTCTAGAGGATCTGTCTAATGGCTAGAGCAGTGTGTTGAAGTCACCCATAATTATTGTGTTGTAGTTTATTTGACTCTTGAACTTGAGGCGAGTTTGTTTTATGAGTGTTGCAGCTCAATTGTTTGGTGCATACAAATTGATAATGGTTATGCATTGTTGGTGCAAGGTTCCTTTTAACAGTATATAGTGTCCTTCTTTATCCCTTTTGATTAACGTAGGTTTGAAGTTGATTTTATTCGATATGAGTATGGCCACTCCTACTTGCTTCCGAGGGTCATGTGAGTGGTATGATTTTTCCCAAACTTTTAATTTCAGCCTCTGTATGTCTTTACCTATCATATGAGTCTCCTGAAGGCAGCATATTGTTGGATTTTTTTTTTTTTTTGATCAAGGTTACTAGCTTATGTCTCTTGATTGGTGAGTTTAGGCCATTAACATTTAAGGTTACAATTGAAATATAATTTGTACTTCCAGTCATGTTTATTTATTTATTTATTTTTTATTTTGGTTAGTTTTTACTTTTTGGTTATTTTCCTCTTCCTTTAGTGAGATACCTCCCGCTGCTAGTTTCAGGCATTAATTTTCAAATCCTCTTCTTGTAGTATTTTGCTCAAAATGCTTTGCACTGCTGGTGTTCTGGCTGTGAATTCTTTTAGCTTTTGTTTATCATGAAAGACTTAAATTTCATTGTCAAATCTGAAGCTTAATGTTGCTGGATACAGTATTCTTGTTTGGAATCCATTATTTTTGAGCGTTTGAAATACTTTGTTCCAGGATCTTCTTACTTTCAAAGTTTGTGATAAAAAATCAGTCATTAACTTAATTGGTTTATCCCTGAATGGAATCTGCCTACTTTCTCTCATAGCTTTTAATATTCTCTCTTTGTTCTGTATGTCCTTGTTCTGGCTATCTTCATAATTATTTGTCTTGGAGTTAGTCTATTATGGTTTTGAATGCTTGGGGTCCTGTAGGCTTCCAGGATTTGGCAATTCATTCCATCTTTCATCTCTGGGAAATTTTCTAGAAATATTTCATTTAATATGTTGTCCATTTCTTTGGTTTGAATCTCTATGCCTTCTTCTATCCTGATGACTATCAAATTTGTTTTTTTTATGAAATCCCATATCTCTTGAATAGATTGTTTATGGGATTTAAGCATCTTTTCTGTGTTTACTCTATTCTTTTCAAGTTGATAAACTTTGTCTTCATTATCTGATGTTCTAACTTCTAATTGATCTAGTCTATTTGTAATATTCTTCGTTTGAGTTTTTAATTTGGTTTATAGTTTTCTGCATTTCTAGGATTACTGTTTGATATTTCTTTTTAAGGTCTCTATCTCCTGGTAAAGCTCGTTCTTTGCCATTTGAATTTATTTGTTTATTTGATTTTCAAAATATACTTTTATTGCTTGGACTTGCTGCCTCATGTCTTCTCTAATATTCCTTTCCATCTGACTTAGGTATGCCTTGAGTTTTTTCCCTATCCCTATTTCTGATGCTTCTCGGTCCTCTTGTAGAATTTAATTGTCCTGCATTTTTTGCACACCTTTTTTTCCCTTGTTTTTTCATGATGTTCACATTAGTTTTCAGCTCTATTTGATTGCTGTGTTTCTGCTCTCTTCAATAGATTTGTTTTGGTTTTATATATCTCTCTTGTCTCTCTTTTGTGTTTGTAGACTATGCCTGCAAAAGTGGATTCCGCTTGGAAGGAATTCCGACAGCTGAGCTCCAGTGATGTCACCTGTCTGCTATGGTGGGCCCCAGGCTCCTTGCCCGGGTGTTTGAATGGGGGGGTGGGACTGGACTGTCTCCGGTTTGTTTCACCTCCCGGTCGCTGGCGGGCGGGCGGTCTCCAGCCATCCAGTTGTGCAATCAGCGAATGGGCTGTCACCGGCGGGCGGGTGATCTCTAGCTGCCCAATTGCGCAGGCAGCCAGCGGGTGATTGGCTGCTGGTGGGCAGGCGTTCTCCAGCCCCCTAGTCACGCGGGTCTGTCCTCTAGTCCCCTGGTTTCCTCTGCGAGTCCTGATTTCCCCTGCTACACCAGATTTCCCCTGAGTGATGCATCTCGGCAGCTCAAACTGTACTCTTTGCCTGCCGTTTCTTGGGTGTGGAGGGTGTCTATTGGGAACCCTGGCACTCTATTGTTTTGATTTTTTCCGCTTGCCCCACCAATTGCGCTGGCTAGACAAGTTTCGTTTTCACCGGTGATGGGAGGGGAAGTTGAAGGTCAGGTGCCACTAGTTTTCCCCCCGTCTTTATGAAGGCTTTCTCTGGTAATCCCTCCCCCGGAAAGCCTAAGAGAGAGTTTTTGCGAATTTCCTGCTGTATGGGAGATAAGCTGAGTAACACACACCTGTTTTGTTGTTGCAATCTGTCGGAGAGTGGCAGTGGATACTTCAGCTCTCCAAGATGGTGGCCGTTGGTTTCCTCGGTGGAGTTTCGGTTGTGGGGGATAGAACTGTAGCGCTTTCTTCCCCATCTGAAATCCCGAACTCAGCCCCGGCTCAGTGGCGGGTGAGCCAGCCGGATTCCACAGAATCCGCGGCAATGTTTCTCCCTGCATGCTGGTCGCTTCTCGGTGGAGGCCCGCCGTCTGTAGCCACGGCACGGGCCGCACGGATCAGTCACCCCAGATCTTCGGTCGCATAGTTGGCTCTTGTTTGAGACTCAATTGCCGGACCGTGGTGGTGGAAATCATTCTTCTAGGTTCCAGGTACACCCATTTTTCTGTAAGATCCTAACAAGATAGTTTTTCGTCATTCTAACTCCTTATTCACATGTGAAGTGGCGCAGTACAAAGGGTGTGATGCACTCTATTCATGGCCATCTTGCAATGTCAAAATATTAGGATTTCTATGCACCATTTACTGAAGATAGTTTTCAGTACTAGTAAACCAAAATGTATTTCAGGTGGATGAATATTTATGAGAATAATCTTTTGAAAAGTAGATTATAAATCCACATACATGAATATGAATGAAATTTGGGAGTGCATAATAAGTCACATATATTTCATATTTTGAAAAATCTGGAGGATATATATATATATATATATATATATATATATATATATATATACACATACACAGACACACACAGAGAGACATTAAAAAGTAGCATTATATATGCCAATCGAAATTCATCATGAAATACACATCATCCACAGATTAAAAAATATTCATTTTACTGAACATGGATTTATGTATAATGTTATTCAAATAAGAGGATCACCCATAGGTTGAATTCTCAGTTCCAAAAGCTTTTAGAAGGAGTGATATCTTCTCAGTTCCAACAGCTTTTAGAAGGAGTGATATCTTCTCACAATTTCTATATGCCAAGTCAGCCACCTCACCAAAAATATACGTGTGATACCAGGTATGATTCTATATGTGCATATAAAATTACATGTGCTAAATAGGCTACCGAGAAAGGGAGACAGGAATTCACATATTTGTTAACTTTAAAAAAACATGGAGAATTCTTTCAACCAAATAATTGACTAGATTCATAACTCCTACCCTATATAATGCAAAAGGCAAGTCCAACTATACACAATGCCTCCTCTGAACTGCTTGTATTTCAATTCTGTTTGGGTTATTATTCTCCATCATATTATGATTAGTAGTCAGAGTTTAGTAGCGTAGGGGTTAGTGTGAGGGATTCACTATTTTGACTGGAAAATTGTAAAATGAATCCAATGTGTATGCAAATATGTGCTACAAAAAATTGTTCCCACTGTCATCCAGAACAATGGCTTGACATTACCTACTCCCCAAGTAAGACAAAATTAGAGGAGAAGAGTTAGAAAATCTGTGAATACATATCTGGAATGGAATATGCTAAGGAGTTTCCAAAAGTACGGGACAGGGTAAACACTCCACACACTGGAGCTCTTCTGGCCTAAAGACTTCTTGTGGAACTGCCTCTGAGGTTGGGCACTTGAAACATATGTTGTTGTCAAGTGCTTTAGCTTCGTTTCTAGTGAGACCAATAAAGGTGGGTCTGCATCTATGTGATCTGGAGGACATGGTTTCTTATTTTCCACTGAACATGAGCAGCAGTGCTGAATTTGCTATTTGTAGCTAAACTGTGGCCACTAGGGTCTAAGTGTCTCCCCGTGTGGACTGTGAAGCCATTTTGTTATCCTAAAATTTTCATGGTGTTTCTTGCGGCTTCACTGGGAGTTTGGTATTTGCTTCACAAAATACAAAGAGGTCAACTGGGACACAGTGCTGTAGGGAGTTCTGTCACGTGTGGTGGGTCAGTTTCTCTAGGACAATGCACCAACCATGCTTCTATCCCACATAGCTTGCCCCATTGACCACAGCAACTTGATTCTGAAACTTGCCCTGAAACTTCTCAATATTACAAGATGCCTTTACATAGAAGGGACTGCTTGCTGCACCATGTCAGTCACAAGACACTTGGAAGCTAATGGCAGATCCACATGGCCCCACCACAAATGTTTAATCACACACCTGCCCACTACTGCTCTAGGCCCAGTACTCAGCAGGCTCCAATTTATTGGCATCTCTGTTCTACACCATTTTCATGAAACCCAGTCAATCAAGGCACTGTCTGGTATACTCATGATCAGCAACAGGACATCCAAAGGTTCTCCAGTGCCACCTGGTCATGGGAATTTCAAAAATTTCTTGGTATTTGTCTAGCCATTTTTGAAAGATGAATTTGGAGGCACTGTGCATTTCAAATCAATCCAGAACCATTAAATTTTGAGGAAGCTCATGTCAATGAAAGACAATGGAGAATTCTCACAGGCAAGGCTTCCCAAAGGGTGGCTAAATGGCCACGTGAATCCAGGCCCATTGAGGTCTACAATGTGAGGTCCATGTGTGTTTTGACTCTCAACTATGGCTGCCAAGTCTTTCAGAATAAAATCATGTGATATCTTGGCTGTGATTCCCAGTGCTTTGTGGAAATACAACCTGGGCATACATCTCAGTTTCCAAGGGCGACTCTCATGCGTGGACTCTTAACATCCCAACACAATTCATGGCAATACTTCACTGAGGTCAGTTCCAGAACTCAGTATCTTAGGGGAATCACACCAGAGATCATGTCAAGGTGGACCCAGTCATCTCTTCCAACCACCACACAAATGACCACAATAAAAACCAACACACTCCCACATGGCCCTCATGATATTTCATATAAACACTCTTCATAACCTCTGGTTGGATGTTTCGATGAGGGGCGCAGACCAAGACAGTCTCCAAAATAATCTCCCTTGCCCTTAATTTGCCTAAAATCAGGGTGGCTTGGACACCCTTCCTGTGAACCTGGTGTGATCACATAGGCCTGCTGTTAATACTTCTCTGCTTCTCCAATTTGAGGACTACTGACTGTGGGGTTTAGATTCTTTGTCTGAATTGGAGACATGAGGAAACCCAAGCACCTACGGGCTAGCCTCTGCAGGGCTTTGAAGAAATTATTTGACCCAAAGCATTCCTATTCTAACTTGATATACGTCTGGAACCTCACAAAGGAAGGGGAGAGACTTCATCTTGAATGACTGCTCTTTTGGCTATTTTGGTTTTGGATGCACACATGGGATCTTTCTTTAGATCCATCAGGTGCTGAGAATCTAAGCCTAAGCCTCACACAGGGCCAAAAGGCTGATTCAGACACATCCTTTCCAAAGGAATTAAGCAAAAAGCTTCAGGTGATGCCCATTCATTTCCATGTAAAAACAGTTTTTTTCAGGCATCAAAAAGGGGTGGCCTGAGGCAAAGACCTTTCAGACATTGAGGGCAGCAGAACAATTGGTAATTAAAAGGCCCAAAGCAGGGTTTCTCCACTGAGACTATCCTGATCACACTGGTATCAGAGTTTTCTGAGATGCTCGCCATTCCCTTCAGCTATCCAGTACATGACGATGTCACAGGGCTTGGAAGTGGTACATATATTGGACACAAAACCATGAGCCTATTCTGGAGAGTGGCCAGAATTCAGGAAGAAAGCAGAAACATTGAAAGATAGCAAGTGTTGCCCATTGATAAGGCAAGCTGAAATCCATTCATAAATTGGGCAGGATGAATGCTGGGAAGCTTTCAACTAGACAGGACATATCAATTGATGCATTCTCTTTTCTAATGTCTACAACCATGGACACCGTGGGATACACAGACATAGAAACACTTGCCTTGTCAAACGACTTACTCGAAACAGTCTACACCAAACCAAACATACCGACTTTTCTACCTATTCTGAGAACATGAGACAAATCCACAAACTCACACCCACACCCACAAAGGCACCTCCTTCCCCGAAGTAGGTCTGTGACTATCCAGAGTTTCTCTGATTGTGGGCCATATTTTCTTCCCCCAAAATGGCCTGTCCTGTCTCAGATCTGGTCTCTTTGGTCAACATTGTGAAGTACTGAGGAGCCAGCGGTGATCCAATTCCTGCTTTCTCAGTAAAGGAGACTTTTCAGAGATTTCTGGCATTTGGCCATCCTCACAGCAGTAGGTACCAAGAAAGACTAAATATGTCCTTGGTAAATCCAAAAAAGTGAGACCCCTGGGAGTGGGACTGGGACTGGATTTGGGTGACTGGCTTCCTGGATCCCAAGTTCAGAGAGTTCTGTCACCAAGGATGTTAGGTGAGGTCACTTCCTTCAGGAATTGAATAAGGTCACTGCCTTGGCAACCACATTGTCCTAACAGTTGTTTCAAAGGGTCCCATGAAATGGAGGCTGCCCCTACTTCCTGTGACACTTTCACAACTTAGAATGGTATATCAACCATAGGCACCCGGGAACAGCTCTCAACACAGGCCTGGTTTGGTCCTTCTTCTCTAAATTAAGAAGACAGAGGCTGATTCAGACACATTCCTTCATCCTGACCAAGTTTTTTACAATGGAAGATAACTTTTGCTCTCTCAGTTCCTACATAGCTGCCTACAACTTCTGCAGGGATCATTTTTGCATGGACCTTTGAGTTTCTCAGTAGTTGGAAGGAATCCTACATTTCTGTATTGTAAGAACATCTCTGTCCCTGCTCTTCTGTAAAGTTAGATTGAGGCAACAGTGAATGGTTAGGGTTAATAACAGGTTTGATTTGGGTTAGGAATCATTCAGCTGGATGAATAATGGTATTGATAACCTGCGATAATTACAAGAATATATAGGTAAAATATAAGTATGAAAACAGAAATCTAGGTAAGATTTAAAACCCAGAAGTGTATTAGGACCTTGATTGTGATATTAGCTTTGATTTATTTTCTGCACAGATGTCTCAGGTACATCTATATACAATTGCATTGGACCTTGTGCCTTGGATGATTATTTGTCAAAGATAACATCCAGTCAAAAAGTGATAGTCGGTAAGATTAAGAAGATTGTCGGTAGTTTAGAAAGGAGAGTGAGTATAGAATTTGCACCAAAAGTTCTTTAGCTATAGCTTTTCGGGTATAGAGTAAATGTAAATGTCAGCACATGTGAAGAGTCAGTCACAATGATGAACTGGGAAAAATATGTAGGAAAATAGATATCAATAGAGACATTAGGAAATCTGGCAAAGTATAGACGTTAGTGAAAAGTTAGTAAAAAAGGTACCTGTCTCTTCATGTTTTTCTGTATACTTAACTTCCCTCCCTGCCCTCCCCAAGGAAAGTATATAAGCCCTGTTTAAGCTGTTCTCAGGACTCTCTGCTCTATTTAAGTGAGCTCTGAGCCCCAGCATGCTGGACCCCCAATAAACCCTTTGCTTTTGCATGAGACAGTCTCTTGGAGGTCTCTTCGCCTGACACTCGTCTGACCTTTACATATGGAGGTTCCACCGAGTTCTGGGAGCAGTGGACGAGAGACCCCAACAGGCTCCTCTCGGGATTTGTAAGGCACCTCTTTCTGGTGTCAGGTTTCAGGTTACGTCTTGGCAAAATGGCTGTCAATAAAGAGCGTGAGCTCTCTCTCACGGTGGCTGACAGATGTGTCACAGAGCCACAGGCCACCACCCTGAGGGACACCCCAAAGGACTCTGAAAATCGAGGAACAATAGTCTCCTCAACTCAGTGATATTTTGTTTCAGATTCGGTATTGTCAGCCCATCAGGTATTGCCGGCTACTCAGTCCTCGTCTCAGTGTTGGACGTCCATTGCCTGTCTTTATTGTCTTGTCTTGTCTGTGTCATGTGTCTGTTTGTGCATTTTTCATTATGGGAAAGAGCACTTCAATGCCTCTGTCCCTGACCCTTGATCACTGGACCAAATTCCGCTTAAGGGCTCAGAATCTTTCTTTTTCAGTAAACCGCTGGACCTGGCAGACTCTCTGTGCCTCAGAATTGCCCACCTTTGGATTTGGATGGCCCTTAGAAGGATTTTTCTACTTCTCACTAATTTAAAAAGTCAGAGATATTGTCTTTCAGGAAGAGCCACATAGCCATCCAGATCAAAAGCCATATATCTTAACCCGGCATTACCTCTGCAAATCTCCTCCATGGGTGAAACCTTGCTTTGCCACTGCCCCCGCTCCTAATCCTTCCCCCACGATCTCTCAAACCCTCTGCTCCTCCTCCTCCTCCACCCTCTTTTCTGCCTAAGTCACAAGATTTAACTCTACTGGACTCTCATCCCTCTCCTTATCCCTTGCCCTGGTCTCCCAACCCCCAACACTCTCTAAGTGATTCCCCTGCTGCTGACTCAGCCTCTCCGCCATTGGAGGAAGCTGAGCCAGCCCAGCACCCTCCAGAAAACTCCTCCGCGGCACACACAGCCCCTCCTCCCCTGGAGGAACCTGGCCCGGCTAAAGGAACTCACAGGCAATGAATGATTGAAAACCCTGGAAGTCCCGTGATGCTCCCCCTCCATCCCTATGTGCCAATGATTGATGATGGCCATGGGGAAAAAATGCAAGCCTACCAGTATTAGCCTTTCTCCTCTTCAGACCTATATAACTGGAAAAATAACAATCCCCCTTTTACTGAGGACCCCACTCGTCTCTCAGGTGTGGTTGATTCATAGATGTTTTCACACCAGCCTACTTGGAATAAATGCAAACAACACCTAGGGACTCTCTTCATGACAGAGGAACAAAAGAGAATCCTCCTGGAAGCTAGAAAATAATATCCTCAGACCAGATGGGTGACTGACAAAACTTCCCAACATATTCAACCCGACTTTCCCTAGAATCGACGAAACAGGGACCCCAATACCTTTGAAGGTAGGGAGCATCTGTCCACTTATCTCCGGGCTCTAATAGCGGGTATCTTAGTGGCTGCTAGGCGACCAACTAATTTGGCCAAGGTAACAGAGTTTATTCAAGGGCCTGATGTATCTCCCTCTATGTTTCTAGGGAGAATTATGGAGGCATATAGGAGATATACTCCTTTTGATACTCAGGCAGAGGCTCAAAAGGCATCTGTCATGATGGCCTTTATTGGGCAAGCTGCCCTGGATATTTAAAGAAAGTTACAACACTTAGATGGATTACAAGATTTGACTTTGAGATATTTGGTCAGCAAAGCCAAAAAGGTATACTATACGAGAGAAACTGAGGAAGATAAGGAAGCAAAGGGAGGATAAAAGAATCAAAAGACAGACTAAGAAATTGACTAAGGTCCTGGTCACAACAACAAATAGGCCAGAAATAAGAAACATGGAGACAGGAAGGGATACCTGGGCCCAAACTAGAGGCCACCCCTGGCCTCAGATCAATGTGCCTACTGTAAAGAAAAAGGACACTGGGCCAAAGAGAGCCCTAGAAAGAGACAGCCACGCCAGCCAGCCATTCTGACTCTGGAGGATGACTAAGAAAGTTGGTGATCAGATCCCCTCCCCGAGCTCAGGTTAACTTTTGAAGTGGAGGGCACCCCAGTAAACATTGAAGTGGATACAGGGGCAATATACTCAGCCATTAAGGCCCCATTTTGCCCTCTATCAAATAAAAGGTCTCTAATTCAAGGGGCTAATTGCAGTAAATATCGGGCTTGGACAACTAAGAGGACCTGGGACCAGAGGAAATGAAAAATCCATCACTTCTTCCTAGTAATTCCAGAATGCCCGGCCCCATTGATGGGCAGAGTTCTGCTCACCCAGCTCCGGGCCAAAATAACTTTTAACCCTGAAGGCCCCCAAGTGGAATTTCTAAATCCTTCAGTAAAAACTCCTATAGTCACAGCTCTAACTATGTCAGTAGATAATGTACACCAAATCACTCACCTTAGTTTAAAGAAACTACATTCATTCATGAAGGATCAAGAACAGAGTTTTCCACTAACAGACTCACAGTTAAAGGAAATAACTGAATGGTTAACAAAAGCCTGTCAGGTCCATCAATTGGTTAATTCTTATCGTTCCAAGCTTCCTGCAGGAAAGCACCTATGAGGAACCAGACAAGGACAATTCTGGGAAGTGTACTTTACTGAAATAAAGCCAGCAAGTTATGGACTTAAATATCTCCTAGTCTTTGTAGATACATTTTTAGATGGATTGAAGCCTTTCCCACCAAAAAAAAAAAAAAAAAAGGAAAGGAAAAAAAGAAAAAAAAAGAAACAGTGTAAATTGTGGTGAAGAAGATCCTGGGAGATATTTTTCCAAGATACGGCCTGCCTAAAGTAATAGGGTGTGATAATGGACCGGCGTTCATAACCCACATAAGTCAGGGGTTAGCCAGGACCTTGGGGATTTATTGAAAGTTACATTGTGCTTATAGACCACCGAGTTCAGGACAGGCAGAATGAATGAATAGAACCATTAACGAGACCATAACGAAATTAAGCTTAGTGACCGGCATAAAATATTGGACTATGCTACTGCCTTATGAACTGTTTCATGCTAGAAATACTCCCTCTGTTTCTTTGTGTAACCTCACCCCCTATGAAATTTTCTATGGTGCCCCTCCTCCAGTAAGGGACCTAACCCCAACTCTAAGACCTAACGATCCCTTTCACACCCCCTTGCTTGACAGACTTAAAGCTTTTGAAAGAACTCAGGATACCTGTGAAAACAGATGGCCACTGCCTAACAACCTGGGGATGAGAGGACTCCAAATGAACATCAAGTAAGATACTTCTTCTTTGTAAGACGACATCAGGTGTCATCCCTGGAACCCCGCTTGAAAGGACCACAGTGGGGTCTCTAGATCCTCAAATTCTGCGTGACATTTTTAACTTCTGCAAATGCTCAATAGGGTGAAAGGAGATTCCCCTATGTGGAGGCCTTTTCCCTCCTTCGCTCACATCCTGACCTATGTTTGTCCAATAGATCCTCACCCTTAGCCTTCTGCTCCAGACTCTCTACTGTCACTATCACCTCAGCAACATGATTTCTCCCCTCCAATTACTAGATCAAAAATCCAAACCTCTGCCAGTTCTCAGACCATTGCCCAATTGCTGAGGTAGCAGGTAATGAAGTACCCCTCCACCAACTCCCTCCTCTCTTCTCCTATCAGTGTCCACACCGGATCCCACCAGGTCCTCTTACCAGCTAACCCAAATCTCAAACCAGCTGAGGAGAGCCCTCAGACTCCTATCCAAGATGTAATGAAAATGGACTTAAAAGTTTGTCATCACTGAAAACAGGTTACTCAGAACTTAAAGTCCCTTACAGGCTTTTAGTGATACTAACTCTGGTCTTCTCCTCTGCTCTACCTGTTCTACTCCTCAAGTTTTTGTTGCTAGGAAAATTCCAAACCCCTTTCCCATTATTCTTTTACATCTCTCCTTCCTCATTCTCAGATCTTCAGAACTGCTCTCAGCCCCACCTACCCCATCTGCCCCCTCTGTACCAGGCCACCGAAAAGTCTTATCTGACCTTCTTCAGAAGTCTTCATCATGGCTGACTTTAGGACTTTCAGCAAAAGAGTCCCTATAAAAGACTTCAGAGTAGATAAAATTCCTCTTTTCGTTTTGCCCTGTTCTACTTGGCCACTGGCTAAAAAAATCTGCACTCCTAAGGTAGACACCCCCTTACTAGTTTTTCACAAAATATGTGTACAACGCCTCTGGCCATGAGCTAGGGATTCACAGAGATGGCTACATTTCTAAGATACAGAAGTTACAAACTGGGCTCCATGGTAACAGCTGGCAGGGTGAAAATTAAAGGGAAGAAAGAGCTCTCCCTAACCCAGGTGTCCTTGAAAATTTAACTTGCCAAGAACAGAGGAAAAAAACAGAAAAATAAACTGCTTTTTGTGAACTTCTGCAGACTGTGAACTTCTGCGCCCCTTCCTTTACATGTTGGGTACAAAATTCTGAAACTACCTAAACCTGGGTTTCAGGGGATTTATTGATTACAACAGAAGTAATGCCCTCTAAATCTGGTTGCAAACAAATAGGACTGTTTCCTGTCTTCGGTACTATCTTAGGCGCCTTGCCTTGTCTGTCCCTACACCAGTATAATTCTATATACTTAAAAAAATTTTTATGTTTTCATGAAATTGTCAACAGATATGATTAATTGTGTAATGGTGCAGAGGTTTCCCAGAGTGCTTTATCCTGATGCAGGTTCATTTGAAATTCAAATAGGGGGAAATAAAACCCGGTTCCACTGGGAACATATATCTCTCACTTTAGCCATCCTATTAGAAATAGGAGTTGCTGCAGAGGTGGGCACAAGAACCACTGCCTTGGTCCATGGGACACAACAAATGACACAATTAGAATCAGCAATAGACCAAAACTTAAAGATATTAGAAACCTCCATCACAGCTTTGCAGAAATCTTTAACCTTTCTCTCTGAAGTTGTTTTACAGAACAGTCGAGGGTTGAACCTCCTCTTCATGAGAGAAGGGGGCCTTTGTTCTGCATTGATGGAAGAATGTTGTGTTTATGCTGACCATTCTGGAGTTGTAAAAAAAATCTATGAGTAAATTAAAAGGACAACTTGAAGAGTGTCAACGAGAGACAGAGGCCAAAAAAAGGGTGGTTTGAGTCATGGTTCACACAGTTCCCCTGGTTAACTACGTATTTATCAACCCTGGCAGGTCCAATAATAATCCTCATATTATTGCTAACTATAAACTCTGTTTGCTCAACCATGTAATTTCTTTTCTCCAATCTCAAATTGGACAAGTTAAACTTATGTTAATACCCCACTAGCAGACATAAAATGTGACACGCCCCAATGATCACTTTTATGATTAAAAGTAGCCAGAAGAAGAAGTGGGGAATGAAAGGTTAATAAAATAGGCACTTGTCACTTCCTGTTTTTCTGTACGCTTAACAAAACACTGTTGAAATCTTGAGAAATGTTTGCTAATCTTGTTTCCAGAATGTGCTGTCCCCAACTGCCAAACTACAGAATGCACTCCCTCACCCGGTTGCACGCAAACTGCCCACTCGCCATGATTCATTAATAAAATTCCCTCCCTGCCCTCTCCAAGGAAAGTATATAAGCTCTGCTTAAGCTGTTCTCAGGGCTCTCTGCTCTATTCAAGTGAGCTATGAGCACCAGCACGCTGGAACCCAATAAACCCTTTGCTGTTGCATGAGATAGATTCTGGGTGTTCTCTTCCTCCGATGCTCACCTGACATTTACTTGGATGATTGAATGTAGAAAAGAACATCCATTCAAAACGGGATAGTCAGTAAGATTAGGAATATAGTTGGTAGGTTTAGGAAGAAGAGTGAATATAGGATTTGGAAAAAAAGTCCTTTAGCAATAGGATTTCATATAGAGAGTGAATGTAAATGTCAGCACATGTGAAGAGTCAGTCACAATGATGAACTGGAGAAAACATGTAGGAAAGCAGATATCAATAGAGACATTATGAAATCAGGCAAAGCATAAAGTTAGTGATAGGATTACACATTCAACAGGGTTGACTTTAATTATATAATCTTAGGAAAAAAGAAATATGTAGTCATCAATAGGATTGACATTTGAGAGCATTAGGCAAGTGGACATGGATGATTTTAGTAATGCAGGTTCACTTTCCATTTAGGTTTTGGTACAATCATAAGTGTGACCTTTGCATTTTGTGTTCAGAATATTACTGTGATACAATGTATATGTAGATCAGGTGACATGAGTATTTCTCGTACCATTTCTGGGAGCAATATTTTGAAGACGTATAAATTAGTACAGAGTTGTACCCTGTGTCTATGAATATAGAGGTTTCCTGGCCTAAAGACATTTTGAGAAACTGCCTCTGAGGCTGGGCACTTGAAATATATGTTGTTGTCAGTAGCTTTAGCTTCCTTTGTAGTGAGACCATCAAAGCTAGATATGCATCTATGTGACCTGAAGGACATGCGTTCTTATTTTCCAATGAACATGGTGCAGCAGTGATGAATTCTCTTTTTGTAGGTAAACAATGGCCATTGGGGCTAAGCGTCTCCCCGTGTGGACTGTGAAGCCCTTTGGTCATACTCCACTTTTAATGGTCTTTCTTGCTGCTACAATGGGAGTTTGGTATTTGCTTCACAAAATACAAGGAGTTCAAATGGGTCGCAGTGCTGCACGGCATTCTGTCACATGTGGTTGGTCAGTGTCTGCTGGAGAACGCACCAACCAGGCTTCTATCCCACATAGCTTGCGCCCTTGTCCATAGCAACCTGATTCTGAACATTGCCCAGAAACATCTCCATATACCAAGATGCATTTTTATATAATTGTCTGCTGGCTGCACCATGTCAGTCACAGGACATTTGGAAGCCAATGGCAGATCTCCATGGCCACAGCACAGATGTATTATCACACACTTGCTAACCACTACTCTAGGCTCACTATTCAGAAGGCTCCAAATTACTGGCATCTCTGTTCTACAGCATTTTCATGAAACCCAGTCAATCAAGGCACTGTCTGGTATACTCCTGATCAGCAATAGGACATGGAAATGTTTTCCAGTGCCACCTGGTCAAGGGAATGTCCAAAATTTCATGGTATTTATCTCGCCATTTTTCAAGGATGAATTTGGAGCCACTGTGGGTTTCCCATTCATCCAGGAACCATAAAATTTTGAGGAAGCTCATTTGAATGAAACCTCTGGAGAACTCTCACAGGCAAGGCTTCCCAAAGAGGGGGCAAAAGGTCACATGAAGCCAGGCCCATTGAGGTCTACAATGTGAGATCCATGTGTGTTTTGTCTCTTAATTATGGCTGCCAACTCTTTAAAAATAAAATCATGTAATATCCTGGATGAGATTCCTGGGCCTAGAACTCAGTTTCCAAGGGCAACTCTCATGCGTGGCCTCCTAAAATCCCAACACGACTTCATGGCAATACTTCTCTGAGTTCGGTTCCAGAACTCAGTCTTATGGGGAATCACACCAGTGTTCAAGCCCAGGTAGACCCAGTCATCTCTTCCAACCACAAACAAATGACCACAATTAAAACCAAAACACTCTCAAATGGCCTTCAGCTTCTTCCATATAGACACTCAAAATAAATTATATAACTGGATCCACCTTTAAATAATGGATTGAATTGTTATCTGAAAATATACAAGAAATCTTATATTGATATACAATCATTCATTCCAACCAGTTATACATCTAATGGTAATATTAGGGTTATGGTTTATCATGAAGAGTGTGGGAGTTTTGCTTCAAATTTTTATGGAAATCGAAAATAATGTGTTTGGAAAGAAGTCTCATGAGAAGAACATTCAAGAAACCTGGAGGAATACATGTGTTCTGAAGCAGAAAATGATTGAAAGTGAAACAAATGCCTATTAATTTGTGAACCTGTGGATGAAATATATATCCTATGATGTGCATAAACTGAAGAAATAGTAATGTACAAGTGTTAAATAAAACGAACTTCAAAATACACATCATGTCCCATAGGAATCTATTTCCATTGATGTTAAACTGGGTCAGTTACTGTAGAAATATTAGGATTGTATGCACCATTCACTGAAGTTACTTTTCAGTACTAGGAAACAAATATGTATTTCAGGTGGATGTATATTTCTGAGAATAATCTTGTGAAAAGTTGATTATGAATCCACATACATGAACATGAATGAATTTAGGTAGTGTATATAGGACACATATATTTTATTTTTTGAAAAATTTGGAGAGTATATATATATATATATATATATATATATATATATATACACACACACACACACAAAACACAAACACAGACAATAAAAAGTAGCAATATATATGCCAATCGAAATTCTTCATGAAATATATATCATCCACTGATGCAAAAATATTTATTTCACTTAACATGCATTTATGTATAATGTTTTTCTACTAGGAGGCTCCCCCATACGTTGAATTTTCAGTTCCAACAGCGTTTCGGAGAAGTGATCTCTTCTCACAATTTGAAACTGCTAAGTCAGCCACCTCACAAGAATATACGTGTGATACCATGTAGGATTCTATATGTGCATATAAAATACATGTGGTAAATAGGCTACAGAGAAAGGGAGCCAGGTATTCACATATTTTTTTAACTTTAAAAACACATGGAGAATTATTTCAATTAAAAATTAGCTAGATTTATAACACCTACCCTATATCATGCAAAAGGCAACTCCAACTATACACCATGCCTCCTCTGAACTGCTTGTATTTCTATTCTATTTGGGTTATTTTTCTCCATCATATTAGGATTAGTAGTCATAGTCTAGTAGGGTATGGGTTAGTGCCAGGGGTCCCGGGCGGCAGGACACATCAACGTGGGCATCGAACATAGTTGGGGAGGAATGAAGGGACAAGAGACAGGAGAGATGGCAGCCAGACAGGAGTTCTGATCAAGCTGCAAACTTTTATTGTTCTCACAGGGTGTTTATATGCTGCCGATGGGAAAGCTCTCTTATAGGCAGTTGCTGGATGTCTTCACAGGGTTAGATAACCTCAGGATATTTCAGGAAGACAGATGGCGACAGGATGTCTCAGGGAGATAGATGGTTGTGGGATATCTCCCAGGCAGGATGTCTCCCAGGGGGCTGTTTCTTGTAAGTGTCAGGCTATTCTTTGAAGGAGAACTTCCTTCTAGCCCCTGACATCTCCCCCTTTCTTATATAAAATATTTGACCTACATTACCGGCCATGTTTTTAGGGGGGGTTAGAGGCTCTGTTTCTCTAGGAGGCCTTAGAATATCTCCTGATCCGATGGAGCATCTTTACTAGCAGATTTCGTGGTGGCCTTGGCATGTTTTTGGAGGAGATGGCCTTGAAGGGGAAGCATGCCAACCACCATGCACCAGAGCGTGTCACTCAGAGGTCTTCTGTTTGGGGATCCGTGAATCCATCCTTATGCAGTCCTTCCTGCACCCTCCGATATTATGGCCTAACGTCCTCACTCCATGGGTGCGTCTTCCCCCAAGCCGAAGGGCCCATGGAGACGAACCCTTATGGCAAGGGCAGAAGATGGTTTGTCAGAGCTTTTACGTATAGTTTTATGTAAGAAAGAGAGATCTGTTGGGATGTAAACTTAAGAAATAAGCCTGTGAGAAGGGTAGAACATCCTTTTAAAAGTTGACAGCGTGTTCTTCCATCTCTAGATGATGATAGTGGATCTGTATGGGCTCAGAGGCCATAATATTAATGTGTTCTTTAATAAATTGTACCACACTGTTTATAATGCAGGGTCCTATGGTCACCATTAAACGTAAACCCAACAAAGGGCCTAATAGGGGAAGAAGGTAGGGTAGAAATCCATTAAGCTTAGTCCAGAGGGGATTTTCAAATAGTTCTCTTCATCTCTTTTCTAGATCTTCTTGAAGCTGTTTAAATTTAGTGCATACTATGACTGATTTATTGGCATAAAAGCAGCATCGTTCCCCTAAGGCCAATCAAATATCTCCCTGGTTAGCAGTCAGCAAATCTAAGCCTCGTCTGTTTTGAAGGAACACTTTTGCCAGGAAGTCTATTTGGTCCTACAAATCTTTAATGGTTTCTGATAGAGTTTGTACATCATTTTAAGTTGTTGAGACAGGCGATGGTAAGGGTGTATAGCCGTGCCAAAGCCAGTGTACCTGTGCCCACAGCAGCTGTTATTCCAAGCCTGGCAATAAGTGGTAAGGCCTGAATCGCCCGCCTCTGTCTTTTGACTAAGGTGTCTAGGCTAGAGGTTCGTCTCCTGGGACAATAGTTATATCAGGGAGTAATAAGGCAAGAACACAGTCACTGGTCCAATTCGCTGGAAGCCTGGGGAAGGCCACATTTCCTCCACACATAACAACTGTGCCATTGGGGGGACAAAGAGATGGGATGGGTGAGGAATAATTTTGTACTGTTGAGCAATTTCCAAAGGAAGTAATTCCAAAATCCATATCATAGGTATTATTCTGCATCGCGCCTAAAGACATAATGTAAAAGTGCCTATAGGCTGTTCTTTAAAGGGAAATCCGGGTTGGCATATATAATCATTGTCCATAGTAGAATTAATAGGAACTGCCATAGGAATGCTTGCCCCTGTTGTCATGCAGAGCCAGCAATTATCAGCAAGGGTGGGGTTGGAATTATTAAGGAAGGAGAAGGTAGTTTGCAAAATATCTAATGTATTGGTATCTAAACCTGGGAACTGGGATTTAGGCTACATTAAGGGATGATATGTGAGCTCAGGGATTTGGGGTTTCAAAAGTTTGATTATCTGAGGATGCTTGACAGCATCAGTGGGTCCTCTACCATCAGAGACCCCTGTAGGGGCCTTAATGGGCCAGTAGCAAGGTTTTCCGACAGTGCCTTGGCACCCAGCTGACTGTAGCTTGGTGTATTTGCCTTCTCCTCCCCGGTCAAAGAGAACGGGGGTATAATGAATAGTGGTCCCCCCTGCTTCATGAGTTTTAATTAGGGAGGCTTCAAAAAATCATTCTCCCTGCTTGTTAACACAAATTGAGGCCGACACATAACAGGAGACATGCATCGCCTGGGTATGCGTACGGGTTGCAGAACAATTTTGGAGAGCTTTACTTGTACTAGGGGGAATAATCTTTGGCTTGTTAACACATACCCATTTAGGCTGATGAACTCCTCTGAGTTTATGGTCAACCTCGGCACGGAGGTAAGCCACCTTAGTCATGCAGTCAGCAGTCTGGGTCCAACTAGTGGGAGCCTGAGTCCAAGATCCTCCCTTACATTCATGGGGAGGGGCAAAAAGGTACTCCATGATGTTGGAAGGTGGAGGGCCAAGGCCTCCGTGCACAAACCTGTTCAGCAGAAGTGCCTTAAGCAGGATCCTCACACAGATTGTTGGATGGATCCGAAAAAGTGGAAAATTTGTACTCATGGGGAGGGCCTCCGTCCCCGGTTTGAGGTAAGTCATTAACCTGTTTAACCAGGCATTCTGGTAACCATCTTGGGGCTGCTAGCTCTTGGTCCGAAACACAAGCTGAGCCTCGTTCCCAGATGAGGACAGAATCTGGGCGTTTCCATTTATTTGTAAGGGGATTTTGCCACATAACAGGTGGGTGATCAGAATTGGAAAAGGGATGCCAGTGTCTGTCTGCAGCCGAAAGGCCTTCACTGTCTAGGGTAAGAAAAAAAAGGGCAAATAATGCATGGTTAAGGCAATGCCTGTGATTGGTAAATACAAGGGCGGAAGCCTTAAGGCGGGATAGCCAAGTCTTTAAGGTAACGTGGAACGTTCCACAATGCCTTGGCCCTGAGGTTTGTATTGAATTCCAGTAGTATGACAAAATTGCAAGGTAGCACCAAACTGTTTAAAAATGGCACTGGTATATGCAGGACAATTATCTGTTTTAATATGTATTGGTTTACCCATTATGGAATAGGCTGAAACAAGATGAGAAAGGACATCTTTGGTAGCCTCTCCAGAATGTGGTGATGCAAAAATAAAGCTGCTGAAGGTATCGATAGAAACGTGTATATATTTGGTTTTTCCGAATTCAGGAAAATGAGTAACATCCATTTGCCAAACCTGATTTGGCAGTAATCCTCGGGGGTTAACTCCCAAGTGTTGAATGGGGAGGGAGAGAGTGCAAGCAGGGCATTCTTTGACTATTTCTCGTGCCTGTTGCCTGGTAATTTTACAAAGTAATCGAAGGCACTGGGAATTTAGTTGGTGAAGATTGTTTAGCTCCGTGGCCTTTTGAATGGAGCCACCAAAAATTGGAAAGATGGTAGGAGTTGCTGCATCAGCTTGAGCATTACCTGTGTTAGAGGACCGGAAAGATCAGAGTGTGCCGTGATGTGTCCTAAGAAAAATGGGTGTTGTTTGGCCTGAATTAGCTGCTGAAGCTGGTGAAACAGAAAGGCCGCATTGGAAGAAGCTTTAATGGCGGGTGAAATCTCCAGCAGGGGCATAGAATGAGCAATGTAGGCACTGTCTGTATGAATATTAACAGGATTATCACAAAATGTTATAAAAACTTGTGTTATGGCAAACAATTCCACAAACTGTGCTGAATGATAGACAGTATCAAAGGTGGTAGGCTGGTTATTGACAACAAAGACCGCACAGCCATTTCTGGAACCGTCTGTAAAGACAGTAAGGGCTTGAGGACTGGGAGCCTTTTGAGTAATTTTGGGAAAAATAAATGGATGTATCTGGACAAAATGTAAAAGGGTGTCATTGGGGACATGGTTATCAATTGTTACCAAATGGCCTGATTGGGCAATACCCCATTCATCCCCTCTCTGTAGTAAAAATTGGGTTTGGTCATTAGTATATGGAATTAAAATATTATCAGGGTCTTTGCCAAAATGTTGTCGAGAAAGCAAACGACGTTTAATAATAATAGAAGCTACCTGAGCAAGATAAACAGTAATAAACTTGGAGGATGTGGTGGATAAATGGACCCAAAGCAAGGGGAAGCCTTTATTTTTAAAATATGGATATCCTGCCAAAATTTTTCTGAGGGTATATGAGGAGTGTGTAAAAGAACCAGAACCAGAGGAAGGTTATAAGAAATTTGTGTAACAAACTGTTTGGCAATGGCTTCTGTGACTTGGTTTAATGCCTGTCATGCGTCGGGAGTAAGCTTTTGAGGGGAGGAGGGGTAGGAATCACCTCTCAAAATATCATTAAGGGGCAAAAGTACACAAGTGGGTAATTTTAAATATGTTCTTAGCCATTGAATATCTCCCAGTAATTTTTGAGAATCATTAAGGGTGTGAAGATGGTCCACACGTAGTTGTATTTTAAGAATTTGGATCTGATTATCTTGAAGTTTAAGGTCCAAATAGGTATAAGGGTCCTGTGTTTAAACCTTATCAGGAGCTATCTGTAGTCTCAAGGTAGTGAGGGTTTTCTAAAGGTCCAAGTAACAATTATTAAGGTCATGGTAATTAGGTGCAGCAATTAAAAAATCATCCATATTATGTAAAACATAAAATTGTGGTCATCACTCTCTCACAGGGCCTACTGCTTGAACAGCTTAGTTTTAGCAAAGACTAGGGCTGTTGGCCATACCTTGGGGAAGAACCTTCCATTGAAATCTCTGCATAGGGCCGTGGAAATAAATGCAAGGGAGACTAAAGGCAAAATAGGGTCTATCCTCGGGATGTAAAGAAATGGTAAAAAAGAAAACTTTTAAGTCAATAACCATTTTACAATAGTTTTTGGGAATAGCCACTGGTGTGGGAATTCCAGGCAGTAGTGCTCACATCAGGCACATAACTTTATTAATGGCACACAAATATTGTAAAAGACGCCACTTGCCTGATTTTTTCTTGATAACAAAAATAGGAGAATTCCATGGTGAGGTTGAGGGCTCTACATGGCCGGCTGCCAGCTGTTCCTGCACTAACATGGAGGCAGCCTCCAATTTTTCTGGGGGGTAAGGGGCCACTGATCCACCCACACAAGAGTCTGAGTCTCCAAAATAATTTTATCTGCATGGGGTACAGGAGGGTCAGGAACCGACACTAAAAATCAGAATACCCAAGTCCATATGTATTTGGTTTTTTTTTTATGGGTTTTATAGTCCCCACGAGTCCTTGTCTCAGTCTCACAAGGCCTGTACCAGGGACAAAATTCATACAAAGCTTTTGATGAGTCACCATGGAATTGGGACTGGCAAGAATAACTTCCATTTGACTCAAAATATCTCGGCCCCATAGGTTAACAGGGAGGTCAGGAACAATGAAAGGAGTGACAGTCACCTTATTACCCTCTTTATCAGTCCAGCTAAGAGCCCTAGAACTGACATGGGAATTTTTTGACTCTTAACCCTTTTAGGTCATTAAAGGATGGGGTGATGGGCCAACCTGATGGCCAGTATTTGTGAGAAATAATTGTGGCATCAGCTCCAGTATCTAGAATTCCTTGGAATTTCTTTCCTTCAATAAGTAAGGTAAGGGTGGGTCTATTGTGAGAAATGGGCTGAACCCAATATACATCAGAGGAGCCGAGGGAGGCTGTCCCCCGTTGTAGGTTTGGGCGGTGGAAGTGCCTCCTGAATCCAAGGAAAGGAATGTTAATTGCGCAAGTCTTGTTCCTGCTGGGATGGCCGGAACTCCATTAATAGCTGTGGCCAGTATTTTTATTTCTCCAGTGAAATCATTATCATTAATGCCAGGGAAGACCTGAACACCATTTAAGGTAGCAGAGGCTCTTCCAAGAATAAGGGCACTCGTATGAGATGAAGGGGGACCCATAATTCTAGGGGGTATTATCTGGTGCCCTTGCATTGAGTCTAATATTGTATCGGTGGTGGCACAGAGGTCCAATCCTGCCCTGCCTGGGGTGGCTAGTTGGAGGGAGGCAATTGTGGGGAAGAATTTTGTGGTAGGTTTGGAGTTTGGGAGGGAACAAACCTTATTGCCCCTGGTTTTGTCCTGGGGGAGGTCGTGGCAAGGGCTGGCCCCTCAGGGAGTTTCCTGAGAAGCAGGAAGAAATAGGCTGTCTGAGGCCATTTGTCTTAGATCTACACTTACTGGCCCAGTGATGACATTTACCACATCTAGAACAAAGGGTAGCTGGCGGCGATTTAGCCCCAGTTTGAGGAGACGATATTCCTAGGCTTTGTTTGCCTTTTGGACACTTGCGTGCAAAATAGCCAGGTTGTTTACAAGTAAAGCAAGTACTTTAGCCAGGATTGTGAAAGGCCTTGGTAAAGGGGGCACGTAGGGCGAGACCCATGGCATGGGCTGCAACCACCCCTGCACAGAGTCTAATAAAGTCAGAAAGTTTCCCTTTTTCCTTATGTGGTCGAAGAACATCCTGACATGCCGGGTCGGCGTTTTCAAAGGCAAGATGTTTTACAAAAGTTCTTTCGCTTTCGCTTGGTCCAAGCAAGCATTCTGCAGCTAGGTTAAGCCGGGGAACAAAGTTTCTATAAGGGTCGTTGGGTCCTTGTCAAATTTTTGCCAAAGAAGTGGTAGCCGAGCCCATTTGAGGGAGGCATCTCCAAGCATGTAAGCCAGCCATCTGAATCTGCACCAAAAGTCCAGCAGGGAAACGTGCCTATTTAGTTTTAGTGTCAAATGGCGCATAGCCCACTAGCTTAACATAAGTTCAGGATTTATAGGAGGCCTTAGTTAATTTTTTTTTGAGCAGTTTCCTGACAGTGCTCCTTGAAATCTACATTCCATAACAGGAAATCTCCGGCACTGAGCGTAACTCGGTCTAAAAATTTCCAATCATTGGGAGTAAGCCATTGTGCGCTGTGGCTTTCTAATAAAGTCAACGTGTAGGGCACAGTGGGGCCATTGTGACCACAAGTCTTTTTATGTTTTTCAAGAAAACGCAGGCTTAATTTTTTGTAGACACTCTGGGTTCCTTCGTGCCTAGGGGTGAACTCCTCATCCTCTGAGTCCTGATCTCCTTGATCCATTTCCCCCGCTTCCTCCTCTTGATCCTCCTCTAAGTCTTTGACCTCAGCCTTTGCAGGCATATCTATCTGACTGCGGGTGACTGGGAAGGCGAGAACAGGCTGATTGAGCGGCTTAGCCTTTGTATTAGACCGCCGTGGGCCAGCTTTCATTGACTCTGTGCCTAAGGCTAATGAACAGAGCTCAGAGTCAAGGGATCTTAATTCTTTTAAAAGTTTGATCTGTTCCCGTCTATGTTGGAGAGACTCTCACAAGGGAGCCAGGCTAGGCAAGGGAAGTGGGGAAAAAATATCTGGGTGGCATTTTGCTCCTGAAGGGCTGGAGCACAAAAGGCAAAAGGGATATAGGAGGTAGGTAGATGTGTAAGTCCTATACACTGTGGCAGGGTCCTGAGAGGTGGCGCATCTTCTGAATGGTAGCTTGCTGCTTCCTTCTCCAAGGTAGCCTCCGTCCCAGGGGTCAATGTGTCTCTGGGATTTAAAACTCGATAAAGGCGTTTGGTAACCATTAGAGCCTTATTCATTAGGGTGGTATTTTGAGGGGGACCAGGAAGGTTCCCAGGGTCCTGGGGAGACTGAGAAGGGTCAATGTCTATACTAACTGATGGGCATGCCTTGGGGAGACGAGAGGTGTTTTGCATAGTCTCTTCTCCAATCCTGACAAGTTGTAAGGTACCATTGTCAAAGGGTGAACTTTTAAGAATTTCATTAATTAAGTTCCAGTAAGAAAAGGTGGGAACTGGCACTTTTTCTGAGACAAAGGTTTCATAATAATCTTTTAAACAGTCTCTTACTCTAAGCCATTTTTACCATCAATGGTCACTTCAAGGTGAAACCATGGACACAATTCTCCTATGTATTAGAAAAAAAAATTTTAAGTCCTTTTTCTTAACACGCACCCCCCATGTCTTGAAAGACTCCTTGAGGCCTGACAAAAACAAATCATGTGACGAAACTGCTTGTCCCATGGTGGGTCACTCACCGTGCATCATCCCCACTCTCCTCCTGGATCTGTCTCTTGGTGGTGTCTGCTGAGGCAATCGCGAGCTCCACTTGATGAAGTCTTCCAGGAGGATGGGGTTCCCAATCAGTCAAAGGCTCGAGCCCCAGTCAGTGGGTGCCAGTAGTCCCGGCTGGAAAGACACATCAACAGGGGCAGCGAACCTAGATGCGGAGGAATGAAGGGACAAGAGACACGAGAGATGACAGCATGACAGGAGTTCTGATCAAGCTGAAAACTTTTATTTTTCACACAGGGGCATTTATATGCTGGAGATGGGAAAGCTCTCTTATCCGAAGTTCCTGGATGTCTTCACAATGTGAGGTAAACTCAGGATGTTTCAGGAAGACAGATGGCAACAGGACGTCTCAGGGACACAGTTGGCTACAGGATGTCTCCCAGACAGGATGTCTCCATGGGGGCTGTTTCTTGTAAGTGTCAGGCTATTCTTTAAGATGAATTCCTTCTACCCCTGACAGTCAGGGATTCAGCATTTCGAATGAAAAATTGGAAAAAGAATCCAATGTGTATTCAGAACAATGCCTTGACATTACCTTCATCCCAAGTAAGACACAATTAGAGGAGAAGAGTTAGAAAATCTGTGAATACACATCTGGAATGGAAAATGCTCAGGAGTTCACAACCTTGGAGGTGGTATAGGAGTTTCCAAAAGTAAGGGACAGGGTAAAAACTCCACAAACATGGAGCTCTGCTGGCCTAAAGATTTCTTGAGAAACTTCATCTGAGGTTGTTTTTAGGAGCTTTAGCTTCCTTTGTAATGAGACGATCAAAGCTGGGTCAGAATCTATGTGACCTAGAGGACATTGTTTCTTATTTTCCAATGAACATGAGGCAGCAGTGCTGAATTCTCTCTTTGTAGGTAAACTGTGGCCACTGGTGGCTAAGTGTCTCCCAGTATGGAATGTGAAGCCATTGGTCATCCTCCAATTTTTGTGGTGTTTCTTGCAGCTGCACTGGAAGTTTGATATTTGCTTTACGAAATACAAGAAGTTCAACTGGGACACAGTGATGGAGGGAGTTCTGTCACGTGTGGTGGGTAAGGGTCTGCAGGAGAATGCAGCAACCTGGCTTCTATCCCACATAGCTTGCCCCCTTGACCATAGCAATCTGATTGTAAACATTGCCCTGAATCCTCTCCATATAACAAGATGCCTTTACATACAAGGGTCTGTGGCTTGTAGCATGTCAGTCAGAAACCATTTGGAAGTGAAGGGCAGATGCAGATGACCCGACCACAGATTTTTTAACATACACCTGCACACCACTGCTCTAGGCCGACTACTCAGCAGGCTCCAAATTACTGGCATCTCTGTTCTACACCATTTTCATGAAACCCAGTCAATCAAGGCACTGTCTGGTACACTGATGGTCATCAATAGGACATCCAAAGGTTCTCCAGGGCCACCTGGTCATGGGAATGTCAAAAATTTAAAGGTGTTTATCTAGCCATTTTTCAAGGGTGAAGTTGGAGGCACTGTGGGTTTCAATTCATTCAGGAACGATTAAATGGAGAGGAAGCTCATTTCAATGAAAGCTCTGGAGAACTATCACACGCAAGGCTTCCCAAAGACAGGCCAAAAGGTCCCATGAAGCCAGACCTATTGAGGTCTACAATTTGAGGTACATGTGTGTTTTGACTTGCAACTATGGCTGCCAAGTCTTTAAAAATAAAATCATGTGATATCCTTCCCGAGATTCCCAGTGCTCTGTGGAAAGCCAACCTGGGCCTAGATCTCAGTTTCCAAGGGTGACTCTCATGCGTGGCCTCCTAAAATCCCAACACAATACAAGGCAATACTTCTTTGAGGTAAGTTCCAGAACTCAGTCTCTAAGGAGAATCACACCAGTGTTCAAGCCCAGGTGGACCCAGTCATCTATTCCAACCGCCACACAAATGACCGCAATTAAAATCAAGACACTCCTACATGGCCCTCATTTTCTTCCATATAGACACTCATCATAACCTCTGGCTGGAGGTTTCCATGAGGGGCACAGCCCAAGACAGTGTCCAAAATAAGCTCCCTTGCATTCATTTGCCTAAAGTCAGTGTGGCCGGGACATCCTTCCTGTGAACCAGGAGTATTCAATGAGGCCTGCCGTTAATATTGCTCTTATTCTCGATTTTGAGGCCTACTGACTGTGGAGTTTAGATTCTTTATGTTAATTGGAGTCATGAGAAAACCCAAGAACCTACGGTCTAGTGTCTGCAGGGCTTTGAAGAACTCATTTGACCCAAAGGATCTGTATTCTCAATGATGGAAGTCAGAAACCTTATAGAGGAAGGCGAGAGACTTCATCCAAAATTACGGCTCTTTTGGCTTTTTGATTTGGATGCACACATGGGATTTTTCTTTAGATCCATCAGGTGCTGGGAATCTAAGCCACAGCCTTACACAGGGCCAAGAAGCTGATTCAGACACATCCCTTTCCAAAGCAATTAAGAAAGAGCCACAGGTAATGTCCACAGATTTCCATTTGAAAACTGTTTTCTTCAGGCTTCAAAAAGGCGTAGCCTGAGGCAAAGACGTTCCTGACATTCAGGGCAACAGAAGGATATGTAAGCAAAAGGCCCAAAGTGGGGTTTCTCCACTGAGACTTTCCTGGTCACACTGATATCTGAGTTTTCTGAGATGCTCATCATTTCCTTCAGCTCTCTAGTGCATGGCCGTATCACAGAGCGTGGAGGTGGTACATATCTTGGACACAATACCATGAGCGTATTCTGGAGATTGCCCATAATTCAGGTAGAGAACAGAAACTTAAGAAGATATTAAGTGTTGCCCATCCATTAGGCAAGCCGCAGACCATTCATAAATTGGGCAGAATGAATGCTGGGAAGATTTCTACTAGAAAGGACACATGTATTTATGCATTCTCTTTTCTATTGTCTACAACCATGGACACAGTGGGATACACAGACATAGAAAGACTAGCCTTGTCAAACAACTTACTAGAATTGGTTCACAACAAACCAAACAAACCAACTTTCTTACCTATTCTCAGAACATGAGACAAAACCACAAACAAATACCCACACCCACACCCACACAGACCCCCAAGTACGTCTGTGACAATACGGAGTGTCGTTTGATGGTGGGCCATAATAAATTCACTCATAAAGGGCTGTCCTGTCTCAGATCTAGTCTCTGTGGCCAACTTTGTGAAGCTGTAAGGAGCCAGTGTTGAGCCACTATCTGCTTTCTCAGGAAAGGCCCCTCTTCAGACCTTCCTGGCATTTGGCCATCCTCACATAAGTAGGTACCAAGAAAGACTGACTCTGTCTTTGGTAAATCCGAAAAATTTTGACCACTGGGACTGGAACTGGGACTGGCTCTGGATGCCTGGCTTCCTGGATCCCAAGTTCAGAGAATGCCATCATCAAGGAAGTGAGGTGAGGTCACTTCCTTCAGGAACTGAATGAGGTGCCTACCTTGGCAACCACTTTGTCCTAACAGTTGCTTCCAAGGGTCCCATGAGATGGAGGCTGCACCTACTTACTCTGACATTTTCACAAGTTAGAATGGTATACAACCATAGGCACCCAGAAACAGCTCTCCACACAGGCCTGGTTTGCTGCATCTTCTTTACATTAAGAAGAGAGAGGCTGATTCTGACACAACCCTTCATCCTGACCAGGTTGTTTGCCATGGAAGATGACTTTTGCTCTCTGAGGTCCTTAATAGCTGCCTACATCTTCTCCAGGGATCATTTCTTTAATGACCTTTGAGGTTCTCAGCAGGTGAAAGATCCCTTAATTTCTGTCTTGTAAGACCAACTCTGTCCCTGCTCTTCTGTAAAGTTAGATTGAGGGAAGAGTGTATGGTTAGGGTTAATAACATGTTCAATCTGTGTTAGGAACTATTCTGCTGGATGAATAATGTTATTGGGAACCTACGATATTTATAAGAATATGTAGGTGAAATATATGTATGAAAACAGAAATCTAAGATTTGAAGCCCTGAAGGGCATTGGGCCCTTCATTGGGATACTTAGTGTTGACTTACTTTCTGCACAGATGTCTCAGATAAATCCATATACAATGGCATAGGACCTTGTACATTGGATGATTGAATGTGGAAGAGAACATCCAGTCAAGAAGGGATAGTAGGTAAGATTAGGAAGATAGTTGGTAGGTTTTGGAAGGAGAGTGAGTATAGGATTTGGAAAAAAAAACTTCCTTAGCAATAGGGTTTCTGTTAGAGGGTGAAGGTAAATGTCAGCAAATATGAAGATTCAGTCACAATGATGAACTTTGGAAAATATGTAGGAAATAAGATAATAATAGAGACATTACAAAATCAGGGAAAGTATAAAGTGAGTGATAGGATTAGACATTTTGAACAGGGTTGAGTTTGACTATATAATCTTAGGAAGAAACAAATATGTAGTCACCAATAGGATTGACATTTGAGAGCATTAGGCAATGTGGACATGGATGTTTTTAGTAATCCCTGTTCACTTTCCTTTTAGGCTTTGGTACAATCATAAGTGTGACCTTTGCATTTTGTGTCCAGAATATTACTGTGATAAAATGTATATGTAGATCGTGTGACATGAGTATTTCTTCCAGCATTTCTGGGAGCAATGTTTTGAAGTCCTATAAATTAGTATTGGTGGTACAAAGAGGTGTACACTGTGTCTATGAATATAGAGATAGTGCATGAATAGACCACATTGTGAATAAATAATATAACTGGTACCACTTTAAATAATAGATTGAATTGATATCTGCAAATATATAAGAAATCTTATATCGATATACCATCATTCATTCCAACCAGCAATACATCTAATGGTAATATTAGGGTTATGGTTTATCACGAAGTGTCTTTGAGTTTTGCTTCAAAAGTGATCATGGAAATCGAAAATAATGTGTTTGGAAAGAAGTCTCATGAAAAGACCCATCAAAAACATGGAGGAATACATGTGTTCTGTAGAATAAAGTGATTGAAAGTTAACAAAATGCCTATAAATTTGCAAAGTTTTG
Source organism: Callospermophilus lateralis (assembly GCF_048772815.1). Lineage (NCBI taxonomy): Eukaryota > Metazoa > Chordata > Mammalia > Rodentia > Sciuridae > Callospermophilus > Callospermophilus lateralis. Next base: position 10,408,173 of record NC_135319.1, read on the forward strand.
GATGAAATATATTTGCTATGATGAGCATAAACTGAAGAAATAGTAATGTACCAGTGTTGAATAAAACAAATGTCAAAATGCACAACATGTCCCATAGGAATCTACTTGCATTGATGTTAAACTGGTTCAGTTACTGTGGAAATATTAGGATTTGTATGCACCATTCACTGAAGATAGTTTTCAGTACTAGGAAACAAATATGTATTTCAGGTGAATGAATAATTTTGAGAATACTCTTGTGAAATTTTGATTATAAATACACATGCTTGAATATGAATGAGTTTAGGGAGTCTATAACAAGACATATATTTCATATTTTGAAAAATCTGGAGACTGTGTATATATATATATATACATACACAAACACACAGACATTAAAAATAGCATAATATATTTTAATTGAAATTCACCATGAAATATATGTCATCTACAGATCCAAATATATTTATTTTATTGAATATGGATTTATGTATAATGTTGTTCAACAAGGAAGCTCACTCATAGATTGAATTTTCAGTTCCAACAGCGTTTAGGAGGAGTGATCTCTTACAATTTGTATCTGCCAAGTCAGTCACCTCACAAGAATGTACGTGTGGTATCAGGTAAGATTCTATAATTGCATGTAAAAATACATGTGCTAAATAGGCTACAGAGAAAGGGATGCCTTGACATTACAATCACCGAGACTAAGGCACAATTAGAGGAGAAGAGTTAGAAAATCTGTGAATAAATATCTGGAATGGAATATGCTCAGGAGTTCACAACCTTGAAGATGGTAGAGGAGATTTCAAAAGTAAGGGACAGGGAAAACAGCCCACAAACATGGAGCTCTGGTTCCCTAAATCCTTCTTGAGAAACTGACTCTGAGTTTGGGCACTTGAAATATATGTTGTTGTCGGGAGATTTAGCTTCCATTGTAGTGAGACAATCAAAGCTGTGTCTGCATCTATGTTACCTGGAGGACATGGTTTCTTATTTTTCACTGAATATGTGGCAGCAGTGCTGAATTCTCTTTTGTAGGTAAACTGTGGCAACTGGGGGATAAGTGTATCCACATGTGGACTGTGAGGCCATTTGGTCATCCTCCACTTTTCGTGGTGTTTCTTGCTGCTGCAATGGGATTTTGGTATTTGCTTCATGATATACAAAGAATTCAACAGTTACCCGGTGCGTGAGTGAGTTCAGTCACTTTTGGTAGGTCAGGGTTTGCAGGAGAATGCACCAACCAGGCTTATATCCCACATGACTTGCCCCCTTGACCATAGCAACCTGATTCTAAACATTGCCCTGAATCCTGTCCATATAACAAGATGCCTTTACATACAAGGGTCTGCTGGCTGCAACATGTCAGTCACAAGCCATTTGGAAGCCAATGGAAGATCCACATGGCCCCACCACAGTTGTTTTATTACACACCTGCCCACCACTGCTGTAGGCCCACTCCTCAGCAGGCTCCAACTTCCTGGTATCTCTGTTCTGAACCATTTTCATGAAAACCAGTCAATCAAAGCACTGTCTTGTAATCTCATGATCAGCCACAGGATATCCAAAAATTCTCCAGTGCCACCTGGTCATGGGAAGTTTAAAAATTTCTTGGTATTTATCTAGCCATTTTTCAATGTTGAAGTTGGAGGCACTGTGTGTTTCATCTCATTCTGGAACTATTACATGGTTAGGAAGCTCATTTCAATGAAATCTCTGGAGAAGTCTCACAGGCAAGGCTTCCCAAACAGTGGCCAAATGATCACATGAATCCAGGCCCATTAGGATCTACATTGTGACATCCATGTGTGTTTTGACTCTCATATATGGCTGCCAAGTCTTTCAGAATAAAATCATGTGGTAACCTGGCTGAGATTCCCAGTGCTCTGTGAACAGCCACCCTGGGCCTAGATCTCATTTTCCAAGGGTGACTCTCATGTGAATCCTCCTAAAATCCCAACACCATTCATGGAAATCCTTCTCTGGGGTGAGGTCCACAACTCAGTCTCTAAGGGGAATCACAACAGAGTTCAAGCCAAGGTGGACCCAGTCATCCCTTTCAACGGCCACACATGACCACAATTAAAACCAAAACACTCCCACATGGCCCTCATCTTCTTCCACATGGACACTCATCATTACCTCTGGCTTTAGGTTTCCATGAGGGGCACAGCCCAAGACATTGTCCAAAATAACCTCCATTGCCCCTCATTTGCCTAAAGTCAGGGTGGCCTGGACACTCGTCCGTGGAACCAGGAGTGATCAAATAGGCCTGCTGTTAATATTGCTTTGCTCCTTCAATTTGAGGTCTAGTGACTGTCAGGTATAGATTCTTTATGTGATTTGGATTCTTGAGAAAACCCAAGCACCTATGGGATAGCCTCTAAAGGGCTTTGAAGAACTCATTTGATCCAAAGGTTCCTATTCTCACTTGATGGAGGTAAGGAACCTTACAGGGGAAGGCAAGAGTCTTCTTCCATAATGACTGCTCTTTTGGCCAATTTAGTTTTGGATGCAAACATGGGATTTTCTTTACATCCATCATGTGCTGAGAATCTAAGCCAAAGCCTAACACAGGACCTAGAGCCTGATTCAGACATATCCCTTTCCAATGCAATTAAGCAAAGAGTCACAGGTGATGCCCATTGATTTCCATTTGAAAACTGTTTTCTTTAGGCTTCCCAAAGGGGTGGCCAGAGGCAAAGACCTTCCTGACATTGAGGGCAACAGAACAATAGGTAACCAAAGCAGTATTTCTCCACTGAGACTTTTCTGATCACACTGATATCTGAGTTTTCTGAGATGCTCGCCATTCCCTTCAGCTATCCAGTACATGGCCATGTCACAGAGCTTGGTGGTGGTACACATCTTGGACACAAAACCATGAGCCTATTCTGGAAAGTGGCCAGAATTCAGAAAGAAAACAGGAACTTAGGATGATATCAGGGGTTGCCCATCGATAATGCAAGCCACAGTCCATTCATAAATGGGAAGTATGAATCCGGGGAAGCTTTCTACTAGACAGGACACATCCATTGAAGCATTCTCTTTTCTAATGTCTACAACCACGGACACAGTGGGATACACAGACCTAGAAACACTCGCCTTTTCAAACGACTTACTAGAATCAATTAACTCCAAACCAAACAAACTGCCTTTTTTACCTATTCTCAGAACCTGAGACAAAACCACAAACCCACACCCACACCCACAAATGCACCTCCTTCCCCCAAGTAGGTCTGTGACTATCTGGAGTGTCTTCTGAATGGTGGGCCATACTATGTTTCCATGAAATGGCCTGTTCTGTCTCAGATCTGTTCTCCTTGTCCAACTCTGTGAAGTTGACAGGAGCCAGCGGTGAGCCACAACCTGGTTTCTCAGGAAAGGGCCCTCTTCAGATCTTTACTGGCATTTGGCCATCCTCACATCAGTAGATACCAAGAAAGACTGACTCTGTCCTTGGTAAATCCAAACAAGTGAGATCACTGGGACTGGGACTGGGACTGGCTCTGGGTGCCTGGCTTCCTGGACCACATGTTCAGAGATTTTGAACACCAAGGAAGTGACGTGAGGTCACTTCCTTCAGGAACTGAATGAGGTCACTGCCTTTACAAACACATTGTCCTAATAGTTGCTTCCAAAGGCCCCATTAGATGGAGGCTGCCCCTACTTCCTGTGACACTTTCACAAGTTAGAATGGTATATCATCCATAGGCACTCCAGAACAGCTCTCCACACTGGCCTGTTTTGGTCCATCTTCTCTACATTAAGGAGAGGCAGATTCAGACACATCCCTTCATCCTGACCAGGTTGTTGGCCATGGAAGGTGACTCTTACTCTCTCAGGTCTTTCATAGCTGCCTACATCTTCTACAGGGATCATTTCTGCATGGAAATTTGAGGTTCTCAGCAGGTGGAAGATCCCCTAAATTCCTGTATTGTAAGACCAACTCTTTCCCTGCTCTTCTGTAAAGTTAGATTGAGGGAACAGTGTATGGTTAGGGTTAATAACATGTTCGATTTGGGTTAGGAATTGTTCTGCTGTATGAATAATGTTATTGGGAACCTGCGATATTTATAAGACTATAGAGGTGAAATATAAGTATGAAAACAGAAATCTAGGAACGATTGGAAGCCCAGAAGGTCATTGGGCACTTGATTGGTATACATAGCTTTGAATTACATTTTGCACAGATGTTTCAGTTAAATAGATAATCATGGGAATAGGACCTTGTACATTGGATCATTGAATACAGAAGGGAACATCCACTCAAACTGGAATAGTTGGTAGGATAAGGAAGATAGTTGGTAGGTTTCAAAAGAAGACCGAGTAAAGCATTTGGACCAAAAGTTCTTTAGCAATGGGGATTCAGTGAGAGAGTGAATGTCAATGTCAGCACATGTGAAGAGTCATTCACAATGATGAACTGGAGAAAAGGTGTAGGAAAGCATTTATCAATAGAGACATTAGGAAATCAGGCAAAGTTCAAAGTGTGTGATAGGAAAATACATTTTTAACAGGGTTGAGGTTGAATATATAATGTTAGGAAGAAACAAATATGTAGTCACCAATAGCAATGATATTTGAGAGTGTTAGGGAACAAGGACATGGATGATGTTAGTAATACATGGTCACATTCAATTTAGGCTTTGGTACAATCATAAGTGTGACCCTTGTATTTTGTGTCTGGAATATTACTGAGATAAATATATATGTATATCAGGTGAGTAGAAAATTCATGATGAAATATATATCATCTACATATCCAAAAATATTCATTTTACTTAACATAGATATATAGGTGAAATATAAGTATAAAAACAGAAATCTAAGTAAGATTTGAAGCTCAGAAGTGCATTGGGCAATTGATTGGGATACATAGCATTGAATTACGTTCTGCATAAATATCTCAGATAAATCGATAAACAATAGCATAGGACCTTGTACCTTAGATGATTGAATGTAGAAGAGAACATCCACTCAAAAAGGGATAGTCGATAGGATCAGGAAGATAGTCAGTATGCTTTGGAAGAAGAGTGAGTATAAGATTTGGACCAAAGTTCATTAGCAATAGGGTTTCGGTTAGAGAGTGAATGTCAATGTCAGCACATTTGAAGGGTCAGTCACAATGTTGAACTGGGGAAAATATGTAGGAAAGCAGATATCAATAGAGACATTAGGAAATCAGGCAAAATATAAAGTGAGTAAAAAAAATAGACATTTTCAACAGTTTTGAGATTGATGATCTAATCTTAGGAAGAAACAAATATGTAGTCACCAATAGGATTGACATTTGAGAGCATTAGGCAACCTGGACATGGATGTTGTTAGTAATCCATGTTCAGTTCCCTTTTAGGCTTTGGTACAATCATACGTGTGACTTTTGCATTTTGTGTCCTGAATATTACTGTGATAACAAGCATATGTAGAATCAGTTGACATGAGTATTTCTTCCACCATTTCTGGGAGCAATATTTTGAAGACATATAAGTTAGTATTGGGTGTACAAAGAGGTGTACCCTGTGTCTATCAATATAGAGATAATGCATGAATAGACCATACTGTGACCAAATAATATAACTGGTTCCACTTTAAATAATGGATTGAACGGATACCTTTAAATAAGTAAGAAATCTTATATTGATATACAATCATTCTTTCCCACCACTTATACATGTAATGGTAATATTGGGGTTATGTTTTATCATGATGGGTGTGTGAGTTTTGCTTCAAAAATGATAATGGAAATCGAAAATAATGTGTTTGGAAAAAAGTCTCATGAAAAGAGCAGTCAAGAAACATGGAGGAATACATGTGTTCTGTAGCAGGAAGTGATTGAAAGTAAAAAAATGCGTATAAATTATCTAAATTGTGGATGAAATATGCATCCTATTATGTGCATAAACTGGATAAATAGTAATATACCAGTGTTGAATAAAAATGAACGTCAAAATACACATTATATCCCATAGAAATATTCTTGCAATGATGTTAAACTGGGTCAGTTACTGTAGAAATATTAGAATTTTTTTTTGGTGTTATAATACAATTTATTTTAGCACTAGCATGCCACAGAATGTAGAGGGAAGAGCAATGGATTTTCAGTTATAGCATTAATAATCTAACATTAAATGACTACTTTGGGGAGTGTAGAAATTACATAAGGCTATATAACATTTTTTTTAATTTAACATTCATTAAACCTTGGAATTTTGGTAATTTTTCTAGTTTTTTATTTTTTATTTTTTCAGTTTGTGATAGACCTTCATTTTATTTATTTGTATCTGGTGCTGAGAATATAACCCAGTGCCTCACAAATGGTAGACAAGCATGTTACCACTGAGCCACAAACCCAGCCCCTCCACTTTTATCTTATCATCAAACACTCCTCTCCCTCTTCTTTTCTCACTTTCTTCCTCATTTTCTTCCTTCTTTCTCTTCCTTTTTCATTATCCCTCCATATCTATTTTTCTCTCATGTCATTACAAACAGTAGTATGCTATGAAATTTACATTTAAGACAGTTTTTTATAGTCATTCTTTCTTCTTGAGAAAATTTAAAAATTATAATCACCTGATAGATATATTACAATACATTAATTATACATATGTATCTATATTCATGCATATGTATTACATATGTTATATATATATATATATATATATATATATATATATATATATATATTTAAAAGTACTTTGATTAGCCTGTTTGAAATAATATAGACAAAATCTTTCTTAATTCTCAAGTCTTCCAGAATTAACATCTTACAGTGAAAATCAAATAAACATATTTAAGTAAAAGGGTATCATTCTTATTTATCAATACTGTGTCCAGAATATTACTGTGATAAAATGTATATGTACATCAGTTGACATGAGTATTTCTTCCACCATTTTGGGGAGCAAAATTTTGAAAACTTATAAATTAGTACTGAGGATACAAATTGTTGTAAACTGTGTTGATGAATCTAGAGATGATGCATGAATAGACAATATTGTGAATAAATTATATCACTATTTCCAACTTTAAATAATGGATTGAATTGATATCTGAAAATATATAGCAAATCTTATATTGATATACATACATTCATTCCAACCAGTTATATATCTAATGGTAATAGTAGGGTTACGGTTTATCATGAAGAGTGTGAGTTTTGCTTCAAAAATGATTATGGAATCGAAAATAATGTGTTTAGAAAGAAGTCTAGTGAATAGACCATAAAGAAACATGGAGTAATATATGTGTTCTCAAGGAGAAAGTGATTGAAATTGAACCAAATGTCTATAAATTTGTGTACTTGTGGATGTAAGATATATCCTATGATTTCCATAAACTGAAGAAATAGTAATGTGCCAGTGTTGAATAAAAATGAACTTCAAAATACACATCATGTCCCATAGGAATCTACTTGCATTGATCTTAAACTGGGTCAGTTACTGTAAAAATATTAGGATTTGTAAGCACCATTCATTGAAGTTAGTTTTCAGTACTAGGAAATAAATATGTATTTCAGGTGGTTGAATATTTCTGAGAATAATCTTGTGAAAAGTTGATTATAAATCCACATACAGGAACATGAATGAATTTAGGGAGTGTTTAATAATACACATATGTTTCATGTTTTGAAAAAAAAAAAAAAATATATATATATATATATATATATATATATATATATATATATATATATATCTCATGGAGAAATATTACAAAGAAAATTTGACAAGATTTATAACACATACCCTTGATTAAGCAGAAGGCAAATCAAAGTATAGACCATGCCTCCTATGGAAGGCCTGTATTTCTTTTCAGTTAGGTTTCTTTTTATCCATCATATTAGGATTAGTTTTCAGATTCTAGTCGGGTATGTGTTAGTGTCAGGGATCAGTATTTAAAATGGAAAATAGGAAAATGAATCTAATGTGTATGCAAGTATGTGCTACACAAAAATCTTGCCACTCTCATCCTTGACATTAACTTTGCTCCAAGTAAGACCCAATTAGTGGTGAGGAGTTCGAAAACCTGTGATTACATATGTGGAACTGAAAATGCTCAGGAGTTCACAACATTCGATGTGTTAGAACAGTTTCCAAAAGTAAGGGAGAGGTTAAAAACTGCACAAACATGGAGCTCTGCTGGCCTAAAGACTTCTTGAGAAACTTCCTCTGAGGTTGGGCACATGAAATATATGTAGTTGTCAGAAGATTTAGCTTCTTTTGTAGTGACACCATCAAATCTGGATCTGCATCTATGTGACCTGGAGAAAATGGTTCCTTATTTTCTAATGAACATGAGGAAGGAGTTCTGAATTCTCCCTTTGCAGGTAAATTGTGGTCACTGCTAGTTAAGTGTCTCCCCGTGTGGTCTGTGAAACCATTTGGTCATCATCCTCCATTTTCGTGGTGTTTCTTACTGTGGCACTGGGAGTTTGGTATTGGCTTAATGAAATACAAGTAGTTCAACAAGGACACAGTGCTGGAGGGAGTTCTGTCACGTGTGGTTGGTCAGGGTCTCCAGGAGAATGTTCAAAACAGGGGTCAATCCCACATAGCTTTCCCCCTTGACTATAGCAACCGGATTCTGAACATTGCCCTCAAACCTCTCAATATAACAAGATGCTTATACATATAAGGGTCTGTGGCCTGCACCATGTTAGTCACAAGTCTTTTGAAGCCAATGGCAGATCCACGTGATACCACCACAGGTATTTATTCACAAACCTATAGTCCACTGCTCTACACCCACTACTCAGGAGGCTCCAACTCACTAGCATCTCTGTTCTACAACATTTTCATGAAACCCAGTCAATCAAGGCACTGTCTGGTACACTCATGATCAGCAATAGAACATCCAAAGGTTCTCCAGGGCCACCTAGTCATGAAAATTTCAAAAAAATTCATGGTATTTATCTAGCCATTTTTCAAGGATGAAGTTGGAGGCACTGTGGGTATCAATTCATTCAGGAACCATTAAATGGTGAGGAAGCTGATTTCAATGAAAGCTCTGCAGAACTCTTTAAGGCAAGGCTTCCCAAAGAGTGGCCAAAAGTTCACATGAAGCCAGGCCCATTGAGATTTTGAATGTGAGGTTCATGTGTGTTTTGACTCTCAACTATGGCTGCCAAGTCTTTCACAAAAAAATCATGTGATATCCTGGCTGAGATTCTCAGTGCTCTGTGGAAAGCCATCTTGGGCCTATATCTCAGTTTCCAAGGGCGATGCTCATGCGTGGCCTCCAGTTATCCCAACACAATTCATGGAAATACTTTTCTGAGGTCAGTTCCAGAACTCAGTCTCTAAGAGGAATCACAGCAGAGTTCAAGACCAGGTGGACCCAGTCATCTCTTTCAACCGCCACACAAATGACCACAATTAAAACCAAAAAACTCCTACATGGCACTCATCTTTTTCCATAAAGACACTCATCATAACATCTGGCTGGAGGTTGCCATGAGGGGCACAGCCAAAAACAGTGTCCAAAATAAGCTCCCTTGCCCCTCATTTGCCTAAAGTCAGGGTGGCTTTGACACCCTTGTTGTGAACCAGAAGTGATCTGTAAGTGTAAAAGAAATTGAAATTAATGTGTAAAATTTAAAGTTTAAAAGACTGGGTGTTGTAAAGTTTCTAAGCTGCAAGGTCTGAGTTAAAATGTAAAGGACCAGGTATTGTTACGTTCCTATGCTACACACAAAACCTGAAATTCCTGTAGCTTGTAGGACAATTCCCGGACTGCCCAGGAAATTTTCCCCTGACTGCCTGATTGTTTAATAACCTAGTACCCATTGTAGCCTGGCACATAGGCATCACAGGGCCTAAACCAATCAGTTTCAATGTGTACCCCAGTTTAGAACTGACCTATCACTCCTGCCAGACCTGTTCCCACCAAAGAATGAGCTAATCATGTTTGGAATTTTTGTTTGATTTTCCCGTGGTGTATGATGATTTTTTAAAAGAGACTGTGATGTATGTAAAGTCCCACCCTCCCCAAAAATTGTACTTAAGCACTGCTCAACTCCTGCTTGTGGTTCTGGGCTGCTCTCCCTTCTTGAGTGAGCACGGAGCCCCAGCATGCTGGATTGGAACTCAATAAATGCTTTTTGCTGTTGCATGATCCGCGGTCTCTTGGTGGTCTCTTCCTCCGACATTCGCTGAACCCTTAATTTTGGTGAGTTGGCCGGGAATCGTGCAGCGCCGAACAAGGAGATCCCAATGGACCCCTCTGAGGGCAAGAAAGGCGCCTCTTTCCATTTTTCCTTGTGATCACTCAGAGCTTTTTGTTCAGGTTTGGTTTTTCGGTTTTCGGTTTGTTTTGGCAGAGTGGCTGCCAGCAGAGCGTGTAAGTTCCCCCTGGCAGTGGTGGACAAACGTGTCCTAAAGCCACCGGCCACGTTCTTGCAAGGGACACCTTGAAGGACTCGGGGAGGAACGGATGTGCTCTCATTAGGTGAGGAGATACGGAAGTGCCCTTATTAGGTGAGGAGGGACGGATGAGCCCTCATTAAGTGACTCTGTTGCAAACCTTTCAGGTCTTGCTGGCTACTTTTTTCTCTCAGGTTGAATTCACTGTCTGTCTTTGTGGTGTAACCCATCAGGTTATGCCAGTTACTGGGTTCTAATCTTTACTTCTGAACTCGTGTTAAACGTTAACTGTGTGCCCGTGTTTGTGTTACGTTTGTTTTGTCCTTGTCTCTGTTTGAGTAACTCTCATTATGGGACAAAGCCATTCCACGCCTCTGTCCCTGAAGCCTTTCCTGGTCGCTGCCTCCAATCTGACCCCTTTGCCCACAATCCTATAACTCAAACCTTCTGCTCCTCCCCCTCTTCCCTCCATTCTCGCTGAGTCACAAGATTGTAGATCTTGGGGTTGTGAACAAACGGGAGCTGCATGATGGTCTTTGTGTGTCTTTTTGTCTGTGTTTCTGTTAAATGTGATGGCATTGTTTGGACTGATGCAGAGTCCCGAGTTCCAACCTGCCTTAGATGTGTGAAAATAACTTTAGCTAAAATTTAACCTAAAGCTTCTCCTGTGAGGGACCAAAAGTCAATAGAACCACCAGCTTTTCTGTTCTCACTTTTTACACCTCTCTTAGCTGTGTTTTAAAGAACTTTGATAAACTTTTCTTCCCTTTGTTAAGCGAGATTAGGGAAGCAGTGATTTCTTTTCTTCCCATAGTTGGCTTGAGCACGCCCACTGCAGAAGGAAATGCCTGGGGTCTAAGAACGTTGATATCTCGCTTAAACTTTTCTCAAAACCCTGTCCTCATTATTAAATTGTTATTAATTGGCTTTGGGGATGGGAACCAAACCTTCAGTCATAAATTTTGACACACCAGTGGGGACTTTCAATGAACCTCACTCTGCCCTCTTGGGGAAGCCTAGCACTCAAAACAATTGCAAGCAGAGGATGAATTTTTTGGAAGCTGACTACTGAAAAGTTGGGAGATATAGAATATGCCTGGTCAAACCACCAGAGGGACTAATCCTGTAAGTAAATGGTGAGGCTAAGGGACTCCCAGCAGGTGCCAGAGCCATTTTGCTGTGGGGAACTCCCTTATTCCTTACCTGCACTTTAAGGATTGCTCCACCTCTGTTTACTTAACAAAAGGGACAATGAATGCAGTAATTTGTTGATATTTTAGATTGTTTCTTGAGGATGATGTTGGCTGAAATTGTATTTAAAAGATGATATTTTTAATTGTAACAATCTGGTATCTGAATGGGTTTCTAAAGCATGGCACTATCTTACAGATAAAAGTTGGGTTTAAACAAGAGTTTAGTTTGATTTAAGATAGTTGATGCTAGAAAACTTAAATACTTAGGATAAAAAAAATAATTAAAGAGTTTTAATTTTGAACTAGGTAGCCTGAGAATATTTCACTAGATATACCAGTGCATTAACTTGGGCAAAGATAATAAATTATGATATGATATCTGTTCCCTTCAATGTGTAAGATTTTTTTAAAAATGTGCTAAATTAAAACGTTGGTCTGGCTTAGTGAAATGACATTAATTAGCAACAGTCTTGGAAATTTTTAAAGCTTAATTTCGGATACACATGGTAGTCTGTGGTTGTTTTTAAAATTTTTTTCAAGAAATTTAATGTAACTTACTACTACTTTAGAAACTTCAGAACAAAGAAAGTGGCTTAATGATCCTAGAGAAACTTCTTCTGATGGTGGCTTTAATATTATCAAAAAATGATCATATTTTCAGTTTTTTGTGGTGAGGCTAAGGGACTCAAGATTTTCTAGTGTAGAAAAACATAAAGATATAAAATTTTGAGAATTACATCTTAAACTTGCATCATAATTTTCAACATTCAAACCTGAAAATTATGACTTATAGCTAAAATGCCTTAGGCATGAGGTTTCTGCTCAGAACTCCAGCCTTTACAGTTTTCAAGTCCTCAGCCAGGACTTAAGTTGATATGCAAATAAAAGAAGCCTGCATCACTCAGCAGGAGACAGATAAAAAGGAGTAAAAGTGTCTTTTTACCTGAACTCAAACTAGACCCAAACAAAAAGTACATTATATGGTATTTACAAATTACTGGCCAGTCATCTTTTTTGGCACTCTTGCTTTTTCTTAGATTCTGTATTTTTTTTTTTTTTTTGAGCTCATGATCTTGATCCTGCAGATGGGTTAATGTTTTCTGATCAGTTCTATTTTTGATAAACTGTGGAGTTTTTAAACATTGCAATGGAGATTTTACCTGAAAAACCTACAAGGCCTTCACTATTGTGTTATGTGTTACACTTGTGTTACGTGTTGTATGTTGGTATGTCTGTATGTGTGTATGTCCATATATCATGCAGTGATATGACAATTGACAGATGAGGAGCACTCATAAAATATTTAAAAATTGATATAAATATCTTGGATTCACGTGATTCAAATGGTTCAATTTAAATTGGGTAAACAGATAAAAATAAAGATGTCTTTAGAATTAGGCCTATAAGTTTTCTAGGTGTACAAAAAGGCCCTAATAAAATGTTGATGTCTATAAAATAATCTGCTTAAATTCGGAAATTTATAAGTATTGTTTCAAAGTGTGAACAAAAAGAGGTTCACAGACGGAAAAGAGAAACTAAAAGTTTCTAGATATAGATTTAATAGAGGGAAAATGTGTTTCTCGATAAGAGAGTCTATATGATTAAGTAATTAAAATGGTTTAAGTAAATAATAAAAAGGTTTGTGTAAGTTGGTTATATGTGTAAGTTTTGAGCAAGTAATCTTAAAAAATTAAACAGCTGGTTAAACAAGTACTGTTTTTATAAAATTGTGCCAGGTTATTTCTTTAAAAAGCTAAACTTGGTTAATACAAAAACATCAATGTAATTGTGGTGTTAATGTGTTCATATCTTCCAGGTATACAAGTGTGTAAGGTAGAAGCTTCAAAAGAGCATTGTATCATGCTGGTGTTATAAGGTTGTATGGTAATTCTAGGCTTAAAAAAAACATGTTGGAGATTTATGTGTATCATTTGTGTTGTATAATTGGACTTGTTATCAAAAAGATATGTACAGTTACATGTTACTCTTTACACTTAGATACAATTTAAAAGTATTTTTAAGTTAATGAGAGCCTAATCTCTATGAAGGTTTTATTGTAAAACACAAAGGTAATGCCCATTCATTTCCATGTGAAAACTGTTTTCTTCAGGCTTCAGGAAGGAGTAGCCTGAGGAAAAGACGTTCCTGATATTCAGGGCAACATAACAATAGGTAATCAAAAGGCCCAAAGCAGGGTTTCTCCACTGAGACTTTACTGGTCACACTGATATCAGAGTTTTCTGAGATGCTTGCCATTCCCTTCAGCTATCCAGTACATGGCCATGTCACAGAGCTTGGAAGTGGTACATATCTTGTACACAAAACCATGAGCCTATTTTGGAGTGTGGCCAGAATTCAGGAAGGATACAAGAACGTAAGAAAATAGTAGGTGTTGCCCAATGATAAGGCAAGCCACAGTCCATTTATAAAATGGGCAGGATGAATGCTTGGAAGTTTTCTCTTTGACAGAACACACCCATTGAGGCATTCTCTTTTCTAATGTCTACAACCATGGACACAGTGGGATACACAGACATAGAAACACTCGCCTTGTCAAAGGACTAACTAGAAACAGTTCACTCCAAACCAAACAAACCCCCTTTCCTAACTATTCTCAGAACATGAGAAAAAACCACAAACCCACTCAAACACCCACAAAGTCACCTCCTTCCCCCAAGTAGGTCTGAAACTATCCAGAGTGTCCTCTGACTGGAGGGCCATACTATGTTCCCCAGAAATGGCCTGTCCTGTCTCAGATCTGGTCTCCTGGGTCAACTCTGTGAAGTGGTCAGGAGACAGCAGTGAGCCTCTACCTTCTTTCTCCTGAAGGGCACATCTTCAGAACTTTCCTGGCATTTGGCCATCCTCACATCACTAGGTACCGCAAAAGACTGACTCTGTCCTTGGTAAATCCAAACAAGTGAGACCACTGTGACTGGAGCTTGGACTGGGTCTGGATGCCTGGCTTCCTGGTACCCAAATTCGGAGAGTTCCATCAACAAGGATGTGAGGTGAGGTCACTTTTTTCAGGAACTGAATGTGGTCACTGCCTTTGCAACCACTTTTTCCTAACATTTGCTTCCTAGGGTCTCATAATATGGAGGATGCCCCTACTTCCTGTGACACTTTCACAAGTTTGAATGGTATAGAAACCATAGGCACCTGGGAACAGCTCTCCACACAGGCCTAGTTTGGTCAATCTTCCCTATATTAAGAAAAGAGAGGATGATTCAGACACATGCTTTCAACCTGACCGAGTTGTTTGCCATGGAAGATGACTTTTGCTCTCTCAGGCCTTTCATAGCTGCCTGCATCTTCTCCAGGGATCATATCTGCATGGAAATTTGAGGTTGTCAACAGGTGGAAGATCCCATACATCCCTGTATTGTAAGACCAACTCTGTCCCTGCTCTTATGTAAAGTTGGATTGAGGGACCAATGTATAGTTAGGATTAATAACATGTTCGATTTGTGTTAGAAATCATTCTGCTGGATGAATAATGGTATTGGGAACCTGCAATATTTATAAGAATATACAGGTAAAATATAATTATGGAAACTGAAATCTAGGTAAGATTTGAAGACCAGAAAGGCATTGGGCCCGTGATTGGGATACTTAGCTTTGAAGTATGTTCTGCACAGATGTCTCAGATAAATCAATATACAATGGTATAGGACCTTGTACCTTGGATGATTGATTGTTGAAGAGATCATGCAGTCAAAAAGGGATAGTCGGTAGGATTAGGTAAATAGTCGGTAGGTTTAGAAAAAAGAGTGAGTATAGTATTTGGACAAAAAGTTCTTTAGCAATAGGGTTTCGGATAAAGAGTGAATTTAAATGTCAGCACATGTGAAGAATCAGTCACTATGATGAACTGGGAAAATATGTAGGAAAAGAGATATCAATAGAGACATTAGGAAATCAGACAAAATATAAAGTGAGTGATAGGATTAGACATTTTCAATATGGTTGAGGTTGAATATATAATCTTGGGAAGAAACAAATATGTACTCACCAATAGGATTGACATTTGAGAGAATTAGGCATCCAAGACATGGATGTTTTTAGTAATCCATGTTCACTTTCCATTTAGGCTTTGGGACAATCCTAAGTGTGACCTTTGCATTTTGTGTCCAGAATATTACTGTGATAAAATGTGTATGTAGATCAGTTGACATGAGTATTTCTTCCACCATTTCTGGGAGCAAAATTTTGAAGATATACAAATTATTATTGGGGGTACACACAGGTGTACCCTGTGTCTATCAACATAGAGATAATGCATGAATACACCATACTGTGATTAAATAATATAACTGGTTCCACTTTAAATAATGGATTGAATTGATATTTGAAAGTATACAAGAAATCTTATATTGATATACAATCATTCATTCCCACCAGTTTTACATCTAATGGTAATATTAGGGTTATGGTTTATCATGACGGGTGTGTGAGTTTTGCTTCAAAAATGATAATGGAAATAAAAAATAATGTCTTTGGAAAAAAGTCTCATGAAAGGAGCAGTCAAGAAACGTGGAGGAATACATGTGTTCTGAAGCAGGAAGTGATTGAAAGTAAAACAAATGCGTATAAATTTGCTAAATTGTGAATGAAATATACATACTATGATGTGCATAAACTGGAGAAATAGTAATATACCAGTGTTGAATAAAAATGAACGTCAAAATACAATTATATCCCATAGGAATCTTCTTGCATTTATGTTAAACTGGGTCAGTTACTGTAGAAATATTAGAATTTTTTTGGTGTTATAATACAATTTATTTAAGCACTAGCATGCCACAGAATGTTGAGGAAAGAGCAATGGATTTTTAGTTATCGCACTAGTAATCTATCATTAAATGACTATTTTGGGGAGTCTAGAAATTACATAAGGCTATGTACCAATTTTTTTATTTAGCATTCATAAAAACTTGGAATTTTGGTAATATTTTTACTTTTTTTAAAATTTTTTCAGTTGTTGATCGACCTCATTTTATTTATTTATATGTGGTGATGAGAATATAACCCAGTGCCTCACATATGCTAGCCAAGCATGTTACCACTGAGCCAGACACCCAGACCCTCCACTTTTATCTTATAATCAAACACTTCTCTCCCTCTTCTTTACTCACTTTCTTCCTCATTTTCCCCCTTCTCTCTCTTCCTTTTTCATTTTCCCTCCATAGGAGTTTTTCTCTCATGTCATTACAAACAGTAATATGCTATGAAATTTACATTTAAGAATGTTTTTTATAGTCATTTTTTTTTCTTGAGAAAATTTAATAATTATAATAACCTAAAGATATATTACAATACATTGATTATACATATGTATCTATATTCATGCATATGTATTACATATGTTATATATATACATATATATTTAAAAGTACTTTGATTAGCCTGTTAGAAATAATATAGACCAAGTCTTTCTTAATTTTCAAGTCTTCCAGAATTAACAACTTACAGTGAAAATCAAATAAACATATTTAAGTAAACAGGTATCATTCTTATTTATCAATACTTATCATTTAAGTTTTTATATTACATTAAGCTGTAATATGGCATATTAACTCTTATGAATTAGAGAAATTTCATTTGAACAACCTATTATTTAAGGACCATATGCACTGACATTTTAAATGGCTTTCTCGTGATTTTAATTTCTATCAATTGCATATTTATTGCCAAATACTTATTTTATTAATTTTCATATTCATGATTGATATAAAGTCAATTGTTTAATTCTTCTTGTAAGTAGTTACTTATTACAGTAGGGACAGTATTAATAATTCTACATCTTTATAAGAAAAATGGTACAAAGATATTTTCATGCAGAATTAAGAATAATTGAATGATTGTTGATACATATAATAAAGAGCTTTTGATGAGTCTCTTCCCCAGTAAAACATAAAATGCAAAGATGTGGTTGGGTATGTATGTCCAAATAAAGTTAAGGAAAAATACACATTATCAGCTAGAAACTATCAAATAAAAGATGAAAAGAACAATCCAACACATTGTACGAACTTGTCAGATGAGGTAGCCTAAGACTAGACCTGGTCCATGACAAAATATTAACGAAAAAAATGAAATATGAAAAATATAGGAAATGATATGAATTTTACATGAAGGTAGGTGGATTATCCTTTAATCTCAATATATGTACATTTTTAAAAGCCAGTTTTCTGGTAAAATAAATTTGTGATATTTACAACTACACAAAACAAATTTTCTGCTTATCAAAATGAATGCATCTCAACTCTTTTTTAGCTGATTTCTTCCCACTCAATTTTAAACCTTTGTTTATTTATTTTTTTGGTTTTTCAAAACATTACAAAGCTCATGATATATCATCTTTCATACATTTGACTCAAATGGGTCATGAACTCCCAATTTACCCCAAATACGAATTGCAGAATCACATCAGTTACACATTCACATTTTTACATAATGTCATATTAGTGACTGTTGTCCTCTGCTACCTTTATTATCCCCTACTATCCCCCCTCCCCTCCCCTCCTATCTTCCCTCTCTTCCTCATCTGTTATTCTTCACTTCTCTCTCTTGTTCCCGCCTTTCCCCTCACAACGTCTTATATGTAATTTTGTGTAACAATGAGGGTCTCCTACCATTTCCATATGCTTTCCATTCTCTCTCCCTTTCTCTCTCCCACTCGTCTTTGTTTAATATTAATCTTTTCCTCATGCTCTTCCTCCCTGTTCTATTCTTAGTTACTCTCTTTTTATCAAAGAAGACATTTGGCATTTGTTTTTTTAAGGATTGGCTAGCTTCTCTTAGCATAATCTGCTCTAATGCCATCCGTTTCCCTGCAAATTCTATGATTTTGTCGTTTTTTAGTGCTGCATCCATCGTGTATAGATGCCACATTGTTTTTATCCATTCATCTATTGAATTGCATCTAGGTTGGTTCCACAGTCTAGCTATTGTGAATTGTGCCACTATGATCATTGATGTGGCAGTATCCCTTTAGTACACTCTTTTAAGATCCTCAGGGAATAGTACGAGAAGGGCGATAGCTGGTTCAAATGTTGAATCCATTCCTAGCTTTCCCAGGAATCCCCATACTGCTTTCCATGTTGGCCTCACCAATTTGCAGTCCCACCAGCAGTGCACAAGTGTCCCCTTTTCCCCACATCCTCGTAAACACTTGTTGTTGTTTGACTTCATAATGGCTGCCAATCATACTGGAGTGAGATGGTATCTTAGGGTGGGTTTGATTTGCATTTCTCTGACTGATAGATATGGTGAGCATTTTTTCATGTACTTGTTGATTGATTGTATGTCCTCCTCGGTGAAGTGTCTTTTCAGGTCCTTGGCCCATTTGTTGATTAGGTTATTTGTTATCTTATTGATATTTTTTTTTTAAATTCTTTGTATATTCAGGATATTAGGGCTCTATCTGAAGTGTGAGGGGTAAAAATTTGTTCCCAGGATGTAGGCTGTCTATTTACCTCTCTTATTGTTTCTCTTGCAGAGAAAAAAAAAACTTTTTAGTTTAAGTAAGTCTCATTTTTTTATTCTTGTTAATATCTCTTGGGCTATGGGCGTCCTATTAAGAAATTTGGAGCCCGACCCTACAGTATGTAGATCGTAGCCAACTTTTTCTTCTATGAAATGCAGTGTCTCTGATTTTATATCTAGATCCTTGATCCATTTTGAGTTAAATTTTGTGCATGGCGAGAGAACGGGATTCAGTTTCATTTTGTTGCATATGGATTTCCAATTTTCCCAGCACCATTTGTTGAAGATGCTATCCTTCCTCCATTGCATGCTTTTAACCCCTTTATCAAATATAAGAAAGTTGTAATTTTGTGGATTGGTTTCTGTGTCCTCTCTTCTGTACCACTGGTCCACCTGCTTTTTTCGGTACCAGTACCATGCTGTTTTTGTTACTATTGCTTTGTAGTACAGTTTGAACTCTGGTATCACTATACCTCCAGATTCACACTTCCTGCTTAGAGTTGCTTTTGCTATTCTTGGTCTTTTGTTTTTCCATATGAATTTCATGATTGATTTATCTATTTCTACAAGAAATGCCGTTGGAATTTTGATTGGCATTGCATTAAACCCATAGAGAACTTTGTGTAATATTGCCATTTTTATGTTGTTTGATCTGCCTATTCATGAACAGGGCACATGTTTCCATCTTCTGAGACCTTCTTCTATCTCTCTCTTTAGAGTTCTGTAGTTTTCATTATATAAATCTTTCACCTCTTTTGTTAGGTTGATTCCCAAGTATCTTATTTTATTTGAGGATATTGTGAATAGAGTGGTTTTCCTCATTTCCATTTCAGAAGTTTTCTTGCTGTTATACAGGAATGCCTTTGATTTATGCGTGTTAATTATATATCCTGCCACATTTCTGAATTCATTTATTAACTCTAGCCATTTCTTTGTAGACCTTTTTGTGTCTGTTAAATATATTATCATGTCATCTGCAAATAGTGATACTTTAAATTCTTCTTTTCCTATTTTTATGCCTTTAATTTCTTTTGTCTGTTTAATTGCTCTGGCTAGTATTTCAAGAACTAAATTGAATAGAAGTGGTGATAGAGGACATCCCTGTCTTGTTCCAGATTTTAGAAGGAATGCCTTCAGTTTTTCTCCATTTATGATGATGCTAGCCTGAGGTTTAGCATATATAGCTTTTACAATGTTGAGGTAAGTTCCTGTTATCCCTAGTTTTTATAGTGTTTTGAACATAAAGAGATGCAGAACTTTGTCAAGTGCTTTTTCTGCATCTATCGAGATGATCATATGGTTCTTGTCTTTAATTCTATTGATGTGGTGAATGGCATTTATTGATTTTCGTATATTGAACCATCCTTGCATCACGGGGATGAATCCTCCTTGATGATGGTGCACAATTATTCTGATATGCTTTTGTATTCGATTCGTCAGGATTTTATTGAGAATTTTTGCATCCAAGTTCATTAGAGATATCGGTCTGTAGTATTCTTTCTTTGAAGTGTCTTTGTCTGGTTTCGGGATCAGGGTGATGTTGGCCTCATAGAATGAATTTGGAAGAGCTCATTCTTTTTCTATTTCTTGAAAAAGCTTGAAAAATATTGGTTTAATTCTTCTTTGAAGGTTTTGTAGAAATCCGCTGTATACCCATCCGGTCCAGGGCTTTTTTTTTGGTTGGTAGTTTTTGATTGCCTCTTCTATTTCTTCCTTTGTTATTGGCCTGTTTAAATTGTTTGTGTCTTCCTGACTCAATCTGGGCAGATCGTATGAATTAAGAAATTTATCAATATCTTCACAATATTCTATTTTATTGGAATATAGTGTTTCAAAATACTTTCTAATTATCTTCTGTATTTCTGTAGTGTCTGTTGTGATATTGCCTTGTTCATCCCATATGTTAGTAATTTGAATTCTCTTTCTTTTTCTCTTCCTTAGCATGGCTAAGGGCCTGTCGATCTTATTTATTCTTTCAAAGAACCAACTTTTAGTTTTATCAATTTTTTCAACGTTTTTTTTTGGATTCAATTTTAGTGATTTCCGCTCTAAATTTAATTATTTCTTGTCTTCTACTACATTTGCTGTTGTTTTGCTCTTCCTTTTCTAGGTTTTTGAGGTGTAGTTTAAGTTCATTTATTTGTTGTATTTTTCTTTTTTTGAGGAAAGAACTCCAAGAAATGAATTTCCCTCTTAAAACTGCTTTCATTGTGTCCCATAGATTCCGGTATGTTGTGTCTGTATTGTCATTTGTCTCTAAGAATTTTTTTATCTCCGTCTTTATGTCTTCTGTAACCCATTGATCATTCAGTAGCATGTTGTTCATTTTCCATGTGATGTAGGATTTTTTCTTCTTTCTTTTGTCATTGATTTCCAGTTTCATTCCATTATGATCATATATTGTGCATGGTATAATCTCCATGCCTTTATATTTACTAAGAATTGCCCTATGGCATAATATATGGTGTATCTCTGAGTAGGATCCATGTGCTGCTGAGAAGAACATGTATCCACTTGATGATGGTTGATATATTCTATATATGTCGGTTAAGTCTAGGTTATTGATTGTGCTGTTGAGTTCTATAGTTTCTTTATTCAGTTTTTGTCTAGAGGATATCTCTAATGCCGAGAGTGGTATGTTGAAGTCACACATAATTATTGTGTTGTAGTCTATTTGACTCTTGAACTTGAGGAGAGTTTGTTTTATGAACGTTGCACCTCCATTGCTTGGTGCATACAAATTGA
The DNA here is from genome assembly GCF_048772815.1 of Callospermophilus lateralis. NCBI lineage: Eukaryota > Metazoa > Chordata > Mammalia > Rodentia > Sciuridae > Callospermophilus > Callospermophilus lateralis. The sequence goes on from NC_135319.1 coordinate 10,429,945, forward strand.
TAATTGTTTTTTTCTTGTTGGTGGATGATTCCTTTTAACAGAATATAGTGTCATTCTTTATCCCTTTTGATTAACTTAGGTTTGAAGTTGATTTTATTCCATATGAGTATGGCAAATCCTTCTTGCTTCCGAGGGCCGTGTGAGTGTTATGATTTTTCCCAACCTTTTACCTTCAGCCTGTGTATGTCTTTTCCTATCATATGAGTCTCCTGAAGGTAGAATATTGTTGGATTTGTTTTTTTGATCCAGGTTACTAGCACATGTCTCTTGATTGGTGAATTTAGGCCATTAACATTTAAGGTTACAATTGAAATATGATTTGTACTTCCAGTCATGTTTATTTATTTATTATATTTTAGTTTTGATAGTTTTTACTTTTTTGGTTACTTTCCTCCCGCTTTACTGAGATACTTCCCACTGATAGTTTTGGGCACTATTTTTTAACTCTTCTTCTTGTAGTATTTTGCACAAAATGCTTTGCAGTGCTGGTTTTCTGGCTGAGAATAGTTTTAGCTTTTGTTTATCTTGAAAGACTTTAATTTCATTGTCAAATCTGAAGCTTAATTTTGCTTTATATGGTATTCTTGGTTGGAATTCTTTTTTTTTTCAGCATTTGAATTACATTGTTCTACGATCTTCTCACTTTCAAAGTATGTAATGAAAAATCAGTTGTTAACCTAATTGGTTTACTCCTGAATGTAATCTGCCTCCTTTCTCTTATAGCTTTTAATATTCTCTCCTTGTTCTGTATGTTGGCTACCTTCATAATTATATGTCTTGGAGTAGGTCTATTTTGGTTTTGAATGTTTGGGGTCCTGTAGGCTTCCAGGAATTGGCAATCCAATCCATCATTCATCTCTGGGAAGTTTTATAGAATTATTTCGTTTAATATGTTGTCCATTCCTTTGGTTTGAAACTCTATGCCTTCTTCTATCCTGATGACTCTTAAATTTTTTTTTTTTATGACATCCCATATCTTTTGAATAGATTCCTGGTGGGATTTAAGCATCTTTTCTGTGTTGACTATATTCTTTTCAAGTTCATAAACGTTGTCTTCATTATCTGATGTTCTGACTTCTACTTGATCTAGTCTATTTGTAATATTCTCGTTTGAGTTTTTAATTTGGTTTATATTTTCCTGCATTTCTAGGATTACTGTTTAATATTTATTTTAAGATCTCTATCTCCTGGTAAAGCTCATTCTTTGCCATTTGAATTTGTTTGTTTAATTCATTTTCAAAATATACTTTTATTGCTTGGACTTGCTGCCTCATTTTTTCTCTAATATTCCTTTCCATCTGAGTTCGGTATGCCTTGAGTTATTTCCCTATCCCTGTTTCTGATTCTTCAAGGTCCTCCTGTAGAATTAAGTTGTCCTGCATTGTTTGTACTCCTTTTTTTCCCTTGTTTTTTCATGATGTTCACATTACTTTCCAGCTCTATTTGATTGCTGTGTTTCTGCTTTATTCTTTAGATTTGTTTTGGTGTTGTATATCTCTGTTGTCTCTCCGTTGTGTTGGTAAACTATGCCTACTAAAGTGGATTCCGCTTGGAAGTAATTCCGAAGGCCGAGCTCCAGTGATGTCACCTCTCTGCTTTGGCGGGCCCCAGGCTCCTTGCCGAGGTGTCCGAATTGGGGGGTGGGACTTGACTGTCTCTTGTTTGTTTCAGCTCCGGGTCACTGGCAGGCGGGCGGTCTCCAGCCGCCCAGTCACGCGGGCAGCAGGTGGGCTGTCGCTGGTGGGTTGGCAATCTCTAGCCACCCAGTCTCACGCTCGGTTGCCGGCGGGCGGGCATTCCTCAGCTGCCCAGTCACTCAGGCAGTGGGTGGAATTTCACGTGCGGGCCTGCGGTCTCCAGCCGCCCAGTCACAAGGGCCTGGCTTCTAGTCCTTTGGTTTCTACTGCTTGTCCTGGTATCTTTTTCTAGACCAGATTTCCCCTGAGTGATGCCTCTCGGCAGTTCAAACTGTACTCTGGGCCTGCCGTTTGTTGGGTGTGGAGGGTGTCTATTGGGAACCCAGACACTCTATTGTTTTGATTTTTTCCACTTGCCCCTCCCCCAGCACTGGCTATACACGTTTCGTTATCGCCACTGATGGTAGGGGGAGTCGAAAGTCAGGTGTCTCTAGTTTTTCTTGTGTCATTATGCAGGCTTGCTCTAATAATCCCTCCCCCGGAAAGCCTAGGAGAGATTTTATGCCAATTCCCCGCTGTATGAGAGATGAGCTGAGTAACACACACCTGTTTTATTGTTGCAATCTATTGTAGAGGGGCGGTGGTTACTTCAAATCTCAAAGATGGTGGCCGCTGGTTTCCTTGGTGGAGTTTCTTTTGTGGGGGAAAGAATTATACCACTTTCTTCCCTGTCTGAATTCCCGAACTCAGCCCGGTGATCAGTGGGAGCTCAGCCAGCAGGATTCCACAGAACCTGCAGCAACATTTCTCCCTGCTTCAGGTCACTTCTCGGTGGTGCCCCGCCATCTGTAACAGCAGGCCTGGCTGCATGATTCAATCAGCCCGGATCTCTGATTGCACAGTTGGCTATTGGGAACCCCTGCACTCTATTGTTTTGATTTTTTTTCCTCTTGCCCCTCCCTCAGCGCTGGCTAGACAGGTTTTTTTCACCACTGATGGGAGGGGGAGTTGAAAGTCAGGTGCCTCTAGTTTTCCCCTATCTTTATGCAGGCTCGCTCTGATAATCTCTCCCCCAGAAAGCCTAGGAGAGATTTGATGCAAATTCCCCAAATTATGGGAAATGAGCTGAGTAACAGCACCTGTTATATTGTTGCAATCTGTAGGAGAGTGGCTGTCTTTACTTCAGCTCACCAAGATGGTGGCCGTTGATTTCCTTCGTGGAGTTTCCATTGTGGGGGTTAGAACTGTACCACTTCCTTCCCCATCTGAAACCCTAAACTTAGCCCAGGGCTCAGTGGGGACTCTACTGGCAGAATTCCACAGAATCTGCATCAACGTTTCTCGGTGATTATTGATCGCATCTCGGTGGTGCCCTGCCGTCTGTAGCCACTGGACGGGTCGCACGGATCAGTCAGACAGGATCTCCGGTCGCAGAGTTTGCTCGTGTTTGAGACTCATTTACCGGACCTCAGTGCTAGAAATCCTTCTTCTAGGTTTCAGTGCACCCCCATTTTGCTGTAAGTTCCTAACAAGATAGTTTTTTGTCGTTCTTAGTCATTAGTCACCTGCGCAGTGGCGCTGTACACTTGGTATGATGCTCTCTATTCGCGGCCATCTTGCAATGTCAAAATATTATGATTTGTATGCACCATTCACTGAAGTTAGTTTTCAGTATTAGGAAACAAATATGTATTTCAGGTGGATGAATATTTCTGAGAATAATCTTGTGAAAAGTTCATTATAAATCCTCATACATGAATATGAATGATTTTAGGAAGTGTATAATAAGACACATATATTTCATATTTTGAAAAATCTGGAGAGTATATATATATATACACACACACACACACAAACACACACACAGAGACATTAAAAAGTAGCAATATATATGCCAATCGAAATTCATCATTAAATATATAACATTCACTTATCCAAAAATATACATTTTACTGAAAATGGATTTATGCGTAATGTTGGTCAACTAGGAAGCTCACCCATAGGTTGAATTTTCTGTTCCAACAGAGGTTAGGAGGAGTGATCTCTTCTCACAATTTTTATCTGCCATGTCAGCCACCTCAGAAGAATGTACATGTGTTACCAGGTAGGATTCTATTTGTGCATATAAAAATACATGTGCTTAATAGGCTACAGAAAAAGGAGAGTGGAATTCACATATTTGTTAATTTTAAAAACACATGGAGAACTATGTCAATAAACATTAATTATATTTATAACTCCTACACAATATAATCCAAAAGGGATTTCCAACTACATATCATGCCTTCTCTGAATTGCTGATATTTGTATTCTGTTTGGGTTACTATTCTCCATCATATAAGGATTAGTAGTCAGAGTCTAGTAGGGTATGGGTTAGTGTCAGAGATTCAGTATTTCGAATGGAAAATAGGAAAGTAAACCCAATGTGTTTGCAAATATGTGCTACACAAAAATCTTTCCACTCACATTAAGAACAATCCCTTGATATTACCCTCGCTGGAAGAAATACACAATTAGAGGATAAGAGTTAGAAAATCTGTGAATACATACCCGGAATGGAATATGCTCAGGAGTTCAAAACCTTGGAGGTGGTAGATGAGTTTCCAAAAGTAAAAGACAAGTTAAACACTCCACAAACATGGAGCTCTGCAGGCCTAAAGACTTCTTGAGATACTGCCTCTGAGTTGGGACACTTGAAATGTATGTTGTTGTTGGTAGCTTTAGCATCCTATGAAGTGAGAGCATCAAAACTGGGTCAACATCTATGTGACCTGGAGGACGTGGTATCTTATTTTCCAATGAAAATGAGGCAACAGTGCTGAATTCTCACTTTGTAGGTAAACTGTGGCAACTGGGGGATAAGTGTCTCTCCATGTGGACTTTGAAGCCATTTGGTCATACTCTACTTTTCGTGGTGATTCTTGCGGCTGCACTGGGAGTTTGGTGTTTGCTTCATGAAATACAAGGAGTTCAACTGGGACACAGTGCTGGAGGGAGTTCTGTCACGTGTGGTGGGACAGAGTCTGCAGGAGAATGCACCAACCAGGCTTATGTCCAACATAGCTTGCCCCCTTGACCATATCAACCTGATTCTGAACATTGCCCAGAAACCTATCCATATAACAAGATGCCTTTTCATATAAGGGTCTGCTGGCTGCATCATGTCAGTCACAAGCCATTTGAAAGCCAATGGCCGATCCACATGAAACCACCAGAGATGTTTTATCTCACACCTACCCACCTTTGCTGTAGGCCCACTACTCAGCAGGTTCCAACTTACTGGCATCTCTGTTCTACACCATTTTTGTGAAACCCAGTCAATCAAGGCACTTTCTGGTACACTCATGATCAGCAACAGGATCTCCAATGGTTTTCCAGTGCCACCTGGTCATGGGAATTTCAAAACTTTCATGGTATTTATCGAGCCCATTTTTCAAGGATGAAGTTGGAGGCACTGAGGGTTTCATTTAATTCAGTAACCATTAAATGGTGAGGAAGCCCATTTCAATGAACGCTCTGGAGGACTCTCACAGGCAAGGCTTCCCAAAGAGTTGCCAAATGGTCACATGAAGCCAGGCCCATTGAGGTCTACAATGTAAAATCCTTGCGTGTTTTGACTCTCAACTATGGCTGCTAATTCTTTCAGAAAAAAATTATGTGATAACATGGCTGAGATTCCCTGTGCTCTGTGGAAAGCCTTCCTGGGCACAGATCTCAGTTTCCAAGGGTGACTCTCATGCATGGCCTTCTAAAATCCCAACAAAACTCATGGCAATACTTCTCTGAGATCAGTTCCAGAACTCAGTCTCTAAGGGGAATCACACCAGAGTTCAAGACCAGGTGGAGCCAGTCATATTTTCCAACAACCACACTAATAACCACAATTAAAACCAGAACACTTCCACATGGCCATCATCTTCTTCCATATAGACACTCATTTTAACCTCTGGATGGAGGTTTCCATGAGGGGCACAGCCCAATACAGTGTCCAAAATAAGCTCCCTTGCCCCTCATTTGCTTAAAGTTGGGGTGGCCTGAACACCTTCCTGTGAACCATGACTGATCAAATAGGCCTGCCGTTAATACTACTCTGCTTCTCCAATTTGAGGACTACTGACTGTGGGGTTTAGAATCTTCATGTGAATTGGAATCATTGGAATCACCTATGGGCTAGCCTCTGAAGGGCTTTGAAGAACTCATTTGACCAAAAGGCACCCTATTCTCACTTGATAGAGGTCAGGAACCTTACAGAGGTAGGGAGAGACTTCATCCACAAGGACTGCTCTTTTGGCCATTTTGGTTTTGGATGAACACGTGGGATGTATAAGGTGCTGAGTATCTAACCACAGCCTCACACAGGGCAAAGAGGCTGTTTCAGAAACATCCATTTCCAAAGCAATTAAGCAAAGAGCCACAGGTGATGCCCATTCATTTCCATTTGAAAACTGTTTTCTTCCGGCTTCACAAATGAGTGTCCTGAGGTAAAGACCTTCCTGAAATTCAGGGCAACAGAACAATAGGTAAGCAAAAGGCCCAAAGAAGGGTTTCACCACTGAGACTTTCCTGGTCCCACTGATATCTGAGTTTTCTTAGATGCTCGCCATTCCCTTCAGCTATCCAGTACATCACCATATCACAGAGCTTGGAGGTAGTACATATCTTGGACACAAAACCATGAGGCTATTCTGGAGATTTTCCAGAATTCAGGAAGAAAACAGAAACTTAGTAAGAGAGCAGATGTTGCCCTTCAATAAGACAAGATGCAGTCCATTTGTAAATTGGGCAGGATGAATGCTTGGAAGCTTTCTACTAGACAGGACACATCCATTGATGCATTCTCTTTTCTAATGTCTACAACCACGGACAGAGTGGGATGCACAGACATAGAAGCACTCACCTTGTCAAACGACTTACTGGAAACAGTCCACACCAATCCAAACAAAGAGCCTTTCCTTCCTATTCTCAGAACATGAGAAAAAACCACAAACCCACACACACACACTCAAAGGCACCTCCTTTGCTCAAGTAAGTCTGTGACTCTCCAGAGTGTCCTCGGAATGGTGGGCCATTGTATGTTCCCCCAAAATGGCCTGTCCTGTATCAGATCTGGTCTCCTTGGCCAACACTTTGAAGTTGTTAGGAGCCATGGGTGAGCCACTACCTGCTTTCCCAAGAAAAGCTCCTCTTCAGAGCTTTCCTGTCATTTGGCCATCATCACATCAGTAGGTACTAAGAAAGACTGACTCTGTTCTTGGTAAATCAAAACAAGTGAGACCACTGAGACTGGGACTGTGACTGGCTCTTGGTGCCTGTCTTCCAGGATCAAACGTCCAGAGAGTTCCATCACCAAGGCAGTGAGGTGAGGTCATTTCCTTCAGGAACTGAATGAGGTCACTGACTTGGCAACCACTTTGTCCTAAAAGTTACTTCTAAAAGTCCCATGAGATGGAGGCTGTCCCTACTTCCTGTCACACTTTCACAGTTAGAATGGTATACCAACCATAGGTACCTGGGAACAGCTCTCCACACAGGCCTGGTTTGGTCCATCTTCTCTACATTAAGAAGGTAGAGGCTGATTCAGACACATCCCTTCATCCTGACCAGATAGTTTGCCATGGAAGATGTCTTTTGCTCTCTCAGGTCCTTCATAGCTTCCTTCATCATCTCAGGGGATCATTTCTGCATATACCTTTGATGTTCTCAGCAGGTGGAAGATCCCTTACATTCCTGTACTGTAAGACCAACTCTGTCCCTCCTCTTCTGTAAAGTTAGATTGAGGGAAAAGTGTATGTTTAGGGTTAATAACATGTTTGATTTGCGTTAGAAATCTTTCTGCTGGATGAATAATGGTATTGGGAGCCTGTGATATTTACAAGAATATATAGGTAAAATATAAGTATAAAAACAGAAATCTAGGTAAGATTGGAAGTCAGAAGGGAACTGGGCCCTTGAGTGGGATACTTAGGTTTGAATTATGTTCTGCACATGTGTCTCAGATAAATTGATATACAATGGCATAGGACCTTATACCTTGGATGATTGATTGTCGAAGAGAACATCGAGTCAAAAAACTATAGTCAGTAGCATTAGGAAGATAGTCAGTAGGTTTAGAAAGAAGAGTGAGTATAGGATTTGGACCAAAAGTTCTTTAGCAATAGGGTTTCGGGTAGAGAGTGAATGTAAATGTCAGCATATGTGAAGTGTCAGTCACAATGATGAACTGGGGGAAATATGTATGAAAGCAGGTATCAATAAAGATATTACGAAAACAGGCAAAGTATAATGTGAGTGATAGGATTAGACATTTTCAACATGGTTGAGGTTGAATATATAATCTTAGGAAGAAACAAATATGTAGTCACCAATTGGATTTACATTTGAGAGCATTAGGCAACCTGGACATGGTTCTTCTTAGTAATCCACGCTCCCTTGGCATTTAGGCTTTGATACAATCATGAGTGTGACCTTTGCTTTTTGTGTCCAGAATATTCCTGTGATAAAATCTATATATAGATAAGGTGACATGAGTATTTCTTCCACCATTTCTGGGAGCAATATTTTGAAGACGTATAAATTAGTATTGAAGGGACAAAGAGGAGTGCACTGTATCTATGAATATAGAGATAATGCATTAATAGACAATACTGTGAATAAAAAACATAACTGGTTCCAACTTTAAATAATGGATTGAATTGAATCGTGAACATATAGAGGAAATCTTATATTGATATACAATTATTCATTCCAACCAGTTATACATCTAATGTTAATATTAATGTTATGGTTCATCATGAAGAGTGTGTGAGTTTAGCTTCGAAATTGATTATGGAAATTGAAAATAATATATTTGGAAAGAATTCTCATGAAAAGACCAGTCAAGTAACATGGAGAAATACATGTGTTCTGAAGCAAGAAATGTTTGAAAGTGAAACAAATTCCTATATATTTGTGAACTTGTGGATGAAATACATATCCTATGATGTGCAAAAACTGAAGAAATAGTAATGTACCAGTGTTGGATTAAAATGAAGGTCAATATAGACATCTTGTCCCATTGGAATCTACTGGCATTGATGTTAAACTGGGTCAGTTACTGTAGAAATATTAGGATTTGTAAACACCATTGATTGAAGTTAGTTTTCAGTACTGGGAAACAAATATGTATTTCAGGTGGATGAATATTTCTGAGAATTATCTTCTGAAAAGTTGATTATAAATTCATATACATGAACACGAATGAATTTACAGAGTGTGTATAAGACACATATATTTCATATTTTGAGAAATCTGGAGTTTATATATATATATATATATATATATATATATATATTTAAATAAACACAAATATACATTAAAAAGTATCAATATATATGCTAATTGTAATTCATCATGTAATATACATCATCCACAGATGCAAAAATATTTATTATACTGAACATGGATTTATGTATAATATTGTTCTACTGGGAAGCTCACACATAGTTTGAATTTTCAGTTCCCACAGGGTTTAGGAGGACTGATCTCTTCTCACAATTTGTATCTGCCAATTCAGCCAACTCATGAAAATGTACTTGTGATACCAGGTAGGATTCTGTATATGCATATAAAAATACATGTGCTGAGTAGGCTACAGAGAAAGGGAGACATATTAACATATTTGTGAACTTTAAAAACACATGGAGGACTATTTCAATTAAAAATTGAGTAGATTTATAACACCTACCCTTAATCATGCAAAAGGGAAGTCCAACTGTACACCATGTCTCCTCTGAACTGCTTGTATTTTCATTCTGTTCGGTTATTATTCTCCATCATATTAGGATTAGTAGTCAGAGTATAGTAGGGTATGAGTTACTGTCAGGGATTCAGTATTTCGAATGGAAAATTGGAAAATGGATCAATGTGTATGCAAATTAGTGTTACACAAAAATTTTCCCACTCTCATTTAGAACAATAACTTTACATTACCTTCGCCCCAAGTAAGACACAATTAAAGGAAAAGAGTTAGAAAATCTTTGAATTCATACCTGAAATGAAAATTGCTCCGGATTTCACAACCTTGGAGATGGTAGAGGAGTTTCCCAAAGTAAGCGACTATGTAAAAACTCCACAAACATGAAGATTTTCCAGCCTAAAGACGTCTGGAGAAACTGCCTCTAAGATGGACAGTTGAAATATATGTTGTTTTCAGGAGCTTTAGCTTTTTTTCTAGTAAGACCATCAAAGCTGTCTATGCATCTCTGTGACCTGGAGGACACGGTTTATAATTTTCCAATGAACATGAAGCAGCAGTGCTGAGTTCTCTCTTTGTAGGTAAACTATGGCCACTGGCGTCTATGTGTCTCCCCATGTGGACTGTGAAGCCATTTCATCATCCTCCACTTTTTATAATGTCTCCTGCTGCACTCAGAGTTTTGTATTTGTTTCATGAAATACAAGGAGTTAAACTTGACCACAGTGCTTGAGGGAGTTCTGTCACATGTGGTGGGTCAGGGTCTGCAGGAGAATGCACCAACAGGGCTTGTATACCACATAGGTTGCCTCCGTGACCATAGCAACCTGATTCTGAACATTGCCCTTAAACCTCTCCATATAACATGATGCATTTACATACAATGTTCTGCTGGCTGCACCATGTCAGTCACAAGCCATTTGGAAGACAATGGCAGATCCACATGACCCCACCACAGATGTTTTATCACACACTTAATCACCTCTGCTCTAGGCCCACTATTCTGCAGGCTCCAAATTACTGGCATCTCTGTTCTACACCATATTCATGAAAACCAGTTAATCAAGGCACTGTCTGGTACACTCATGATCAGCAACAGGACATCCAAAGGTTCTTCAGTGCCACCTGGTCATTGGAATTTTACAAATTTCATGGTATTTATGTAGCCAATTTTCAAGGATAAAGTTGGAGGCATTGTTTATTTCAATTCATTCAGGAATCATTCAATGATGAGGAAGATCATTTCAATGAAAGCTCTGGAGAACTCTCACAGGCAAGGCTTCTCAAAGCGTGGCCAAAAGGTCACATGAAGCCACGCCCATTGAGGTCTACAATTGAGGTCCATGTGTGTTTTGACTATCAAATATGGCTGCCAAGACTTTCAGAATTAAATCATGTGATATCCTGTCTGAGATTCCCAGTGCTCTGTGGAAAGCCACCGTGGGCATAGATCTCAGATTCCAAGGGCGACTCTCATGCGTGGCCTCTTAAAATCCCCACACAATTATGGCAATTCTTCTTTGATGTGTGTTCCAGAACTCAGTCTCTAAGGGGAATGACACCAGAGTTCAAGCCCAGGTGGATCCAGTCATCTCTTCCAACTGCCACAAGAATGACCACAATTAAAACCAAAATACACCCACATGGCCCTCATCTTCTTAAATATAGACATTCATCATAACCTCTGGCTGGAGGTTACCATGCGGAATGCATCCCAAGAGAGTGTCCAAAATAATGTTGCTTGCCCCTCATTTGCCTAAAGTCAGGGTGACATGGACACCCTTCCTGTGAACCAGGAGTGATCAAATAGGCCTGACATTAATACTGCTCTCCTGCTCCAATTTGAGGCCTACTGACTCTCAGGTATAGATTCTTTATGTGATTTGGAGTCTTGAGAAAACACAAGCACCTCTGCAGGGCTTTAAAGAACTCATTTGACCTAAAGGATTCCTATTCACACTTGATGGAGGTAAAGAACCTAACAGAGGAAGGCAAGAGACTCATCCACAATGACTGATTTTTTGCCATTTTGGTTTTGATTGCACACATGGAATCTATCTTTATATCTATCATGTGCTGAGATTCTAAGCCACAACCTCACAGAGGCCCAAGAAGCTGATTCAGACACATCCCTTTCCAAAGCAATTAAGCAAAGAGCCACATGTTATGCCCATTTATTTCCATTTGAAAACAGTTTTCTTCAGGCTTCACAAAGGGGTGGCCTGAGGCAAAGACCTTCTTGACATTCAGGGCAACATAACCATAAGTATGCAAATGAACCAAAGCAGGGTCTCTCCACTGAGAGTTTACTGGTCACACAGATATTTGAGTTTTCTAAGATGTTCCCATTCCCTACAGCTATCAAGTACATGGCCATGTCACAGAGCTTGGAGGTGGTACATATCTTGGACTCAAAACCATGGGCCTATTCTTGAGATTTGCCCGAATTCAGGAAGAAAACAGGAACTTAGAAAGTTAGTAGGTGTTTCCCATGCATAAGGCGAGCCACAGTCCATTCCTAAATCGGGCAGGAAGAATGCTGGGAAGCATTCTACTAGACAGGACACATCCTTGATGCATTCTCTTTTCTAATGTCTACAACCACGGACAGAGTAGGAAACACAGACATAGAAGCACTCGCCTTGTCAAACAACTTACTAGAAACAGTCCACTCCAATCCAAACAAACCGCCTTTCCTACCTATTCTCAAAACATTAGACAAAACCACAAACTCACACCCACACCCACAAAGGCACCTTCTTAACTCAAGTAGGTCTGTGAATATCCAGAGTGTCCTCTGACTGGTGGACCATACTATGTTCCCCTGAAATGGCCTGACCTGTGTCAGATCTGGTCTCCTTGGCTAACTCTGTGAAGGTGTCAGGATCCAGAGGTGAGCCACTACCTGCTTTCTCAGAAACGGCTCCTCTTCAGAGCTTTCCTGGCATTTGGCCCTCCTCACATCAGTAGTTACCAAGAAAGACTGACTCTGTCTTTGGTAAATCCAAACAAGTGTGACCACTGGGACTGGGACTGGGACTGGCTATGGGTGACTGGCTTCATGAATCCCAAGTTCAGAGATTTTAATCACCAAGGAAGTGAGGTGAGGTCACTTCCTTCAGGAACTGAATGAGGTTACTGCCTTGGCAACCACTTTGTCCTACCAGTGGCTTCCAAGTGTCACATGAGAAGGAGGCTGCCCCTACTTCCTGTTACACTTTCACAAGTTAGAATGGTATATCAATAATAGGCGCCCTGGAACAGCTACCCACACAGGCTGGGTTTGGTCCATTTTCTCTACATTAAGAAGAGAGAGGCTGATTCAGACAGAACCCTTCATCCTGACCAGGTTGTTTGCCATTGAAGATGACTTTTGCTCTCTCAGGTCCTTTATAGCTGCCTTCATGTTCTTCAGGGATCATTTATGCATGTACCTTTGAGGTTTTCATCAGGTGGAAAATCTCATACATTCCTGTGTTTTAAGACCAACTCTATCCCTGCTCTTCCGTAAAGTTAGATTGATGGAACAGTGAATGGTTAAGGTTAACAACATGTTTGATTTGGGTTAGAAATTATTCTGCTGGATGAATGATGGTATTTGGAACCTAAAATATTTAAAAGAATATAGAGGTGAAATATAATTATAAAAAGAGAAATCTAGGTAAGATTCGAAGCCCAGAATGGCATTGGGACCTTGACTGGGATAATTAGCATTGAATTACGTTCTGCACAGGTGTCTAAAATAAATCTATAATCAATGGCAAAGGATCTTCTACCTTGGATGATTGAATGTACAAGAGAACATCCAGTCAAACAGGGATAGTCGGTAGGATTAGGAAGATAGTCGGTAGGTATAGGAAGAAGAGTGAGTATAGTATTTGGAACAAAAGTTCTTTAGCAATAGGGTTTTGGTTAGAGAGTGAATATATTTGTCAGCACATGTGAAGAGTCAATCACAATGATGAACTTGGGAAATATGTAGGAAAGCAGATATCAATAGAGACATTACAAAATCAGGCAAACTATAAAGTGATAGGATTAGACATTTTCAAAGGGTTCAGGTTGAATATATAATCTTAGGAAGAAACACATATGTAGTCACGAATAGGATTGACATTTGAGAGAATTAGGCAATGTGGACATGGATGTTTTTAGTAATCCATGCTCACTTTCCATTTAGGCTTTGGTACAATAATAAGTGTGGCCTTTGCATTTGGTGTCCAGAATATTACTGTAATAAAATGTATATGTAGATCAGGTGAAATGAGTATTTCTTCCACCATTTCCGGGAGCAATATTGTGAAGACGAATAAATTAGTATTGGGGGTACAAAGAGGTGTACGCTGTGTCTATGAATATAGAGATAATGCATAAATAGATCATACTGGGAAAAAATATAACTGGTTCCACTTAAATAATGGATTGAATTGATATCTGAAAATATATAGGAAATCTTATATTGATATACAATCATTCATTCCAAAGAGTTATACATCTAATGGTAATCTTAGAGTTATGGTTAATAATGAAGGGTGTGTGAGTTTTGTTTCAAAAGTGATTACGGAAATAGAAAATAATGTGTTTGGAAAGAAGTCTCATGAGGAGACCAGTCAAGAAACATGGAGGAATACATGTGTTCTGAAGCAGAAAGTGATTGAAAGTGAAACAAATGCGTATAAACTTCCTAACTTGTGGAATAAATATATATCCTATTATGTGCATAAACTGAAGAAATAGTAATGTAACAGTGTTGAATAAAAATGAACTTCAAAATACACATCATATTCCATAGGAATCTACTTGCATTGATGTAAAACTAGGTCAGTTACTGTAGAATGGAAAATTGGAAAATAAATCCAATCTGGAATGGGAAATTCTCAGGAGTTCACAACCTTGGATGTGGTGGAGGAGTTTCACAAAGTAAGGGACATTGTAAACACAACCCAAACATGGAGCTCTGCTGGCCTAAAGACTTCTTGAGAAACTGGCTTTGAGGTTGGGCACTTAAATTTATATTGTTGTCCGGAGCTATAGCTTCTTTTGTAGTGAGACCATCAAAGCTGGGTGTGCATCTATGTAACCTGGAGGAAATGGTATCTTATTTAATAATGAACATATGGCAGCAGTACTGAATTCCCTCTTTGTAGGTAATCTGTGGCCACTGGGGGCAAAGTGTCTCCCCATGTGGACTGTGAAGCCATTTGTTCATCCTTCATTTTCGTGGTGTTTCTTGCTGCTGCACTGGGAGATTGGTATTTGCTTAACGAAATACAAGGAGTTCAACGGGGACAAGTGCTGGTGGCTACCTATACTTCATGTGACACTTTCACAAGTTAGAATGGTATATCAACCATAGGCATCCGGGAACAGCTCTCCACACAGGCCTTGTTTGGTCCTTCATATCTGCCTACATCTTCTCCAGGGGTCATATCTGCATGGACCTTTGAGGTTCTCAGCAGGTGGAAGATCCCCTATATTCCTGTATTGTAAGACCAACTCTGTCCCGCTCTTCTGTAAAGTTAGATTGAGGGAACAGTGTATGGTTAGCATTAATAACTTGTTCAATTTGGGTTAGGAATTATTCTGAGGGATGAATAATGATATTGGGAATCTGCTATATTTATAAGAACATAGAGGTGAAATATATGTATGAAAACAGAAATCTGGGTAAGATTTGAAGCCAAAAAGGGAATTGGGCCCTTGGTTGGGATACTTAGCATTGAATTACCTTCAGCAGAGATTTCTTGGATAAATCAATATACAATGGCATAAGACTTTGTACCTTGGATGATTGAATTTAGAAGAGAACATCAACTCCAAAAGGCATAGTCGGTAAGATTAGGAAGATAGTTGGTAGTTTTCAGAAGAAGTGTGAGTATAGAATTTGGAAAAAAAATTCTTTAGCAACAGGGTTTCGATTAGAGAGTGAATGCCAATGTCAGCACATGTGAAGAGTCAGTCACAAAGATGAACTAGGGAAAAAAAATGAAGGAAAGCAAATATCAAGGAAGAATATAGGAAATTAGGCAAAGTACAAAGTGAGTGTTAGGATTAGACATTTTCAACAGGATTGAGTTTGAATATATAATCTTAGGAAGAAACAAATATGTAGTCACCAAAGAATGACATTTGAGAGCATTAGGCAACCTGGACATGGATGTTTTTAGTAATCCGTGTTCACTTTCTATTTAGGCTTTGTAAAATCATAAGTGTGACCTTTGCAGTTTGGTCCAGAATATTACTGTGATAAAATGTATATGTAGATCAGGTGACATGAGTATTTCTTCCACCATTTCCGGGAGTAATATTGAGAAGACGTATAAATTAGTATTGGGGGTACAAAGAGGTGTACGCTGTGTCTGTGAATATAGAGATAATGCATGAATAGACCATACTGTGAATAAATAATATAACTGGTTCCACTTTAAATAATTCATTTAATTGATATCTGAAAATATACAGGAAATCTAATATTGATATACAATCATTCATTCCAACCAGTTATACATCTAATGGTAATATTAGGTTATGGTTTATCATGAAGGGTGTGTGAGATTTTCTTCAAAAGGATTATGGAAATCGAAAATAATGTGTTTGGAAAGAAGTCTCAAAAAATTCCAGTCAAGAAACCTGGAGGAATACATGTGTTCTAAAGCAGGAAGGGATTTAAAGTGAACCAAATGCCTCTAAATTTGTGAACTTGTGGATGAAATATATATGCTATGATGGGCTAAACCTGAAGAAATAGTAATGTAGCAGTGTTGAATAGAAATGAAGTTCAAAATAGACATCTTGTCCCATAGGAATCTACAGGCATTGATGTTAAACTGGGTCAGTTAATGTAGAAATGTTAGGATTTGTATGGACCATTAACTGAAGTCAGATTTCAGTAATGGGAAACAAATATGTATTCCAGGTGGATGAATATTTCTGAGAATAATCTTCTGAAAAGTTGATTATAAATCCACATACATGAACATGAATGAATTTAGGGAGTGTATATAATACACATATATTTCATATTTTAAAAAACTTGGAGAGTCACACACACACACACACACACACACACACACGCACAGACATTAAAAAATAGCAATATATATGCCAATCGCATTTCATCTTGAAATATATATAATCCACATATCGAAAAATATTCATTTTGCTTAACATGGATTCATGTATAATGTTGTTCTACTAGGAAGCTGACATAGGTTGAATTTTCAGTTCCAACAGCGTTTAGGAGGAATGATCTCTTCTCACAATTTTTATCTTCCAAGTCAGTATCCTCAAAAGAAATTATGTGTGATACCAGGTAGGATTCTATATGTGCGTATAAAAATACATGTGCTGAATAGGCTACAGAGAAAAGGAGACAGGAAATCACATATTTGTTACCTTTAAAAACAAATGTAGAACTATTTCAATTAAAAATTGACTATTTTTATAATACCTACCCTTTATCATGCAAAGGCAAGACCTAGTATACACCATGCCTCCTCTGAACTGCTTGTATTTCTATTCTCTTTGGGTTATTTTTCTTCACCATATTAGGATTAATTTTCAAAGTCTAGTAGGGTATGGGTTAGTGTCAGGGATTCAGTATTTTGTATGGAAAATAGGAAAATGAATCCAATGTGTACGCAAACATATGCTACACAAAAATCTTCCAACTCTCATCAAGAACAATGCCTTGTGATTACCTTCGACCCTAGTAAAACACAATTAGAGGAGAAGAGTTAGAAAATCTGTGAATTCATATGTGGAATAAAATATACTCAGTAGTTCAAAAAATTGGAGGTGTTAAAGGATTTTCCAAAAGTAAGGGAAAGATTAAACAGTCCACACACATGGAGCTCTGCTGGCCTAAAGACTTCTTGAGAAAGTCCCTCTGAGGTTGGGCACTTGAAATATATTTTGTTGTAAGGAGCTTTAGCTTCCTTTGTAGTGAGACCTTCAAAGATGGGTCTGCATCTATGTGACCTGGAGGACATGGTTTCTTATTTTCCAATGAACATGAGACCGCAGTGCTGAATTCTCTCTTCCTAAGTAAACTGTGGACACTGGAACCTAAGTGTCTCCCCGTGTGAACTGTCAAGCCATTTGGTCATCCTCCACTTTTCGTGGTGTTTCTTGCTGCTGCACTGGGAGTTTGGTATTTGCATCACGAAATACAAGGAGTTCAACTGAGACACAGTGCTGGAGGGAGTTCTGTCACGTGTGTATGGTCAGGGTCTGCAGGAGAATGCACCATACAATCTTCTATCTCTCATAGTTTGCCCCCGTGTCCATAGCAACCTGATTCTGAACATTTACCTGAAACCAAACCATATAACAATTTGCCTTTACATATAAGGGTCTGCTGGCTGCACCTTGTGAGTCACAAGCCATTCTATATAAATGCCACATTTTTAATCCATTCATCTATTGAAGGGAATCTAGGTTGGTTCCACAGTCTTGCAATTGTGAATTGTGCTGCTATGAACATCGATTTATCAGTATCTCTGTAGCATGCTCTTTTTAGGTCTTTAGGGAATAGACCGAGAAGGGGAATAGGTCAAATGGTGGTTCCATTCCCAGCTTTCCAAGAAATCTCCATACTGCTTTCCAAATTGGCTGCACTAATTTGTAGTCCCACCAGCAATGTACAGGTGTGCCCTTTTCCCCACATCCTCGACAGCACATGTTGTCGTTTGACTTCATAATGGCTGCCAATCTTACTGCAGTGAGATGGTATCTTAGGGTGGGTTTGTTTTGCTTTTCTCTGACTGCTAGAAATGGTGAGCATTTTTTCATGTACTTATTGATTGATTGTATGTCCTCCTCTGAGAAGTGTCTGTTCAGGTCATTGGCCCATTTGTTGATTGGGTTATTCGTTTTCTTATTGTTTAATTTTTTTGAGTTCTTTGTATACTCTGGATATTAGGGCTCTATCTGAAGTGTGAGGAGTAAAGATTAGTTCCAAGGATGTAGGCTCCCTATTTACCTCTCTTATTGTTTCTTTTGCTGAGAAAAATCTATTTAGTTTGCGTAAGTCCCATTTGTTGATTCTAGTGATTAACTCTTGTGCTATGGGTGTCCTATTGAGAAATTTGGAGCCCGACCCCACAGTATGTAGATCGTGGCAAAAGTTTTCTTCTACCAGATGCAGTGTCTCTGATTTGATATCAACCTCCTAGATCTATTTTGAGTTAACTCTTGTGCATGGCAAGAGGAGGGGATTCAGTTTCATTTTGTTACATATGGAATTCCAGTTTTCGCAGCACCATTTGTTGAAGATGCTATCCTTCCTCCATTGCATGCTTTTAGCCCCTTTATCAAATATAAGATAGCTGTAGTTTTGTAGATTGGTTTCTGTGTCCTCTATTCTGTACCACTGGTCCACCCACCTGTTTTGGCACCAGTACCATATTATTTTTGTTACTATTGATCTGTAGTATAGTTTGAGGTCTGGTATCGGTATACTGCCTGATTCACACTTCCTGCTTAGAGCTGTTTTTGCTATTCTGGGTCTTTTATTTTTCCATATGAATTTCATAATTTTTTTATCTATTTCTACAAGAAATGACCTTGGGATTTTGATTGGCATTGCATTAAACCTATAGAGAACTTTTGGTAATATCGTCATTTTGATGATGTTAGTTATGCTTATCCATGAACAGGGTATATTTTTCCATCTTCTAAGATTTTCTTCTATTTCTCTCTTTAGGGTTCTGTAGTTTTCATTGTATAAGTCTTTCACCTCTTTTGTTAGGTTGATTCCCAAGTATTTTATTTATTTTTTTGAGGATATTGTGAATGGAGTGATTGTCTTCATTTTCATTTCAAAGGATTTGTCGCTGATATACAAAAATGCCTTTGATTTATGCGTGGTGATTTAATATTCTGCCACTTTGCTGAATTCATTTATTACCTCTAATAGTTTCTTTGTAGACTCTTTTGGGTCTGCTAGGTATAGAATCATGTCTTTTGCAAATAGCGATAATTTGAGTTCTTCTTTTCCTATTTTTATGCCTTTAATTTCTTTAGTCTTTCTAATTGCTCTGGCCAGTGTTTCGAGAACTATGTTGAACAGAAGGGGTGAGAGAGGGCATCATTGTCTTACTCCAGATTTTAGGGGGAATGCCTTCAAATGTTCTCCATTCAGAATGATGCTAGCCTGAGGCTTAGCATAGATTGCTTTTACAATATTGAGGTATGATCCTGTTATCCCTAGTTTTTCTAGAGTTTTGAACGTAAAGTGATGCTGTACCTTGTCGAATTCTTTTTCCGCATCTCTCGGGATGATCATATGGTTCTTATTTTTACGTCTATTGATGTGATGAATAACATTTATTGATTTACGTATATTGTACCAGCCTTGCATCCCAGGAATGAATCTTACTTAATCATGGTGCACATTTTTTTTATATATATGATTTTGTGTCTGATTTGCCAGAATTTTTTTGAGGATTTTTGCATTTTTCCTGAAATAGCTTGAAAAGTATTGGTTTTTGTTTTTCTTTAAAGGTTTTTTAAAACTATGCTCTATACCCATCCGGTCCTGGGATTTTCTTAGTTGGTAGTATTTTGATGGTTTCTTCTATTTCCTCAATTGATATTGGACTGTTTAGGTTGTCTATATCCTCCTGTCTCAATCTGGGCACATCATATGACTTAAGAAATTTATCAATGCCTTCACTATATTCTATTTTATTGGAGTATATTAATTCAAAATAATTTCTGATTTTCTTCTGTATTTCTGAAGTGTCTCTTGTTATATTTCCTTTTTCATTTCATATGCTAGTAATTTGAGTTCTCTCTCTTCTTCTCTTTGTTAGCATGGCTAAGGGTCTGTCGATTTTATTTATTTTTTCAAAAAACCAATCTTTGTTTTGTCAATTTTTTCAATTGTTTCTTTTGTTTCGATTTCATTAATTTCTGCTCTGATTTTAATTATTTCTTGCCTTCTACTTCTTTTGCTGTTGTTTGCTCTTGTTTTTCTAAGATATTGAGATGACGTATGAGATCATTTGTTTGTTGGTTTTTTCTTTTTCTAAGGAATGAACTCCAAGCAATGAATTTTCCTCTTAGAACTGCTTTCAATGTGTCCCATAGATTCCGATATATTGTGTCTGTGTTTTCATTTACCTCTAAGAATTTTTTAATTTCCTCTTTGATGTCTTCTATAACCCATTGATCATTCAGAAACCTATTGTTCATTCTCCAAGTGATGGATGATTTTTCCTTCCTTCTTTTATCATTGATTTTTAGTTTCATTCCATTATGATCAGATAAAATGCATGGTACTATCTCTACTCCTTTTTATTGTCTAAGAGTTGCCCTGTGACATAATATATGATGTATTTTTGAGAAGGATCCATGTTCTGCTGAGAAAAAAGTGTAACTTCTTGATGATGGGTTGTATATTCTATATATGTCAATTAAGTCTAGGTTATTAATTGTGTTATTGAGTTCTATAGTTTCCTTATTCAACTTTTGTTTGGAAGATCTGTCCAGTGGTGAGACAGGTGTGTTCATGTCTCCCGTGATTACTGTATTGTGGTCTATTAGACTCTTGAAATTGAGAAGAGTTTATTTGATGAACAAAGCTGCACCATTGTTTGGGGCATATATATTTATGATTGTTACGTCTTGTTGGCGTATGGTTTTCTTGAGTAGTATGTAGTGTCCTTCTTTATCCCTTTTGATTAACTTTGGCTTGAAATCTATTTTATTTGATATGAGTATGGACACTCCTGCTTGTTTCCGACGTTCATAAGAGTGATATGATTTTTCCAAGTATCACCTTCAGTCTATGTATGTCTTTTCCTATAAAATGCGTCTCCTGTAGGCAGCATTTTGTTGGTTCTTGTTTTGTGATCCATTCTACTAGCCTGTGTCTCTTAATTGGTGAGTTTAAGCCATTAAGATTTTTGGTTACTATTGAGATATGGGTTGTTCTTCCAGCCATATTTGTTTATTTATGTTACTAAACATAGTTTGTTTTCCTCTTTGATTATTTCCCCCCCTTTAATGTCCTACCTCCCACTGTTGGTTTTCATTGGTATTTTCCATTTCCACTTCCTGTAATGTTTTGCTGAGGATGTTTTGAAGAGATGGTTTTCTAGCTGCAAATTCTTTTCTCTTTTGTTTATCGTGGAAGGTATTAATTTCATCTTTCATCTGAAGCTTAATTTCACTGGATACATGATTATTGGTTGGAACCCATTTTCTTTCAGTGTTTGAAATATGTTATTAAAGGATCTTCTAGCTTTCAGAGTCTGTGTTGAAAGATCAGCTGTTATCCTGGTTGGTTTACCACTAACTATAATCTGCTTCCTTTCTCTTGTAGCTTTTAAAATTCTCTCCTTATTCTGTATGTTGGGTATCTTCATTATCATGTGGCTAGGTGTGGATCTCTTATGATATTGCACGTTCGGCGTCCTGTAGACTTTTAGGATTTGGGATTTTGTCTCATTCTTCAAGTCTAGGAATTTTTCTCCTATTATTTCATTGAATAGATTGCTCACTCCTTTGGTTTGGACCTCTATACTTTCCTGTATCCCAATGACTCTTATGTTTAGTCTCTTTATGTTATCCCATATTTCTTGCAGTTTTGCTCATGGTTTCTTAACAGTCTTGCTGAGCTGTATATGTTCTTTTTGAGTTGAAATACTTTGTCTTCATTGTCTGATGTTCTATCTTCTAAGTATTCTGCTCTAATGGTAGTATTCTCAATTGAGTTTTTAAGATGGTTCATTACTTCCTTCTTTTCTAAGATTTCAGTTTGTTTGTTTTTTATAACCTCTATCTCACTGTATTGTTGATCTTTGCTACTTGGATTTTTTTATGTAATTCATTGTCGAAGTGATCTTTCATTGTCTGATTTTTGCTGTCTAATGTCTTCCTTGAGATTCCAGATCACCTGAAGCATGTATATCCTGAATTCTTTATCTGACATTCCATATGCTGCATCTATTACCTCTTCTAAAGTTGAGTTGACATGCATTGCTTGTGGTCCTTTCTTTTCTTGTCTTTTCATACAGCTTTCGTTTCTTTCTGCTTGGTGAAACTGTTGTGTTTTTGAAATTTTCCCCCTATATATTTATATTGCTCTTGTATAGTGGATAAGTCTCCATTGCAGGTGCGGTTGGTGGCTGTGCTGCTCCTCCTATTCGGGTGATCTGTCTACCATGCTGACCGGCCGCTGGGCCTGTTCTGCCGGTCGGTCGTACGTCTGCCTACCTTGCAGGCATGGGTGTCGGCTCTGCTCTGCCCCTACTCCAATTGGAGTGACGTGAATACCACGCTGGGTCGCTGGGCCTGTTCCAGGCACAGGCGGCAGCTCTGCTCTGCACCTCTGGCTTGATGATTAAGTGAGAGAGACTCGGATGTTTGTGACTCACTTTCTTTACCAGGAGACCAACTATTTCTCTCGCCGCTGGTATCGATGAAGTTATCTCCTCCACCGCTTTGTGATCACATCAGATCTCTGCCATGTTGGTATCCCATGTGAATGGCAGCATTTCATTCCCTTTGCCGGGTGACCAAAGCAACGGGTGAGTCCTGACCGGCCCTCACAAGCCCCGTCTCAATCCTGTTGCCACTGTCTATGAAGGCTCAGTTGGCATTTACCTCTACAGTATTCAGCAGGACCCAGACCAAGAAACAGTTTCCGCAGGTTCTTTAGCCCTGGGCCAGAGCAGTTCCGGGACCCGGAATTCAGCCGCTCCGGGCTCGGTGTATGTTCTGATAGGAGCAGGATCCAAGAAGCAATTTTCGTGGGTTCTTCAGCACTCACCCTGAGTTATTTGTCTGCAAGATGAAGGCGAATGGCAGCCTGAAATTAACTATTCTGTATCTGAATGAGCTGTGATCAGTCGAAAACAGGGATGGTGACGTCAGCTCTCCAAGATGGTGACCGCTATCTTACTCTGTGGTCTCACCGGTGTGGAAAACCGAATTGGACCGCTTCCCTCCCCCGTTTCAAACCCAGAATTCAACACTGAGCACAGTGATTGCACAGCTGGCAGGAGCCCGCATAATCCACAGGGCTGTATCTTTGCATTGCTCTCTCGTCGTTTCCCAGCGCGCATTGCAGACACTAGCCATGGGGCGATTTGCTGAATAAGCAGCATGATTCTCCGTGAGGACAAATCGCTGGCGTTTGAGCCCCCGTAGCTGGTCCTTGTGCAATGGAAATCCTTCCTGTAGGTTTTGGAGCACACCAATATTCCTGGAAATTTCTAACAAGATAGATTTTAGCCATTCTAACTCGTCCTTCTCCTGCAATGTGAGGCGGTACACGGGGGTAATGAACTCCCATCACCGCCATAATATGATCCCCTGAAGTTAGTTTTCAGTACTAGGAAACAAACATGTATTTCAGGTGGATGAATATTTCTGAGAATAATCTTCTCAAACGTTGATTATAAATCCAAATACATGACTATGAATGAATTTAGTTAGTGTATAATAAGACACATATATTATATATTTTGAATAATCAGCAGAGTGAATACACACACACACACACACACACACACACACACACACACCTAAATACAGACATTACAAAGTAGCATTATGTATGCCAATCGAAATTCACCATGAAATATATATCATCCACAGATCCAAAAATATTGATTTTACTAAATATGGATTTATGTTGTTCAACTAGGAAGCTCACCCATAGGTTGAATTTTCAGTTCCAACAGCATTTAGAAGAAGTGTTTTCTTCTAACAATTTGTATTTGCCAAGTCAGTTACCTCACAAATATGTACGTGTGATACCATGTAGTATTCTATATGTGCATATAAAAATGAATGTGCTGAATAGGCTACAGAGAAAGGGAGACAGGAATTCACATATTTGTTAACTTTAAAAACACATAGAGAAATATTTTAACTACAAATTGACAAGATTTATAACACCAACCCTTTATCATGCAAAAGGAAAGTACAACTATACACCATGCCTCTTCTGAACTGGTTGTATTTCTATTCTGTGTGGGTTATTTTACTCCATCATATTAGGATTAGTAGTCAGAGTCTAGTAGGTTATGGGATAGTGTCAGGGATTCAGTATTTCGAATTGAAAATAGGAAAATAAATTCAATATTTATGCAAATATATGCTACAAAAAAATCTTCCCACTCTCATCCAGAAAAATGCCTTGACATCACCTTCGCGTAAAGTAAGACACAACTAGAGGAGATGAGTTACAAAAATCTGTGAATATATAACTGGAATGGAATATGCTCAGGAGTTCATATCCTTGGAGGTGGTATAGGAGTTTCCAAAAGTAAGGGACAGGGTAAACACTCCACAAACATGGAACTCTGCTAGCCTAAAGACTTTTGAGAAACTGCCTCTGAGTTTGGGCACTTGAAATATATGTTGTTGTCAGGAGATTTAGCTTCCGTTCTAGTTAGACCATCATAACTGGGTCTGCATCTATATGGCCTGGAGGACATTGTTTCTTATTTCCCAATGAACATGAGGCAGCAGTGCTGAATTTTCTCTTTGTAGGTAAACTGTAGCCACTGTGCGCTAAGTGTCTCCTCGTGTTTACCGTAAAGCCGTTTTTTCATTCTTCACTTTTTGTGGTGTTTCTTGCTGCTGCACTGGAAGTTGGTATTTGTTTCTTGGAATACAAGGAGTTCCACTGGGACAAAGTGCTGGAGGGAATTCTGTCACATGTGGTGGGTCAGGGTCTGCAGGAGAATGCACCAAGCAAGCTTCTTTCCCACAGAGCTTGCCCCATTGACCATAGCAACCTGATTCTGAACATTGCCCTGAAACCTCTCCATATAACAAGATGCTTTTACATACAAGGGTCTGCTGGATGCAAAATGTCAGTCACAAGCTATTTGGAAGCCAATGGCAGATAAACATGACATCACCACAGATGTTATATCAGACACCTCCCCACCACTGCTCTAGGCCAACTACTCAGCAGGCTCCAACTTACTGGCATCTCTGTTCTACACCATTTTCATGAAACCAAGTCAATCAAGGCACTGTCTGGTATACTCATGATCAGCAACAGGAATCCAAAGGTTCTCCAGTGCCACCTGGTCAAGGGAATTTCAAAAATTTGATGGTATTTATCTAGCTATTTTTTAAGGATGAAGTTGGAGGCACTGTGGGTTTCCAATCATTCAGGAACCATTAAATGGCGAGGAAACTCATTTGAACAAAAGAAATGGAGAACTATCACAGGCAAAGCTTCCCAAAGTGTGGCCAAAAGGTCAGATGAAGCCAGGCTCATTGAGGTCTACAATGTGAGCTCCATGTGTGTTTTGACTCTCAACTATGGCTGCCAAGTCTTTAACATTAAAATCGTGTGATATCCTGGCTGAGATTACTTGTGCTCTGTGGAAAGCCACCCTGGGCCTAGATCTCAGTTTCCAAGGGCGAATCTCATGTGTGGCCTCCTAAAATCCCAACACAATTCATGGCAATACTTCTCTGAAAACAGTTCCACAACTCAGTCTCTAAGGGGAATCACACCAGAGTTCAAGCCCAGGTGGAACCAGACATCTCTTCCAACCGCCACACAAATGACCACAATTAAAAACAAAAGACTCCCACATGGCACTCATCTTCTTCCATATAGACACTAATAATAACCTCTGGCTGGAGGTTTCCATGAGGGGCACAGACCAACACAGTGTTCAAAATAAGCACCCTCGCACCTCATTTGTCACAAGTCAGGGTTTCCTGGACACCCTTCCTTTGAACACGGAATGATCATAGAGCCCTGCCTTTAATACTGCTCCACAATTCCAATTTGAGGCTTACTGACTGTGGGATTTAGATTCTTTATGTGAACTGGAGTCATGCGTAATCACAAGCACCAATGGGCTAGACTCTGCAGGGCTTTGAAGTACTCATTTGATGCAAAGGATCCCTATTCTCACTTGGTGGAGATCAGGAACCTTACAGAGGAAGGTGAGAGACGTAGTCCACAATGAATGCTTTTTGGACATTTTGGATTTGGGTGCACACATGGGATCTTTCTTTAGGTCCATTAGGTGCTGAGTATCTAAGCCACAGCCTCACACAGGGCCAAGTGGCCAATTCAGACACATCCCTTTCCAAACAATTAAGCAAAGAGCCCCAGGTGATGCCCATTCATTTCCATTTGAAAACTGTTTTCTTCAGGCTTCACAAAGGCATGGCCTAATCAAAGACCTTCCTGTTATTCAGTGCAACAGAAGAATAAGTATGCAAAAGGCCTAAAGCAGGGTTTCTCCACAGAGACTTTACTGGTCACATTGATATCTGAGTTTTCTGAGATGCTCCAATTCCCTTCAGCTATCCTGTACATGGCCATGTCCCAGAGCTTGAAGGTGGTACATATCTTGGACACATAACCATGAGCCTATTATGGTTAGTGGCCAGAATTCAGGCAGAAAACAGGAACTTAGGAAGACAGTAGGTGTTGCCCATCCAGAAGGCAAGCCAAGTCCATCTATAAATTGGGAAGGATGAATGCTGTTAAGCTTTCTACTAGACAGAACACATCCATTCATGCATGCTCTTTCTAATGTCTTCATCCACGAACACAGTGGGATACCCAGACATAGAAACACACTCTTTGTCAAACGACTTTCTAGAAACCATCCACTCCAAAATGAACAAACTGCCTTTCCTACCTATTCTCAGAAAAAGAGACAAGACCACAAACTCACACCCAACCCACAAAGGCACCTCCTTCCCCCAAGTAGGTCTGTGACTATCCGGAGTGTCCTCTGACTGGTGGGCCATACTATGTTCCCAGAAATGGCCTGTCCTGTCTCAGATCTGGTCTCCTTGGCCAACTCTGTGAGGTTATTAGGAGCCAGCGGTGAGCCATTCCATGGAGATGACTTTTTCTCTCTCACGTCCTTCATAGCTGCCTACATCTTCTCCAGGGATCATTTCTGTATGGACCTTTGAGGATCTTAGCATGTGGAAGATCCTCTACATTCCTGTATTGAAAGACCAACTCTGTCCCTAATCTTCTGTAAAGTTAGATTGAGGGAACAGTGTATGGTTAGGATTAATAACATGTTCGATATGAGTTAGGAATCATTCTGCAGGAATGATTGGGAACCTACAATATTTACAAGAAAATATAGGTGAAATATTAGTATGAAAACAGAAATGTAGGTAAGATTTGAAGCCCAGAAGGGCATTGGGCCTTGATTGGGATACTTAGATTTGAATTATTTTCTGCAGAGATGTCTCAGATAAATCGATGTACAATGGCATAGGACCTTGTACGTTGGATGATGGAATGTTGAAGAGAACTTCTAGTCAAAAAGGTATAGTTGGAATTATTAGAAAGATATTCAGTTTCAGAAAGAAGAGTGAGTATAGGATTTGGACAAAGAGTTCTCTAGCAATAGGGTTTCGGATAGAGAGTGAATTTAAATGTGAGCACATGTGAAGAGTCAGTCACAATGATGAACTGGGGAAAATATGTCGGAAGGCAGATATCAATAGAAACATTAAGAAATCAGGAAAAGTATAAAGTGAGTGATAGGATTAGATATTTTCAACAGGGTTGAGTTTGAATATATAATCTTAGGAAGAAACAAATATGTAGTCACCAATAGGATTGACATTTGAGAACATTAGGCAACATGGACATGGATGTTTTTAGTAATCCATGCTCACTTTCAATTTAGGCTTTGGTACAATCATAAGTTTGACCTTTGCATTTTGTGTCCCGAATATTACTATGATAAAATGTATATGTAGATCGGGTGACATAAGTATTTCTTATACCATTTCTGGGAGCAATATTTTGAAGATGTATAAATTATTATTGGCGGTACAAAGATTTGTACCCTGTGTCTATGAATATAGAATTAATGCATGAATTGACAATACTGTGAATAAATAATATAACTGTTTCCACTTTAAATAATGGATTGAATTGATATGTGAAAATATACACAAAAACTTATATTGATATACAATCATTCATTCCAACCAGTTACACATCTAATTTTATAATTACGTTATGTTTTATTATAAAGACTGTGTGAGATTTGCTTCAAAAGTGATTATGGAAATTGAAAATAATGTGTTGGTAAAGAAGTCTCATTAAAAGACCAGTCAAGAAACCTGGAGGAATACATGTGTTCTGAAGCAGGAAGTGATTGAAAGTGAAACAAATGCCTATAAATTTGTGAATTGTGGATGAAATATATATCCTATGATGTGCATAAACTGAAGAAATATTAATGAACCAGTGTTGAATAAAAATGAACATCAAAATACACACCATGTCCCATAGGAATCTAATTGCATTGATGTTAAACTGCGTCAATTACTGTAGAAATATAAGGATTTGTATGCACCATTCACTGAAGTTAGCTTTAAGTACTAGGAAACAAATATGTAGTTCAGGTCAATGAATATTTCTGAGAATTATCTTGTGAAATTTTTATTATAAATCCACATACTTCACATACATGAACATGAATGAATTTCGGTAGTGTATATAAGACACATATATTTCATATTTTGAAAAATCTTGAGAGTGTATATATATATATATATATATATATATATATATATATATATATACACACACACCCAAAACACACACAGAGATATTAAAAAGTACCAATATATAAGCCAATCAATATTCATCATGAAATATATAACATCCACAGATGCAAGATTATTTATTGTACTGAGCATGGATTTATGTACAATGTTGTTCTCCTAGGAAGCTCACACATAGGTTGAATTTTCAGTTCCAACAGCGTTTAGGAGGAGTGATCTTTTCTCACAATTTTATCTCCAAGTCAGCCAAGTCACAAAAATGTACGTGTGATACCAGGTAGGATTCTATATGTGCATATAAAAATACATGTGCTGAATAGGCTACAGAGAAAGGGAGACAGGAATTCACGTATTTGTTAACTACAAAAACCCATGGTGAACTATTTTAATTAAAAATTGACTAGATTTATAACACCTACACTTTATAATGCAAAAGGCAAATCCAACTATACACCATGCCTCCTCTGTACTGTTTGTATTTCAATTCTGTTTGCATTATTTCTCTCCACCATATGAGGATTAGTAGTCAGAGTCTAGTAGGGTATGGGTTAGTGTCAGGGATTCAGTATTTTGAATGTAAAATAGGAAAATGAATCAAATGTGTATGCAAATATGTGCTACACAAAATCTTCCTACTCTCATTCACAACAATACCTTGACACTATCTTTGCCCCAAGTAAGACAAAATAAAAGAAGAAGAGTTAGAAAATCTGTGAATACATATCAGGAATGGAACATGATTACGAGTTCACAATCTTGGAGGTGGTAGAGGAGTTTCCAAAAGTAAGGGACAGGGTAAATACTGCACAAATATGGAGATCTGCCAGCCTAAAGACTTCTGGAGAACCTGCCTCTGAGGTTGGCCACTTGAAGTATATGTTGTCAGTACCTATGGCTTCCTTTCTAGTGAGACCACCAAAGCTGGGTCTCCATCTATGTGACCTGCAGAACATGGTTTTTTATTTTCCAAAGAACATGAGGCAGCAAGGCTGAATTCTCTCTTTGTAAGTAAACTCTTGCCACTGAAGGCTAAGTGTGGCCCCGTGTGGACTCTGAAGCCATTTGGTCATCCTCCACTTTTCATGGTGTTCTTGCTGCTGCACTGGGAGTTTGGTATTGGCTTCAGGAAATACAAGGAATTCAACTTGGTCACAGTGCTGGAGGGAGATCTGTCACATGTTGTGCGTCAGGGTCTGCAGGAGAATGCACCAACCAGGCTTCTATCCCACATAGCTTGGCCCCTTGACCATAGCAACCTGATTCTGAACATTGCCCTGAAAACTCTCCATTCAACAAGATGCCTTTACATACAAGGGTCTGCTGGCTGCACCATGTCAGTTACAAGCCTTTTGGCAGATCCACATGACCCCACCACATAAGTTTTATCACAGACCTGCAAAACACTCCTCTAGGCCCACTACTCAGCAGACTTTAACTTATTTGCATCACTGTTCTACACCATTTTCATGAAACCCAGTCAATCAAGGCACTGTCTGGTACACTCATGATCAGCAACAGGAAATCCAAAGTGTATCCAGTGTCACCTGGTGATGGGAATTTCAAATTTTTATGATGTTTATCTAGCCATTTTTCAAGGATGAGGTTGGAGGCACTGTGGAATTTAATTCATTCTGGAAACATTAAATGGTGAGAAAGCCCATTTCAATGAAAGATCTGGAGAACTCTCACAGGCAAGACTTCCCAAAGAGTGGCCAAAAGATCAAATGAAGCCAGGCCCACTGAGGTCTACAATGTGATGTCCATGTGTGTTTTTACTCTCAACTATGGCTGTCAAGTCTTAAAGAATAAAATCATGTGATATTCTGGCTCAGATTCCCAGTGCTCTGTGGGAAGCCCCCTGGGCCTAGATCTCAGTTTCCAAAGGCCACTACCATGTGTGGCCTCCAAAAATCCCAACACAATTCATGGCAATACATCTCTGCAGTCATTTCCAGAACTCAGTCTCTAAGAAGACTCACACCAGAGTTCAAGCCAAGGTGGACCCAGTCATCTCTTATATCAGAGAAACAAATGACCACAATTAAAACCAAAATACTCCCACATGGCTCTCAACTACTTCCACATAGACACTCATCATAACCTCTGGCTGGAAGTTTTTATGAGGGGCACAGCTGAAGACAGTATCCAAAATATGCTCCCTACCCTCATTTGTCTAAAGTCAGGGTGGCTTGACAACCTATCTGTGAACAAGGAGTGATCAAATAGGCCTGCCATTAATACTGCTCTGCTTCTCCAATTTGAGCCTAATGTCTGTGGGGTTTAGATTCTTTATGTGAATTGGAGTCATGAGAAAATCCAAGCACCTATGGGCTTGCCTCTGCAGGGCTTTGAAAAACTTTTTGAACCAAAGGATACCTATTCTCACTTGATGGAAGTCAGGAACCTTACAGAGGAAGGCGAGAGACTTCATCCATAAGACTGCTCTTTTTCCATTTTGGTTTTGGATGCACACATGAGATCTTTCCTTAGATTCATCAGGTGGTGAGAATCTAAGTCACAGCCTCACACAGGGCCAAGTGGCTGATTCAGACACATCCCTTTCCACGGCAATTAAGCAAAGAGCCACAGGTGATGCTCATTATTTTCCATTAGAAAACTGTTTTCTTCAGGCTTCACAAAGGGGTGGACTGAGGCAAAGACCTTCCAGACATTCAGGGCAACGGAACAATAGGTAAACAAAAGGCCCAAATCAGTGTTTCTCCACTGACACTTTACTCGTCACACTGATATCTGAGTTTTCTGAGTTCCTCTCCATTCCCTTCAGCTATCCAGTACAAGGCCATGTTACAGAGTTTGGAGGTGGTACATATCTTTTACACAAAACCATGAGCCTATTCTTGAGAGTGGGCAGAATTCAGGAAGAAAACAGGAACTTAGGAAGATAGCAGGTATTGCCCATTCATTATGAAAGTCGTAGTCCATTCATAAATTTGGCAGGATGAATGCTGAGAAGCTTTCTACTAGACAGAACACATCCATTGATGCATTCTCTTTTCTAATGTCTATAACCACAGACACAGTGGGATACACAAACCCACAACCACACTCACAAAGGCAACTCTTTCCTCCATGTTGGTCTGTGACTATCCAGAGTGTCCTCTGACTGGTGGGCCATACTATGTTCCCCAAAATTTCTTGTCCTGTCTCAAATCTGCTTTCCTTTGCCAACTCTTGAAGTAGTCAGGAGTTAGCGGTGAGCCAATACATGCTTTATCAGGAAAGAACCATCTTCAGAGATTCCCTGGCATTTGGCCATCCTCACATCAGTAGGTAAGTGCCGCAGCCCGGCTGGCTGGGCAAAATAACCGGGGGGGTGACGAACAACTTGTGTAGACTGATGCAGCAGGAGTGGAAGCCGTTTATTGTTGAATAAGAGCAGTATTTATACATTTTACACAGCCTATCTAATTAGCATGAAATAGATACAGCAGTCAAACAATAAGGAATCTCCACACTTAATGGCTCGCTTTTGTTACTTCACAAACCACTCCCTCTGGCATTTTGCCAGGCGCCATCCAGACTTGTTTACAGACTCTAACATTTCTCTGGCAAAATAACAGGTGGCAATCTGACTTGTTTACAGACGTTAACATTTTCCCCTTTTGTTTAATTTAAATAAGGACCATAGTGTTTTTTACAGAAACACCATAAATAACCTGCTAGAAACAGAAAGGGAGGATACAAAATGTTACAATACCAATCCAATTGATGGCTCCATGCAAGAAGCCCTTGGAAAACTTATACCAGCAATGACACCGTTAGCAAAGATACCGAGTTACAAGTTGTTGTAGATTACAGTTTGTTGTCTCAGTCCAGATAAAGCAGTGTCTCAATAGATTAACTCAGAGTTTGTGTAAATCACAGTCCAGGTGAGTTCTCCAGGCAGCTAGCTTTAGTTGTAGTAGCAGAAACAGCGATAGCTCCGAAGTCTCCTCGGGTTCTCAGCCGAAGTTTCCTCCAGTTCTCAGCAACATTGTAAATTCTTCCACCTTTGTTTTCACCGGCACTTGGACGAAGGCAGGAACTCCGGATGGCTAAAGAAAATCCTGTAGCATTTCACTAAGAAAACAACCTTCTGAACAATTTTAGTACATTATCTCAAGGTTTTTTACATTTGAAATAAGCCTTAATAGTACTCATTACTCATCAGCCTGCAGGTGTGGGAGACCCATTGAAGTTACTGGCCTTGGAAATGATCAAACTTCAGGGATGCCAGTAGCATCTTCTGCCAGCTGTAGCATCCTGGGCAGCCCCAGATGGCCCCAGGGAGAGTCCTGGGCTCAAACTTCTTCCGGGTACAGGGAGCAAAAGCCTGCGAGACTGTGCCTCCAGGTCAGGTCTAGATTTGGGCTCACAGTGGTGATCCGCTCCCCCGGACAGGGGGGCGGGGAAGAGCCCGCAAATGCCTCTTGGAAAATTCTTGCTGCTCCATGATCGGCTTGGGCAGGTGGCAGCCGCCTTGTCATTTCACGCACCCTCCAGTATCGAAAAGTATTCAGTAATAGCCTTTTGCTGCAAACTTTTTTCCTGATAATCCATCTTCTTCTGAACTTTCTTTTTCTTTCTGACTAGAGTTTCTGGGCTTTTATCAACACATGCCCTAACTATTCTTGGTTCCACTGGGGTGCCTTTTTCTCTTATCAATTTACTTCTCACCCCTTCCATATTTTCATCACAAAGACAATACAACATTTCAAGACAAAACAAGACACAAACATACTGCATCAATCTTCTCCATTTTCTCGAAATGGCCATTTTTCCTATCGCCCTATCTGCCTAGGGACGAGCAGATTGCTCCCGTCCTATCTATGGACAGAAAGCTTTTTTTGTCCCTTACCCATGAGTGTCCCGGGGCTCCCCGTAACGGGCCACCATCTTCCGCAGTCCCGCTGCAGCAGAATAACCTGGGGGGTGACGAATAACTTGTGTACGTTGATGCAGCAGGAATGAGAGCCATTTATTGTAAGATCTGAGGATATTTATACATATTTATACATTTATCTCATTAGCATAAAATAGATACAGCAGTCAACCAATAAGGAATCTCCACACTTAATGGCTCGCTTTTGTTACTTCACAAACCACTCCCTCTGGCACTTTGCCAGGTGCCATCCAGACTTGTTTACAGACTCTAACATTTCTCTGGCAAAATAACAGGTGCCAATCTGACTTGTTTACAGACCTTAACAGGTAAGAAGAAAGACTGACTCTGTCTTTGGTAAATTCAAACAAGTGAGACCACTGGGACTGGGTTTGGAAATGGCTCTGGGTGCCTGGCTTCCTGGATCCCAAGTTCAGAGACTTTCATCACCAAGGAAGTGAGGTGTGGTCACTTCTTTCAGGAACTGAATGAGGTCACTGCCTTGGCAACCACTTTGTCCTAACAGTTGCTTACAAGGGTCCCATGAGATGGAGGCTGCCCCTACTTCCTGTGACACTTTCATATGTTAGAATGGTATATCAACCATATGCACCTGGGAAGAGCTTTTCACACAGGCCTGGTTTGGTCTACTCTACATTAAGAAGAGTGAGGCTGATTCAGACACATTCCTTCATCCTACCAGGTTGTTTGCCATGGAGATGTCTTTTGCTCTCTCAGGTCCTTCATAGCTGCCTACATCTTCTCCAGAGATCATTTCTTCATGTACCTTTGATGTTCTCAGCAGGTGGAAGATCCCATACATTCTTGTATTGTAAGACCAACACTGTCGCTGCTCTTCAGTAAAGTTAGATTGAGGGAACAGTGTATGATTAGTGTTATTAACATGTTTGATATGGGTTAGGAACCATTCTGCTGGATGAATAATGGTATTGGGAACCTGTGATATTTATAAGAATATAGAGGTGAAATATATGTACGAAAACAGAAATCTAAGTAAGATTTGAAGCCCAGAAGGTCATTTGTCCCTTGATTGGGATACTTAGCGTTGAATTACATTCTGCACAGATGTTTCAGATAAATCAATATACAATGGCATAGTACCTTTCACCTTGGATGATTGAATGTAGAAGAGAACATCCAGTCAAAAAGTGATAGTCAGTAGGATTAGGAAGATATTCGGTAGGTTTAGGAGGAAGAATGAGTGTAGGATTTGGAACAAAAGTTCTTTAGAAGTACGGTATCGCTAAGAGAGTGAATGTAAATATCAGCACATGTGACGAGGACGTAACAATGATTAACTGGGGAAAATATGTAGGAAAGCAGATATCAATAGAGACATTACAAAATCAGGCAAAGTATAAAGTGAGTGACAGGATTAGACATTTTCAACATGGTTGAGTTTGAATATATAATCTTTGGAAGAAACAAATATGTAGTCACCAATAGGATTTTCATTTGAGAGCATTAGGCAACCTGGACATGGATGTTTTTAGTAATCCATGTTCACTTTCCATTTAGGTTTTGTACAATCATAAGTGTGACCTTTGCTTTTTGTGTCTAGAATATTACTGTGATAAAATGTATATGTAGATCAGGTGACATGAGTATTTCTTCCACCATTTCTGGGAGCTATATTTTGAGGACGTATAAATTAGTATTGGGGGTACAAAGAGGTGTACCTGTGTCTATGAATATAGAGATAATTCATGAATAGACTGTACTGTGAATAAATAATATAACTGGTTCCACTTTAAATAATGGATTGAATTGATATCTGAAACTAAGTAAGAAATCTTATATTGATACAGAACCATTCATTCCAACCAGTTACACATCTAATGGTAATATTAGTGTTATGGTTTATTGTGACGGGTTTGTGAGTTTTGCTTCAAATGTGATAGTGGAAATCAAAAATAATGTGTTTGGAAAGAAGTCTCATGAAAAGAGCAGTCAAGAAACATGGAGGAATACATGTGTTCTCAACCAGGAAGTGATTGAAAGTAAAACAAATGCCTATAAATTTGCGAAATTTTGATGAGACATATATGCTATGATGTGCATAAACTGAAGAAATAGTAATGTACCAGTGTTGAATAAAAATGAACGTCAAAATGCACATCATGTCTACTTGCATTGATGTTCAACTGCGTCAGTTACTGTAGAAATATTAGGATTTTGGGGGGGATTAATAATACAATTTATTTTAGCACTATCATGCCACAGAATGTAGAGGAAAGATCAATGGATTTTTAGTTATAGCACTAATATTCTAACATTTAGTGACTATTTTGGATAGTCTTGAAATTACGTAAGGCTATGTAACATAATTTTTTTTTTTTATTTAACATTCATCAAAGCTTGGAATTTTCATAATATTTCTTCTTTTTTATTTTTTATTTTTTCAGTTGTTGATTGACCTTCATTTTGTTTATTTGTATGTGGTGCTGAGAATAGAACCATGTGCCTCACACATGCTAGAAAAGCATGTTACCACTTAGCCACAAACCCAGCCCCTCCACTTTTATCTTAACATCATACACTCATGTCCCTCTTCTTTACTCACTTTCTTCCTCATTTTCCCCCTTCTCTCCCTTCCTTTTTCGTTTCCCCTCCATATCTATTTTTCTCTCATGTCATTACAAACAGTAGTATGCTATGAAATTTAAATTTAAGACTGTTTTTTATAGTCATTCTTTTTCTTGAGAAAATCTAAAAATTATAATCACCTGATAGATATATTACAATACATTTATTATACATATGTATCTATATTCATGCATATGCATTACATATATTATATATATATTTAAAAGTACTTTGATTTTCCTGTTAGAAATAATATAGACCAAGTCTTTCTTAATTCTCAATTCTTCCATAATTAACATCTTACAGTGAAAATCAAATAAACATATTTAAGTAAACAGGTATCATTCTTATTTATCAATACTGATAATTTAAGGTTTTATATCACATTAAGCTGTAATATGGCATATTAACTCTTATGAATTAGAGAAATTTTATTTGAACAACCTATTATTTAAGGACCATAAGCACTGACATTTTAAATGGCTTTCTTGTGATTTCAGTTTCTATCAATTGTGTATTAATTGCCAAATACTTATTTTAGTACTTTTCATGTTCATACTTGATATAAAGTCAATTGTTTAATTCTTCTTGTAAGTAGTTACTTATTACAGTAGGGACATTATTAATAATACTACATCTTTATACGAAAAATGGTACAAATTTATTTTCATGCAAAATTAAGAATAATTGCATGCTCTAAATGTTTGATTGTTGATACATATAATAAAGAGCTTTTCATGAGTCTCTTCCCCAGTAAAACATAAAATGCAAAGATATACTTAGGTTTGTATGTCCAAATAAAGATAACAAAAAATACACATTATCAGCTAGAAACTATTAAATAAAAGATGACAAGAACAATCCAACACATTGTACGAACTTGTCAGATGAGGTAGTATTTTGGAAGAATAGCCTAAGACTAGACCTTGTCCATGACAAAATATTCACGAAAAAAATGAAGTATGAAAAGTGTAGAAAATGCTATGAATTTTTCATGAAGTTAGGTGAATTATCCTTTAATCTCAATTTATGTGCATTTTCTGGTAAAATAAATTTGTGATATTTACAACTACACAAAACAAAGTTTCTGCATAGCAAAATGAATACATCTGAACCCATTTTTAGCTGATTTCTTCGCACTAAATTTTAAACCTTTATTTATTTATTTATTTTTATTGGTTGTTCAAAACATTACAAAGCTCAAGATATATCATCTTTCATACATTTGACTCAATTGGGTTATGAACTCCCATTTTTTCCCCAAATACGAATTGTAGAATCACATTGGTTACACATTCACAGTTTTACATAATGGCATATTAGTGACTGTTGTATTCTGCTACCTTTCCTATCCCCTACTATCCACCCTCTCCTCCCCTCCCATCTTCCCTCTCTAGCGCATCTGCTATTGTTCAATTCTCTCCATTGTTTCCCCCCCACTTCCCCTCACAACATTTTATATGCGATTTTGTGTAACATTGAGGGTCTCCTACAATTTTCATAAGGTTTCCCTTCTCTCTCCCTTTCTTTCCCCCCATTCATCTTTGTTTAATGTTAATCTTTTCCTCATGCTCTTCCTCCCTGTTCTGCTCTTATTTGCTCTCTTTATATCAGAGAAACATTTGGCATTTGTTTTTTAAGGATTGGTTATCTTCGCTTAACATAATATGCTCTAATGCCATCCATTTCCCTGCAAATTCTATGATTTTGTCATTTTTGTGCTGTGTAATACTCCATTGTGTATAGATGCCACATTTTTTTAATCCATTAATCTATTGAAGGGCATCTAAGTTGGTTCCACAGTCTAGCTTTGTGAATTGTGCCGCTATGATCATTGATGTGGCAGTATCCCTATAGTATGCTCTTTTAAGATCCTCAGGGAACAGTCCAAGAAGGGTGATAGCTGGGTCAAATGGTGGATCCATTTCCAGCTTTCCCAGGTATATCCATACTTCTTTCAAAATTGGCCTCACCAATTTGCAGTCCCACCAGCAGTGTACAAGTGTACACATTTCCCCACATCCTCGCCAACACTTATTGTTGTTTGACTTCATAATGGCTGCTCATCTTACTGGAGTAAGATGGTATCTTAGGGTGGTTTTGATTTGCATTTCTCAGACTGCTAGAGATGGTGACCATTTTTTCATGTACTTGTTGATTGATTGTATGTCCTCCTCTGTGAAGTGTCTGTTTAGGTCCTCGGCCCATTTGTTGATTGGGTTATTTGTTATCTTATTGTTTAATATTTTGAGTTCTTTGTATATTCTGGATATTAGGGCTCTATCTGAAGTGTGAGGGGTAAAAATTTGTTCCCAGGATGTAGGCTCTCTATTTACCTCTCTTATTGTTTCTCTTCTTAAGAAAAAACTTTTTAGTTTAATTAAGTCCCATTTGTTTATTCTTGTTATTAACTCTTGGGCTATTGATGTCTTATTAAAGAATTTGGAGCCTGACCCCACAGTATATAGATCGTAGCCAACTTTTTCTTCTATGAGACGCAGTGTCTCTGATTTGATATCTAGCTCCTTGATCTATTTTGATTTAACTTTTGTGCATGGTGAGAGAACGGGATTCAGTTTCATTTTGTTGCATATGGATTTCTAATTTTCCCTGCACCATTTGTTGAAGATGCTATCCTTCATCCATTGCATGTTTATAGCCACTTTATCAAATATAAGAAAGTTGTAATTTTGTGGATTGGTTTCTCTGTCCTCTATTCTATACCATTTCTCCACCTGCCTGTTTAGGTTCGAGTACCACACTGTTTTTGTTACTATTGCTTTGTAGTAAAGTTTGAACTCTGGTATCGCTATACCTCCCGATTCACACTTCCTGCTTAGAATTCCTTTTGCTATTCTGTGTCTTTTGTTTTTCTATATGAATTTCATGATTGCTTTATCATTTCTACAAGAAATGCCTTTGGGATTTTGATTGGCATTGCTTTAAACCTGTAGAGAACTTTGGGTAATTTCGCCATTTTGATGAACTTAGTTCTGCCTATCCATGAACAGGGTACATTTTTCCATCTTCTAAGATCTTTTTCTATCTCTCTCTTTAGGGTTCTGTGGTTTTCACCTCTTTTGTTAGGTTGTTTTCCAAGTATCTTATTTTCTTTGAGGATATTGTGAATGGAGTGGTTTTCCTCATTTCCATTTCAGAAGTTTTGTTGCTGATATACAGAAATGCCTTTGATTTATGCGTGTTGGTTTTATATCCTTCATTTACTAACTCTAGCAGTTTCTTTGTAGACCCTTTTGGGTCTGTTAAATATATTACCATGTCATCCACAAATAGCGATAATTCAAGTTCTTCTTTTCCTATTTTTATGCCTTTAATTTCTTTTGTCTGTCTAATTTCTCTGGCTAGTATTTCAAGAACTAAATTGAATAGAAGTGGTGATAGAGGGCATCCCTGTCTTGTTCCAGATTTTAGAAGGAATGCCTTCAGTTTTCTCCATTTAGGATGATCCTAGCCTGAGGTTTAGCATATATAGCTTTTACAATGTTGAGGTAAGTTCCTGTTATCCCTAGTTTTTCTAGTGT
Organism: Callospermophilus lateralis; assembly: GCF_048772815.1. Classification (NCBI taxonomy): domain Eukaryota; kingdom Metazoa; phylum Chordata; class Mammalia; order Rodentia; family Sciuridae; genus Callospermophilus; species Callospermophilus lateralis. The sequence goes on from NC_135319.1 coordinate 10,469,893, forward strand.
TTTGAACATAAAGGGATGCTGAACTTTGTCGAATGTTTTTACTACATCTATCGAGATGATCATATGGTTCTTGTCCTTAAGTCTATTGATGTGGTGAATAGCATTTATTGATTTCTGTATATTGAACCAGCTTTGCATTCCAGGGAAGAATCCTACTTGATCATGGTGCACAACTATTTTGATATGCTTTTGTATTCAATTCACACGGATTTTATTGAGAATTTTTGCATCCAAGTTCATTAGAGATATTGGTCTGTAGTTTTCTTTTTTGAAGTGTCTTTGTCTGGTTTTGGGATCAGGGTGATTTTGGACTCTGAGAATGAATTTGGAAGAGCTCCTTATTTTTCTATTTCTTGATATAGCTTGAAAAGTATTGGTATTAATTCTTCTTTGAAGGTTTTGTTGAACTCCGCTGTATACCCATCAGGTCCAGGGCTTTTTTTGGTTGGTAGTCTTTTGATGGCTTCTTCTATTTCTTCCTTTGTTTTTGGTCTGTTTAAATTGTGTGTGTCTTCCTGACTGAATCTGGGCAGATCGTATGACTTAAGAAATTTATCGATATTTTAACTATCTTCTATTTTATTGGAATATAGGGTTTCAAAATACTTTCTAATTATCTTCTGTATTTGTGTACTGTCTGTTGTGATATTGTCTTTTTCATTCCGTATGTTAGTAATTTGAGTTCTCTCTCTTCTTCTCATCCTTAGCATGGCTAAGAGCCTGTAAATCTTATTTAGTTTTTCAAAGAACCAACTTTTAGTTTTATCAATATTTTTAATTTTTTTTTTGTTTCAATTTCGTTGATTTCTGCTCTAATTTTAATTATTTCTTGTCTTCTACTATATTTGCTGTTGTTTTGCTCTTCCTTTTCTAGGTTTTTGATGTTACTGTGAGTTTATTTATTTGATGTTTTATACTTTTTTTGAGGAAAGAACTCCAAGAAATGAATTTCCCTCTTAAAACTGCCTTCTTTGTGTCCCATAGATTCCAGTATGATGTGTCTGTATTGTCATTTGATTCTAAGAATATTTTTATCTCCTCCTTTATGTCTTCTGTAACCCATTGATCATTCAGTAGAATATTGTTCATTTTCCATGTGATGTAGGATTTTTCCTTCTTTTTTTCTCATTGATTTCCAGTTTCATTCCATTATGATCAGATATGGTGCATGGTATTATCTCCACGCCTTTATATTTACTAAGAGTTGCCCAATGGCATAATATATGGTCTAACTTGGAGTAGGATCCATGTGCTGCTGAGAATAAAGTGTATCCACTTGATGATGGTTGATGTATTCTATATATGTCGGTCACGTCAAGGTTATTGATTGTGCTGTTGAATTCTATAGTTTCTTTATTCAGTTTTTTATAGAGGATCTGTCTAATGGCGAGAGCGGTGTGTTGAAGTCACCCATAATTATTGTGTTGTAGTCTATTTGACTCTTGAACTTGAGGCGAGTTTGTTTTATGAGCGTTGCAGCTCAATTGTTTGGTGCATACCAATTGATAATTGTTATGTCTTGTTGGTGGATGGTTCCTTTTAACAATAAATAGTGTCCTACTTTATCCCTTTTGATTAACGTAGGTTTGAAGTTAATTTTATATGATATGAGTATGGCCACTCCTGCTTGCTTCCGAGGGCCATATGAGTTGTATGATTTTTCCCAACCTTTCACTTTCAGCCTGTGTATGTCTTTACCTTTCATATGAATCTCCCGAAGGCAGCATATTGTTGCATTTATTTTTTTGATCCAGGTTACTAGCCTATGTCTCTTGATTGGTGAGTTTAGATTTTTAACATTTAAGGTTACAATTGAAATATGATTTGTACTTCCAGTCATGTTTATTTATTTATTTATTTTAATTTGGGTAGTTTTTACTTTTTGGTTATTTTCTTACCCCTTTACTGAGATACCTCCCGCTGTTAGTTTTGGGCACTATTTTTCAATTCCTCTTCTTGTAGTATTTTGCTCAAAATGCTTTGCAGTGCTGGTGTTCTGTCTGCGAATTCTTTTAGCTTTTGTTTATCAGGAAGGACTTAATTTCATTGTCAAATCTGAAGCTTAATTTTGTTGAATACAGTATTCTTGGTTGGAATCCATTATTTTTCAGTGTTTGAAATACATTGTTCAAAGATCTTCTCGCTTTCAAAGTCTGTGATGAAAAATCAATTGTTAACCTAATTGGTTTACCACTGAATGTTATCTGCCTACTTTCTCTCGTAGCTTTTAATATTCTCTCCTTGTTCTGTATGTTGGCTATCTTCATAATTTTATGTCTTGGAGTTTGTCTATTATAGTTTTGAATGTTTGAGGTCCTGTAGGCTTCCAGGATATGGCAATCCATTCCATCTTTCATCTCTGGAAAGTTTTCTAGAATTATTTCATTTAATATGTTGTCCATTCATTTGGTTTGAATTTCTATGCCTTCTTGTATCCCGATGACTCCCAATTTTGGTTTTTTTATGACATCCCATATCTCTTGAATAGTTGCACATGGGATTTAAGCATGTTTTCTGTGTTGACTATATTCTTTTCAAGTTGACAAACTTTGTATTCATTATCTGATGTTCTGACTTCTACTTGATCTAGTCTATTTGTAATATTCTTGTTTGAGTTTTTAATTTGGTTTATAGTTTCCTGCATTTCTAGAATTACTGTATGATTTTTTAAAAGATCTCTATCTCCTGGTAAAGCTTGTTCTTTGCCATTTGAATTTGTTTGTTTAATTCATTTTCAAAATATACTTTTATTGCTTAGACTTGCTGCCTCATGTCTTCTCTATTATTCCTTTCCATCTGAGTTAGGTATGACTTAAGTTATTTCCCTATCCCTGTTTCTGATGCTTCTAGGTTCTCCTGTAGTATTAAGTTGTCCTTCACTGTTTGTACACCTTTTTTTCCCTTGTTTTTTCAGGATGTTCACGTTATTTTCCAGCTCTATTTGATTGCTGTGTTTCTGCTCTCTTCTATAGATTTGTTATGGGTTTATATATCTCTGTTTTCTCTCCTTTGTGTTGGTAGACTATGCCTGCTTAAGTGGATTCCACTGTTAAGGAATTCTGACGGCCGAGCTCCAGTGATGTCACCTCTCTGCTGTGGTGGGCCCCAGGCTCCTTGCTGGAGTGTCCGAATTGGGGGGGTGGACTGGATTGTCTCTGGTTGGTTTCATCTCCTGGTCGCTGGCAGGCCGGCAGTCTCCAGCCACCCAGTAGCGCGGGCAGCGGGTGGGGTGTCTTGGGCGGGTGGGTGATCTCTAGCCACACAGTTGCGCGTTCGGTCGCCGGCAGGCGCGCGTTCTCCAGCCGTCAAGACATAGCGTCAGCAGGTGGGCTGGCGCCGGCAGGAAGGTGGTCTCCAGTTGCCTAGTCACACTGGCAGCGGGCCGGCGTTCTCCAGCCAACCAGTCAGGAGTTCCTGGCCTCTAGTCCCCTGGTTTATCCTGGTAGTCCTGATTTCTCCTGCTAGACCAGATTTCTCCTGAGTGATGCTTCTCGGCAGCTCAAACTGTTATCTGGGTCTGCCGTTTGTTGGGTGGGGAGGGTGTCTATTGGGAACCCTGGAACTCTATTGTTTTATTTTTTTTTTTCGCTTGCCCATCGCCCTGCACTGGCTAGACAAGTTTCATTTTAGCCGCTGATGGGAAGGGGAGATGAAGGTCAGTTGCCTCTAGTTTTCCCCCAGTCTTTATGCAGACTTGCTCTGATTATCCCTCCCCCAAAAGCCTAGGAGAGATTTTATGCGAATTCCCCTCTGTATGTGAGATGAGCTGAGAAACAGACACCTGTTTTATTGTTACAATTGTCAGGGAGTGGTGGTGGTTACTTCAGCTCTCCAAGATGGTGGCTGTTGGTTTCCTTTGTGGAGTTTCCGCTTTGGGGGATAGAAATGTACTGCTAACTTCCCCGTCTGAAATCCCGAATTCAGCTGGGGGCTCAGTGGATGCTCAGCCAGCAGGATTCCACAGAATCCGCAGCAACGTTTCTCCCTGCTTGCTGGTCGCTTCTCGGTGGTGCCTCACCATTTGTAGACACGGGGCAGGTCACGCGGATCATTCAGAATGGATCTCTGGTTGCACAATTGACTTGTGTTTGAGACTCAATTACCAGACCTCGGTGGTGGAAATCATTCTTCTAGGTTTCGGTAAACACCCATTTTCCTGTAAGATCCTAACAAGATAGTTTTTCATCGCTCTAACTCGTTATTCACCTGCGCAGTGGCAGGGTACACTAGGTGTGATACACTGTCTTCACAGCCATCTTGCAATGCCGAAATATTAGGATTTGGATGCACCATTTACTGAAAACTGTTTCAGTACTAGGAAAAAATATGTATTTCAGGTGGATGAATATTTCTGAGGATAATTTTTTAAAAAGTGGATTATAAATCCACATACATGAATATGAATGAATTTAGGGAGTGCAAAATAAGACACAAATATTTCATATTTTGAAAAATCTGGAGAGTATATATATATATATATATATATATATATATATATATATACACACACACACACACACACACACACACACACACACAGACATTAAAAACTTGCAATATATATGCCAATCGAAATTCATCATGAAATACATATCATCCACAGACCCAAAAATATTCATATACTGAACATGGATTTATGTATAATGTTGTTCAACTAGGAGGCTTACCCATAGGTTGAATTTTCAGTCCCAACAGCATTTAGGAGGAGTGATCTCTTCTCACAATTTGTATTTGCCAAGTCAGTCACCTCACAAAAATGTACATGTGATACCAGGTACGATTATATATGTGTATATAAAATTACATGTGCTGAATAGGCTACAGAGAAAGGGAGACAGGAATTCACATATTTGTTAACTTTCAAAACACACGGAGAACTACTTCAACAAAAAATTGACTAGATTTATAACTCCTACCCTATATAATGCAAAAGGCAATTCCAACTATACACGATGCCTCCTCTGAACTGCTTGTATTTCTATTCTGTTTGGGTTATTATTCTCTATCATATTAGGATTAGTAGTCAGAGTCTAGTAGGGTAGGGGTTAGAGTCAGGGATTCAGTATTTCGAATGGAAAATTGGAAAATGAATCCAATGTGTATGCAAATATGTGCTACACAAAATCTTCCCACTCCTCCAGAACAATGGCTTGACATTATCTTCGCCCCAAGTAAGACATAATTAGAGGAGAAGAGTTAGAAAATCAGTGAATACTTATCTGGAATGGAATATGATAAGGAGTTCACTACCTTGGAGGTGGTAGAGGAGTTTCCAAAAGTAAGGGACAGGGTGGACACTCCATAAACATGGAGCTCTGCTGGCCTAAAGACTTCTTGAGAAATTGCCTCTGCGGTTGGGCACTTGAAACATATGTTGTTATCAGGAGCTTTAGCTTCCTTTGTACTGATATCATCAAAGCTGGGTCTGCACCTATGTGACCTGTAAAACATAGTTTCTTATTTTCCAATGAACATGAGACAGCAGTCCTGAATTTGATCTTTGTAGGTAAACTGTGGGCCACTGGGTTCTAAGTGTCTCCCTGTGTGGACTGTGAAGCCATTTGTTCATCCTCCAATTTTCATGGTGTTTCTTGCTGCTACAATGGGAGTTTGGTATTTGCTTCATGAAATACACGGAGTTCAACTGGGACACAGTGCAGGAGGGAGTTCTGTCACGTGTGGTATTTCAATTTCTGCAGGAGAATGCACCAACCATGCTTCTATATCACATAGCTTGCCCCATTGACCATAGCAAATCGATTCTGAACATTGCCCTGAAACCTCTCCATATAACAACATGCCTTTACTTAGAAGGGACTGCTGGCTGCATCATGTCAGTCACACGCCATTTGGAAGCCAATGGCAGATCCACATGGCCCCACTACAGATATTTTATCACACACCTGCCTACCACTGCTCTAGGCCCACTAATCATCAGGCTCCAACTTATTGGCATCTCTGTTTTACACAATTTTCATTAAAACCAGTCAATCAAGGCACTGTCTGTTATACTCATGATCAGCAACAGGACATCAAAGGTTCTCCTGTGCCAGCTGGTCATGGAAATTTCAAAAATTTCATGGTATTTTTCTAGCCATATTTCAACAATGAAGTTGGAGGCACTGTGAGTTTCAGTTCATTCCAGAACCATTAATGTTGACGAAGCTCATTTCAATGAATGCTCTGGAGAAATCTCACAGGTAATGCTTCCCAAAGAATGGCCAAAAGGTCAAATGAATCCAGGCCCATTGAGTTCTACAATGTGAGGTCCATGTGTCTTTTGACTCTCAACTATGGCTGCCAAGTCTTTCAGAAGAAAATTATGTGATATCTTTTCTGTGATTCCCAGTGCTCTGTTGAAAACCACCCTGGGCCTTGATCTCAGTTTCCAAGGGCGACTCTCATGCATGGCCTCCTAAAATCCCAACACAATTAATGGCAATACTTTTCTGAGGTCAGTTCCAGAACTCAGTCTCTAAGGGGAAAAACACCAGAGTTCATGTCAAGGTGGACCCAGTCATCTCTTTCAACCACCACACTAACAACCACAATTAAAACCAAAACACTCCCACATGGCCCTCATGTTCTTTTATATAGACACTCATCATAACCTATCGCTGGAAGTTTCCACGAGGGGCGAAGCCCAAGACAGTCTCCTAAATAATCTCTCTTGACCCTAATTTGCCTAATTTCAGGGTGGCCTGGACACCACTCCTGTGAACCAGGAGTGTTCAAATAGGCCTGCTGTTAATACTTCTCTGCTTCTCCAAATTAAGGAGTATTTACTATGCAGTTTGGATTCTTTATGTGAATTATAGTCACGGGAAAACTCAAGCAATTATGGGCAAGCCTCTTTAGGGATTTGAAGAAATGATTTGGCCCAAAGGATCCCTATTCTAACTTGATGGAGGTCAGGAACCTCACAGAGAATGGGGAGAGACTTCATCCACAATAACTGCACTTTTGGCCATTTTTGTTTTGGATGCACACATGTGATGTTTCTTTAGATTCTTCAGGGATTGAGAATCTAAGCCACGGCCTCACACAGGGCCAAGAGGCTGATTCAGACACTTCCATTTCCAAAGGAATTAAGCAAAGATCCACAGGTGATGTCCATTCATTTCCATTTGAACCTGTATTCTTCAGGTTTCACAAACGGATGTCTTGAGGCAAAGACCTTCCTGACATTCAGGGCAACAGAACAATAGGTAAGCAAAAGGCCCAAAGCAGGGTTTCTCCACTGAGACTATCATGGTCACACTTATATCTGAATTTTCTGAGATGCTCGACATTCCCTTCAGCTATCCAGTACATGGCCATGTCACAGGGCTTGGAACTGCTACATATCTTGGACACAAAACCATGAGCCTATTCTGGAGAGTAGCCAGAATTCATGAAGAATGCAGGAATTTTGGAAGATACCACATGTTGCTCATCAATAAGGCAAGCTGAAATCCATTCATAAATTCGGCAGGATGAATGCTGGGAAGCTTTCTACTAGACAGGACACAACAATTGATGCATTCTGTTTTCTAATGTCTAAAACCATGGACACAGTGGGATACACAGACATAGAAACACTTGCTTGCCAAAAGACTTACTATAAACAGTTCACTCCAAATCAAACAAACCGCCTTTCCTACCTATTCTCAGAACATGAGACAAAAACCACAAACCCACACCGACAACCACAGAGGCACCACCTTCTACAAAGTATGTCTGTGACTATCCAGAGTGTCTTCTGACTGGTGGGCCAACTTATGATCCCCGGAAATAACCAACTCTGTGAACTTGTCAGGAGCCAGCGGTGAGCCACTATCTGCTTTCTCAGGAAAGGCCCCTCTTCTGAGTTTTCCTGGCAGTTGGCCATCCTCATATCTGTAGGTACCATGAAAGACTGACTCTGTCCTTGGTAAATCTAAACAAGTGAGCCCACTGGGACTGGGACTGGGACAGGCTCTTGGTACCTTGCTTCCTGGATCCCAAGTACCGAAAGTTCCATAACCAAGGAAGTGAGGTGAGGCCACTTCCTTCAGGAACTGAATGAGGTCACTGCTTTGGCAACCACTTTGTACTAACAGTTGCTTCCAAGGGTCCCATGAGATCGAGGCTGTTCCTACTTCCTGTGACACTTTCACAAGTTAGAATGGTATATCAACCATAGGCACCCAGGAACAGCTCTCCAAACAGGACTGTTTGTGTCCATCTTCTCTACATTATGAACAGAGAGGCTGATTCAGACACAACCCTTCATCCTGACCAGGTTGTTTGCAATGGAAGATGACATTTGCTCTCTCAGGTCCTTCATGGCTGCCTACATGTTCTCCAGGGATCACTTCTTCATGGACCTTTGAGTTTTACAACAGGTGGAAGATTCTCTACTTTCCTGTATTGTAAGACCAACTTGGTCCCTGCTCTTCTGTAAAGTTAGATTGAGGGAAGAGTGTATGGTTAGGGTTAATAACAGGTTCGATTTGGGTTAGGAATTATTCTAATTGATGAATAATGGTATTGGGAACCTGTGATATTTATAAGAATATATAGGTGAAATATAAGTATGAAAACAAAAATCTAGGTAAGATTTGAGGCCCAGAAGGGCATTGCGCTATTGATTGGGATACTTAGCTTTGATATACGTTCTGCACAAGTGTTTCAGATAAATCGATAATCAATGGCATAGGACCTTGTACCTTGGATGATTGAATGTAGAAGTAAACATCCACTAGAACAGGGATAGTCGGTAGGATTAGGAAGATATTCGATAAGTTTCAGAAGAAGACTGAGTAGAGGATTTGGACCAAAAGTTCTTTAGCAATAGTGTATTGGGTAGAGAGTGAATGTAAATGTCAACACACGTGAAGGGTCAGTCACAATGGTGAACTGGGGAAAATATTTAGGTAAGCAGACATCAATAGAGACATTAGGAAATCAGGCAAAGTATAAATTGAGTGATAGGATTAGACATTTGCAACAGGGTTGAGGTTCAAAATATAGTCTTACGAAGAAACAAATATGTAGTCACCAATAGGATTGACATTTGAGAGCATTAGGCACACTGGACATGAATGTTTTCAGTAATCTATGCTCACTTTCCATTTAGGCTTTGATACAATCATAAGTGTGACCTCTTCTTTTTGTGTCCAGAATATTACTGTGATAAAATGTATATGTAGATTAGGTGACATGAGTATTTCTTCCACCATTTCTGGGAGCAACATTTTGAAGATGAAAAAATTAGTATTGAAGTTACAAAGAGATTTACTCTGTGTCTATGAATATAGAGATAATTTATGAATAGACGATACTGTGATTAAATATTATAACTTGTTCCAACTTTAAATATTGGATTGAATTGATATCTGAAAATAAACAGGAAATCGTATATTTATATACAATCATTCATTCCAACAAGAAATACATCTAATGGTAATATTAGGGTTATGGTTTATCATGAAGAGTGTGTTAGTTTTTCTTCAAAATGATTATGGAAATCGAAAAAAAAGCGTTTGGAAAGAAGTCTCATGAAAAACAGTCAAGTAACCTGGAGGAATACATGTGTTCTGAATCAGAAAATGATTGAAAGTGAATCAAAATCCCATAAATTATTGAAGTTGTTGATGAAATATATATCCCTTGATGTGTATAAACTGAACAAATAGTAATGTACCAGTGTTGAATAAAATGAACTTCAAAATAGACATCATATCCAAGAGGAATCTAGTTGCATTGATGTTAAACTGGGTCAGTTACTGTAGAAATATTAGGATTGTATGCACCACTCACTGAAGTTAGTTTTCAGTACTAGGAAACAAATATGTAATTCAGGTGGATGAATATTTCTGAGAATAATATTGTGAAAAGTTGATTATAAATCCACATACATGAACATGAATGAATTTAGGTATTATATGTAAGACACATATATTTCATATTTTGAAATATTTGGATAGTGTGTGCGTATATATATATATATATATATATATATATATATATATACACACACACACACACACACACACACACACACACAACACACACACACACACAACACACACACCCAGATAATAAAATGTAGCAATATATATGCCAATCGAAATTCATCATGAAATATATATCATCCACAGATGCAAAAATATTTATTTTACTGAACATGGATTTATGTATAATGTTGTTCTACTAGGAGCCTCACCCATAGATTGAATTTTCTGTTCCAACAGCGTTTAGGAGGAGTGATCTCTTCTCACAATTTGTATCTTCCAAGTCAGCCACCTCACAAGAATGTACGTCTGATACCAGGTAGGATTCTATATGTGCATAGAAAAATACATGTGCTGAATCGGCTACAGAGAAAGGGAGACAGGAATTCACATATTTGTTAACTTTAACAACACATGGAGAACTATTTCAATTAAAAATTAACTAGATTTATAACACCTACCCTATATCATGCAAAAGGCAAGTGCAACTATACACCATGCCTCCTCTGAACTGCTTGTATTTCTATTCTGTTTGGGTTATTTTTCTCCATCATATTAGGATTTGTCATCAGAGTCTAGGAGGGTATGGGTTAGTGTCAGATGGCCCGGCTGGCAGGACACATCAACTTGGGTGTCGATCCTAGTTGGGGAGGAATGAAGGGACAAGAGACACGAGAGATGACAGCAAGACAGGAGTTCTGATCATGCTGCAAAATTTTATTATTCTCAGAGGGTATTTATATGCTGCGGATGGGAAAGCTCTCTTATCGGCAGTTGCTGGATGTCTTCACAGGGTGAGATAACCTCAGGATGTTTCAGGAAGACAGATGGTAGCCGGATGTCAAAAGGAGATAGATGGCTGTGGGATGTCTCCCAGGCAGGTTGTGTCCCAGGGGGCTGTTTCTTGTGTCAGTCTATTTTTTGAAGGAGAACTTCCTTCTAGCCCCTGACATCTCCCCTTTTCTTATATAAAATATTCGACCATACCTTACAGGCCATGGATTTAGGGGTTGATAGTGGCTCTGTTTCTCTAGGATGCCTTAGAATATCTCCTGATTTGAGCGAGCATCTTTCCTAGGAGATTTCGTGTTGGCTTTGGCATGGTTTTGGAGGAGACGTCTTTGAGGGGATAGCATGCCAACCGCCATGCACCAGATCGTGTCATTCAGAGGTCTTGTGTTTGGGGATCCGTGGATCCATCCTCCTGCAGTCCTTCCTGGACCCTCCGTTATTATGGCCTAACGTCCTCATTCCAAGGGTGTGTCCTCCCCCAAGCGGAGGGGCCCATGGAGAACGAACCCTTATTGCAAGGGTAGAAGATGGTTGCTCAGAGCTGTTACTTATAGTTTTTTGTAAGAAAGAGAGATCTGTGGTGATGTAAACTTAATAAGCCTGTGAGAAGGGTTGAACATTCTTTTAAATGTTGGCAGTGCTGTCTTCCATCTTCAGACCATGATAGTGGACCTGTATGGGCTTAGAGGCCAAAATATTAATCTGTTCTTTAATAAATTGTACCAGCCTGTTTATAATGCAGGGGCCTATGGACACCATTAAAAGTAAACCCAACAAAGGGACTAATAGGGGAAGAAGGAATGGTAGAAATCCATTATGCCCAGTCCAGAGGGGATTTTCAAATAGTTCCCTTTGTCTCTTTTCTAGATCTTCTTGAAGCTGCTTAATTTTAATGCATACTATGCATGATTTATTGGCATAAAAGCAGCATCGTTCCCCTAAGGCTAAGCAAATACCTCCCTGGTTAGCTGTCAGCAAATCTAAGCCTCGTCTGTTTTGAAGGAACACTTCTGCCAGGGAATCTATTTGGTCCTGCAAATCTTTAATGGTTCCTGATAAAGTTTGTACATATTTTATAAGTTGTTGAGACAGGCGATGGTAAGAGTGAATAGCCGTGCCTAAGCCACTGTACCTGTTCCCACAGCAGCTGTTATTCCAAGGCTGGCAATGAGTGGTAAAGCCTGTATTGCCCACCTATGTCTTTTGACTAAAGTGTCTAGGCTAGAAATTGGTAGAGGTTCATCTCCTGGGACAATAGTTATATCAGGGAGTAATAAAGCAAGAACACAACCAATAGTCCAATTCGCTGGAAGCCTGGGAAGGCCGAGTTTCCTCCACACATAAAAACTGTGCCATTGGAGGGACAAAGAGATGGGGTGGGTGAGGAATAATTTTATACTGTTGAGCAATTTCCAAAGGAAGTAAGTCCAACATCAATATCATAGGTATTATTCTGCATCGCGCCTAAAAGACATAATGTAAAAGTGCCTATAGGCTGTACTTTAAAGGGAAATCCGGGTTGGCATGTATTATCATTGTCCATGATAGAATTAATAAAAACTGCCATAGGCATGATTGCCCCTGTTGTCATGCAGAGCCAGCAATCACCAGCAAGGGTGGGGTTCGAATTATTAAGCTAGGAGAATGTAGTTTGCAAAATATCTAATGTATTGGTATCTAAACCTGGGAACTGGGATTTAGGCTACATTAAGGGATGATATGTGAGCTCAGGGATTTGGGGTTTCAAAAGTTTGATTATCTGAGGATGCTTGACAGAATAAGTGGGTCCTCCACCATCAGAGACCCCTGTAGGGGCCTTAATGGGCCAGTAGGAAGGTTTTCCGACAGTGCCTTGGCACCCAGCTGACTGTAGCTTGGTGTATTTGCCATCTCCTCCATGGTCAAGGAGAATGGGGGTATAATGAATAGTGGTCCCCCTGCTGCATGAGTTTTAGTTAGGGAGGCTTCAAAAAATTGTTTTCCCTGTTTATTAACACAAATTGAAGCCGACGCATTACAAGAGACATGCATCGCCTGGGTATGCGTACAAGTTGCAGAACAATTTTGGAGAGCTTTACTTGTACTAGGGGGAATATTCTTTGGCTTGTTAACACATACCCATTTAGGCTGATGAACTCCTCCGAGATTATGGTCAACCTCGGCACGGAGGTAAGTCACCTTAGTCATGCAGTCAGCAGTCTGGGTCCAACTAGTGGGAGCCTCAGTCCAAAATCCTCCCTTGCATTCACGGGGGGGGGGCAAAAAGGTACTCCATGATTTTGGAAGGTGGAGGTCCAAGGCCTCCGTGTTCAAACCTGTTCAGCAGAAGTGCCTTAAGCAGGATCCTCGCACAGATTGTTGGGTGTATCTGAAATGGAGGAAAATTTGTCCTCAGGGGGAGGGCCTCCGTCCCTGGGTTGAGGTAAGTAATTTACCTGTTTAACCAGGCATTCTGGTAACCATCTTGGGGATGCTTGCTCTTGGTCCAAAACACAAGCTGAGCCTCATCCCCTGATGAGGATAGGATGTGGGCGTTTTCATTTATTTGTAATGGGATTGCACCACATAACAGGTGTGCGAACAGAATTGGATGAAGAATGCCAGTGTCTGTCTGTGGACAAATGGCCTAAACTGTCTAGGGTAAGAAAAATAAGGGCAAATAATGCATGGTTAAGGCGATCCCTGGGAGTGGTAAATAGAAGGGCGGAAGCCTTAAGACGGGTTAGCCAAGTCTTTAAGGTAAGCTGGGCAAGTTCCACATGCCTTTGCCCTGAGGGTTGTATGGAATTTCAGTAGTATGAAAAAATTTCAAGGTAGCACAAAACTGTTTAAACTTGGCACTGGTATATGCAGGACATTTATCTGTTTTAATATGCATTGGTTTACCCATTACGAAAAAGGCTGAAACAAGATGAGAAAGGACATCTTTGGTAGCCTCTCCAGAATGTGGTGATGCACAAATAAAGCCGCTGAAGGTATCTATAGAAACGTATATATATATTTGGTTTTTCAAAATTCAGGAAAATGAATAACATCCATTTGCTAAATCTGATTGGGCAGTAATCCTTGGGGGTTAACTCCCAAGTGTTGAATGGGGAGGGAGACAGTGCAACCAGGGCATGCTTTTACTATTTCTCATGCATGTTGCCTGGTAATTTTCCAAAGTAATCGATGGCTCTGGGAATTTAGATGGTGAAGATTGTGTAACTCCATGGCCTTTTGAATGGAGCCAACAAAAATTGGAAAGATGGAACGTGTTGCTGCATCAGCTTGGGCATTACCTTGTGTTAGAGGGCTCAGAAGGTCAGAGTGTGTCATGATGTGTCCTAAGGAAGATGGATGTTTTCTGGCCTGAATTAGATGCTGAAGCTGGTGAAACAGAAAGGGGGAATTGGAAGAAGCCTTAATGGTGGGTGAAATCTCCAGCAGGGGCACAGAATGAGCAATGTAGGCACTGTCTGTATAAATATTAACAAGATTATCAAAAAACTTTATAAAAACTTGTGTTATGGCGAACAATTCCACAAACTGAGCTGACTGATAGACAGTATCAAAGGTGGTAGGCTTGTTATTGACAACAAAGACTGCACAGCCATTACTGGAACCGTCTGTAAAGATGGTAAGGGCTTGAGGAATGGGAGCCTTTGAGTAATTTTGGGAAAAATAAATGGATGTAACTGGACAAAATCTAAAAGGGGGTCATTGGGGATGTGGTTATGAATTGTTCCCAAAAAGCCTGATAGGGCAATACCCCATTCATCCATGTCTGTAGTAAAAATTGTAGTAAGGGTTTGGTCCTTAGTATATGGAATTAAAATATTATCAGGGTCTTTGCCAAAATGTTGTCAAGAAAGCAAATGACCTTTAAAAATAAGAGAAGCTACCTGAGCAAGATAAACAGTAATAACCTTGGAGGATGTGGTGGGTACAAGGACCAAAAGCAAGGGGCAGCCTTTATTTTTAAAATGTGGATCTCGCTGCCAAAATATTCCTGTGGGTGTATGAGGAGTGTGGAAAATAACCAGAACCAGAGGAAGGTTATAAGAAATTTGTGTAACAAACTTTTCGGCAATGGCTTCTGTGGCTTGGTTTAATGCATGTCATGCCTCGGGAGTAAGCTTTTGAGAGGAGGAGGGGTGGGAATCACCTATCAAAATATCATTAAGGGGCAAAAGTACACAAGTGGGTAATTTTAAATATGTTCCTAGCAATTGAATATCCCCCAGTAATAATTGAAAATCATTAAGGGTGTGAAGATGGTCCACACATAGTTGTATTTTAGGAATTTGGATCTGATTATCTTGAAGTTTATGGCCCAAATAGGTATAAGGGTCCTGTGTTTGAAACTTATCTGGAGCTATCTGTAGTCCCAAGGTAGTGAGGTTTTGTAAAAGTCCAAGTAACAATTATTAAGGTCATGGGTATTAGGTGCAGCAATTAACAAATCATCCGTATAATGTAAAATATAATTTTCTGGTCATCACTCTCTCACAGGGTCTACTGCTTGAGCAACGTATTTTTGACAAAGACTAGGGCTGTTGGCCATACCTTGGGGAAGAACCTTCCATTGAAATCTCTGCATAGGGCCCTTAAAATTAATGCGAGGGAGACTAAAGGCAAAATAGGGTCTATCCTCAGGATGTAAAGGAATGGTAAAAAAGCAATCTTTTAAGTCAATAACCATTTTACAATAGTTTTTTGGAATCGCCACTGGTGTGGGAATGCCTGCCTGTAGTGCTCCCATCGGGCACATAACTTTATTAATGGCACACAAATATTGTAAAAGGCGCCACTTGCCTGATTTTTTCTTGATAATAAAAATAGGAGTAATCTATGGTGAGGTTGAGAGGTTTACATGCCGGCTGCCAGCTGTTCCTGCACTAACTTGGAGGCAGCCTCCAATTTTTCTTGGGTAAGGGGCCACTGATCCACCCACACAAGAGTCTGAGTCTCCCAAATAATTTTATCTGCATGGGGTACAGGAGGGTCAGAGACTGACACTAAAAATCTGAATACACAAGTCCACATGTATTTGTTTTTTGTATGGGTTGTATAGGCTCCACCAGTTCTTGTTTCAGTATCCCCAGGCCTGTACCAGGAACAAAATTCATAGGAAGCATTTGATGAGCCACCATGGAATTGGGACTGGCGAGAATAACTTCCAATGACTCAAAATATCTCCACCCTATACATTAACAGGGAGGTCAGAATCAACGAAAGGAGTGACAGTTGACTTATTACCATCTTTATCAGTGCAGCTAATAGACCGAGAGCTGACCAGAGGATTTTTTTATTTTCCTATCCCTTTAAGGTCAGTCAAGGATGGAGTGAGGGGCCAACCTGATGGCTAGTATTTTTGAGAAATAATTGCAGCATCAGCTCCAATATCTAGAACTCCTTGGAATTCCTTTTCTTCAGTAAGTAAGGTAAGGGTGGGTCTATTGTGAGAAATGGGTTGAACCCAATACACATCAGAGAAGCCCAAGAAGGCAGCCCCCCGAGGTAAGTTTGGGTGGTGAAAATGCCTCCTGAATCCAAGGGAAGGAGAATTAATTGTGCAAGTCTTGTTCCTGCTGGGATGGCGGCAACTCCATTAATAGCAGTGGCCAGTATTTTTATTTCTCCAGTGAAATCATTATCATTAATGCCAGCGAACACCTGAACACCTTGTATGGTAGTGGAGGCTCTTCCAAGAATAAGGGCTCATGTATGAGATGAAGGGGGACCCATAATTCCAGTGGGTATTATCTGGGGCCCTTGCATTGAGTCTAATATTGTAACTGTGGTGGCACAGAGGTCCAATTTTGCGCTGCCTGGGGTGGCTAGATGGAGGGAGGAAATTGTGGAGAAGGATTTTGTGGTAGGTTGGTAGTTTGGGAGGGAACAAACCTTATTGCTCCTGTGTTTGTCCTGGGGGATGTTGTGGCCAGGGGCTGGCCCCGCAGGGAGTTTCCCGAGAAGCAGGAAGAAATAGGCTGTCTGAGGGCATTTGTCTTAGATCTACACTCACTGCCCCAGTGATGACCTTTACCACTTCTATGGAAAAGGGTAGCTGGGAGCGGTTAAGCCCCAGTTTGAGGAGACGCTATTCCTAGGCTTTGTTTGCCTGTCGGACACCCACATGCAAAATGGCCAGGTTGTTTACAAGTAAAGCAAGTACGTGAGCCAGGATTGTGAAACGCCTTGGTAAAGGAGGCCCCTAAAGCGAGACCCATGGCATGGGCTGCACCCACGCCTGCACAGAGTCTAATAAATTTAGAAAGTTTCCCTTTATCCTTATGTGGTTGAAGAACATCCTGACATGCTGGGTTGGCATTTTCAAAGGCAAGATGTTTTACATAGGTGCTTTCACCTTCGCTTGGTTCATGCAAGCATTCCGCAGCTAGGTTAAGCCGGGGAACAAACTACCTATAAGGCTCATCGGGCACTTGTCAAATTTTTGCCAGGGAATTGGTAGCCGAGGCCTTTTGAGGGAGGTGTCACCAAGCAGGAAAACCAGCCATCTGAGTCTGCACCAGGAGTCCAGGAGGGAAACGTGCCTGTTATTTTTAGTGTCAAAAGGCGCATTGCCCACTAGCTAAACTTAAGTCCCAGATTCAGAGGAGGCCTTAGTTAAAATTATTTGAGCAGTTTCCCGACATTGCTCTTCGAAATCTGCATTCCATAACAGGAAGTCTCCGGCACTGAAGGTAGCTGGGTCTAAAAATTTCCAATCATTGGGAGTAAGCCATTGTGCGCTGTGGATTTCTAATAAAGCCAACGTGTAGGGCACAGTGGGGCCATAGTGAGCAAAAGCCTTATTAAGTATTTCAAGAAAACATAGGCTTAATTTTTTGTAGACTCTGGGTTCCTTCCTGCCCAGGGGTGAACTCCTCATCCTCTGAGTCCTGATCTCCTTGATCCATTTCCCCCGCTTCCTCCTCTTGTTCCTCATCGAAGTCTTTACCCTCAGCCTGGGCAGGCTTATCTATCTGACTGGTGGTGACTGGGAAGGAGAGAACAGGCCGATGGAGTGGCTTCGCCTTTGTATTAGACCGCTGTGGGCCAGCTTGCATTGACTCCGTAGCTAAGGCTAATGAAGAGAGCTCAGAGTCAAGGGAATTTAATTCTTTTAAAAGTTGCATCTGTTCCCGTCTATGTTGGAAGGATGCTGTCAAGGGAGAGAGGTTAGGCAGGGGAAGTAGGGAAAAAATATCTGGGGGGGGCACTTGGCCCCTGAAGGGCCAGAGCACAAAAGGCAGGAGGGATATAGGAGGGAGGTGGATGTGTAAATCCTATAGGCTGTGGCAGGGTCCTGAGAAGTCGCGGGTCTTCTGAATGGTAGAGAGCTGCTTCCTTCTCCAAGATAGCGTCCTTCCCAGGGGTCAATGTGTCTCTGGGA